>NC_067208.1:4336400-4936400 GCF_026262505.1 Trichomonas vaginalis G3
AGAGAGAATTTCTGCAAACTCAAAGTTTTATTTAATTTCGATAACTAAATGCGATGAAAAAAACTTCCGGTGATTGGAACTATAGCATCTTATAATGGGGATGCCAACTTATTCTAATACCAATGTTTTTTATGCTCCTCACTACATAGTGGTTTGATTTTCGAACCCCTCAGAAAATCGATATATTAAAATTCGGAAATTTTATTGAAAATGAAATCCATCTCAACTTGAAATTTTATTACAATACCGGAAATGTAAAATGTTACCCTAGTGCAATTATGTACAAAATAATAATCAAGGAAGTATAATGACATATTCTGGCTCATTACTCATCTTTAACTGTTAGTGATTTCTGTTTTTATATTGAATCCAGATCATAATACTGTATCAGTGACTTCGCTAATTAATTGTAACATCAATGGAATAATCTATAATGATCAAACTAATATTGGAAGTATGGAGTAACTTACAATGAAATTCCTAATAGATGTTACAATATTTCAAGATTGGATCAACAAAAGAAACCTCATGTGCTTGTAGAAAAAAGTTTTCCTCCAAATTCATTATTGACAATTATATTTTCTTGATATTCATAATAAGGAAATCTATTATCACCAAAATTTTTTAATTGCTTGGATTCAAAAATCCACTGAATTCACAAATACGGTTTAGAATTGCTGAGTATGTATATCTATGTCGATGTTGTGCTGTTTGTGTGAGTTTTTGTATATTTTGGGTATATTGACGGAATCAATTCTCTTGATGTTTTCTCATGATATTGAGTCTTTCGAATCTCTGATACAATATGAATGTTTTCTCATGATATTGAGTCTTTGAATCTCTGATACCATCTGAACGTTTATCTGAAGAAAATCTGAGGTTCAACTTATTCTTTCTGCATCACCTATGAGATTTATTATTAAGCTTTATTTTTGATTTGAAGCATTATGCTGGGCATTAATGTTCATCGATTTACTATTGGGTTTGCATGTTGAGTGTTGAGTTTACTATTCGAGAGATAGTTTTTGCAAACTATTTTTTCATGAATTTTCTTGAATGTGTTGATGTTTTCTCTATCACTTAGAGATATTGGCAGAGTAGAAATTAATACATAGATAGTGTTGAAATGAAATTTTTGAATTAAAATGTTGATTGCATATGTATAGGAGAGTATAATTTGCGATCATTAACGATGTCAAAAATATCAAAAAAAATTTTTTATGTTAAGATTTCATGTTGGGAACTGAAATTACAACATTTTATCCGAACAACGAATCTGAACAATGATATGCAGACGATACTAAATACAGTAGCATATATTTCTAAGAACTGGTTTTGATCAAGGATTGCAATATTTTCAAATCTACCAACTTTACTGTAGCCATAAAAGCATTTAAACAGATTAATTTGTTGCAATATCAAATATATTATTACCAAAAACATTAGTTTTTTACCAAAATGTCAAATAAATTTAAAAACATCGCAACTTTTTATATTGGTCCAAACTTTCAGCCAATTCATGTTACATGAAATATTCATCATCATACCAAGCTGTTTTGCTAAATATGTGAACACATTCCTTCAAATACCGTCGAAAATAACTCCAAGAACTCTTCTCGCGATGGTAAAACACGATCATTCATACTACGAAAACTCTAAACTTGCAGCTTTAAGAGCACATCAAGGAGCGATTCCTGATGAAGTAAAATTTCAAGAATGTATAATTTTTTGTAATCATCGTATTGTTGGCAGATTTACACGCAAAAATGCAGCTCCTCTAAACTGTTTCGATCTTTTCATACTGTCATTATTCGAAAGCATTGAATTTAGTGAAGAATCAAGTGAAGATCGATCTTTTTTGAATCCTAACTACGTAACGAGTGTTAATCCGTCGAATATACAATACAAAGGAGGCTATTTACTAGTTTCTGGAACTGTTCAACGTTGCTCCATCGCTGTTTCTAGATTAGGAAATAATTCTGCCTACACTAATGTTATTTATTTTCGCAAGACACTGTAATCGCAACAGCAAAGAGACTTGATAAGGGAATATCATGGGAATCATTGCAGAATATCGGTTATGGGGATTTTTAAAACCTCCAACGAATATTTGTACATTCCAAAATCCTGTAACCATATTTTACTCAAATAATTATCAAATAGAATCTACAGGAGAATCGTTTGAATTCGCTCCTGCGGATGTCAGAAAAAGCAAGAAAAGTTATAATCTTATTAGCGGAATTAATCAACAAAAGCTCTGAAGCCATGCCAAGAGGTTATCAGACAATGCTTTGGAATGACGGAAGATTCACTTTTCTTTACGAAAATGCGGTTTGAAAATATTTATGAGTTTTTGCTGACGTTGAGACCCTTTGAGAACGAAAACAAAATCCTGTTGACAGGCAAAAATATTTCCTACGAGAATATTGCAATAGAAATTTTGGTCCCGCAATGGAATACTCAGTTTACGAAATCTCTTACTGTTTTGTATCAACAATCGATCAGAAGAGTGCTGTACGTGCTCAGCAGACAATTTTCTGAGAATACCATTAAACAATTATCACCAAAAATCGATACAAGAAAGAGAAAAATTAAATCTCAAATCTTCTTTTGAACTTATTTCTCGACATATTCAAGCCACAGAAGAATGAGCAGCCAACCAAAGTCATCAAGACCAATATTAGCTTTAGGAGTAATGAAAAACTCCACAGAAAAACTTGTAATTCTAATTGCAAGTTATTTATCTCTGTTTTTTGTTAGTAATATAAATATTTGAATGTTTGATAAGAATGTTTAACTCATTGCTATTTGATTTTTCTGTTATATTAAGTATTTTGAAAAAATTTGAATCTTTGATCTTCAGAAAATTAGTTTCCTTTGATTATCAGTCTATAAAAACAATATTATTATATATGTTTTGCTTTTGCCATTCATAAAAAGCAAAACATGAGCGGATTGAGATTTTTGTTTGATTTTCTTTTTGTGAAAAACAATCAACAAAGTTTACATCGTACTCGGATTTCAAGGTTTCGTAGCTCTAAAAACGTGTGTGTCATAATACATACTATTTTGAACTCCGTTCTTCATCTTAATTAGCTCAAAGAAAAAAAAAATCAAAACATTTTTGAGAAGGATTTGCAACTGAAATCATAATTTTTACTTGTTGGCTTGTACACATTTTCATTTTATCCGATTTCTCTTGATGCATCGGGTCTTTTTACATAAGATTTACAAAAAAGTGTCAAAACTCGAGAGAAATGCAGCAAGCAAATTTAGCTGCAGCTGCTGGGCAGCTTCAAAATATGTGCGTGTCTCTAGAGTCTCTGGCACAACAAACAGTTGCTCATAGAAGAAAATTCCAATTTGCTGTTAGCCAATTGAGGCAATTTTGTGATCATTTTGCCTCAGTAGCAGATGCAACACCTCTCAACCGAGTTCAGTTTTACACATATAAATTCCTATTTCCGATGTTTATAAAGAATTCACAGACCTTTTCAAACAAAATATGTTACAACATGGGCTCAAACAGCTCTTGAAAATCCAACATCCGAACATCCCAACAGATTTATGTACACTCACTTCTGATTTGCAAGAAAAAACTTCTTGTCTCGATCAAGTTGGCTCACAATACTTTAATTCCACTGCCCTCAATGGCTTCAACTCCACTTGCTTGATATTCGCGCTATTTCTGCTTCCTTCCAGCAATTTATGCAAGTTCCAAACCAAGATCCTGCTGTAAAGGAGTACGTCGTTGAGCGTCTTCACAGTATTGATCAATTCCTTGCTACATATAAGGACCACGATTCATAACAATCAGGGTTAGCTGTATTCTCCCCAATTCCTGTTACATATCAGTCATGGCGTCTCAAGCATACAGATTTTACAAGCCGACAACGAGATTGGCAGTCGGTGTTTCCGCTGTTGTTTACAGTGGCACCTATCTTCCAACAGGAGAAGCCGTCGCCATCAAAAAATTAAAATTCAAGAAGCTAACAGGTCCAAAACTACAAGCTTTCCAGCGTGAACTTGCTATTTCTTGCAACAGCCATCCATCCTACAGTTCTTAAATTCATCGGTGCTACAGATTTCGCTCCATTCTCAATTGTCACAGAATGGATGCCAGGAGGCTCTCTTTCCACGATATCCATCAAAACCATAGACTCGACGTTACAGATCAGACAATTGCTCTGTTCGATATTGCTCGCGGAATGAGATTCCTCCATTCCCGCTCAATTATCCACAGAGACCTCAAAACTCTGAATGTCCTGATCGATAAGAACATCGCGCGAAGATCTGTGACTTTGGTTTTCCAAACAAACGAAGAAAATCAAGTCATGACAATGAACATCGGAACACTCACTGGATGGCCCCAGAACTCCTTAACGTGTCCCAGGCAGACCAAAACGCTGGCCAATACAACTCCAAAGTCGATGTTTACGCATATGCGATTGTCATGTGGGAAGTTTTAACTCACGACCTTCCTTACAGAGGTCTAGAAGCTACGCAGATCATTGCTCAAGTGTTAATGAACGACGCCCAGGCCAGCAGTTCCAAGAGGATCTCCGAAAGCATTTGTAGATCTTATGAAAAGCTGCTGGGCACGTGATCCAATCAATCGTCCATCATTTGCAGAGATTGTTCGCACATTTAAGAACCGGCGAAATCTATCTTGAAGGTACTGATCACAAGAGAATTAATGGAATACATCGATTCCTGTGGCGAAGAAGCCGATTTAGCCACACAACAGCTTCAAACACATTCAACAGCCTCGATAGTTCTTCAATCCACTTCAGCGAGTTCATTTCCATGATGGAAAACGAAGGAGTTCCTGAAGAACAAATCGACGCATGTTGGTCAATGATTCACAAGCACAAAGACAGCGATGTAGACTTATTCATTCGTGGTTTGATCGCTTTCTTGAACACAAGGATGTCATTGAAGGCTGGTGAAGAATTACGCGAGTTGCCATCAATACCAACAGCTTGTGCAACTAAAATAGCGAACCAGTTGCCAACAGGTGATGAAAAACTCGATGAAGCTTTGTCTGTTTGCGCTTGCAAGAAACGGATGTGCAACAACAGTTCTCGCAACAGCAATTAACGCAGAACACATCAAATTGGGCATTGGAATGCATTGCACAGAAAGGATGCAAAGATGAAGAGATTCCTACTGTTTGTTCAAATCGCTAAGAAACAGTTTTTGTCGCAAGATCCGATGATGTCTGTTTCTGTTTTGAGATGTTTAGTTGGTTTGCAACAATACAAAGAGATCTCTGTCGATATCAATCAGAACATTCCTTGGTACATCGAACAACAACTTGAAACAAGCAACTTATGTAACTGCAATCGCTGTTGCTAACCAGGGAATTGAGTTGCCTGTTGATTTGATCGACGGAATTGCTTCAAGAGCTTTCACTGATCCATTCGGAACTTCTGTTTTAATTGCAGCATGCAACCATCCAACAACAGCTGCACATCTTTTGCAGATGATTGAACACGGTTTGAGATGTCCAATCACTGTTTCTGCAAGAATGATTTTGGTCGCTTCGAAACATAAGGAATTGAAGCCACTCTTGCAGGCTGCTGTAAGAGCTGTTCCGATTAGTCATGATCAAGGCCTTAAGAATTTGTTGGTTAGGATTACATCATAAGTTTTTTAATATCTTTTGTTGTGATTTTTTTTTATTTTTATTTTTTTATTTTTTTAATGTCTCTGATTAAAAAAAACATTGATATTTATTAATTTACCAACCATATTTGATAGATTCCTGAGCATATTTGACAGTGTTTGAACCTCTAACAAAAGAGAGAATATGGATGATGAATTGAGAAAAAAAATGAAATCGAGTTTAATCTTTTGTGGAATTAACTAACCTGGTTCCTGTTAATTTTTGTATTACGTAATTAAAGCTCAAATTTGTATTTGCTGAAAATCAATATAAAAGATTTCACAAATATACTGAATGATTAGAGATAATTAAATTATTAATTGATACGAAAGATAATGTATATGCAAAAAAAGTTTCATTTTTTTCTTGGGAAAAAATGAGTTATCAACAACTGGCCAAAGACAAAACAAACAGATTTTTGCGACACTTAGACTTTATGAAAGATTTCGAAGATATTGACACGCTTCATAGCATTTACGTTCACTTTCCAGATCCGAATTATTGAAGATTTTTATTGTTCGAGTTCAACCTGAATCAGGACTTTGGGAACTTGGACAGTTTGACTTTGAATTTAGAATTCCAGATGAATTTCCTTTCCAAAGGCCAAGGGTAAAATGTCTTACAAAAATCTTCCATCCAAATATTGATGAAGAAGGTTCTGTTTGCTTAAGCATTCTTAGAGAAGATATAACCCTACTGTTTCAATTCCTTTCCTCATTGCTGGAATTCAATATTTGTTCACAGAACCAGAACCAAATGATCCATTAAACAAAAGAAGCAGCACAACAAATGTATAAACGATTTTGCCCTTTTCAAGACAAATGTCGATAAATACGTTTGTTTATATTGTACCAACATGGATCCACCTCGAAAACTATGAACCAAACTATGAAAACAACTCGATATGAATTAATAATTCCCTACAAAATGGCATACAATTCAGTGAAAATTTTGAAAAATTAATTTTATTTAAGCCTTCAAACTTGACATACAATATATATGTTTGTAAAAGATAATTATATACAAATCTCTTCCGGTTTTTGTTTCTTTATCAATAATTTGAGAAAAAATCTCATAAAAATATCATAAAAAATTCATAATTATAAAAGGAAAAATACTTGATTTGTATGAATAAAACACAATATTATCAGTGAAAATTTATAAATATAAACAAAAATAAATGAAAAATAAATTATTTGGATCCTGAAAGATATTTAAGGATCTTGGCTCTTGTTTCTTCGGTCGATCGATTGGTTGTGGCTTCGCAGCTTCGATATATTTATCAGATAAACATATTCTGCAATTCTAGCAGCATCTTCTTGTTCTTCAGGCGCTGTCCATCGTGCAGCATTGCAGCAATTGTTCTGGCGAAGTTTGTGACCTGTAAATCTGGAGTTAGACACAAAAGTGGATATCTGCAGAGCAAAAGTTCTTGTTCTCGTTCAATTGACATAGGTTCTAAGCTAGACTGGTCTACTTTCAAATGAACGCGTCTGAATTTCTCAATATTTCTTCGTCTGTCAACGACTTCACAGATTAAGCCTCCATCATACCATGTAAGGCCTAATTTCTTAACTGCTTCGTATAACGTTTTAGGTAATACACCTCTATTGATATCGTATATTAATATTGACCTCTGATGAAATATCTCCTGTGATTTCGAGTCCTCCTGAAGCTGAAACGATTGAAAACACATCTTGATCAAATGTAATTGTTAGTGAAGGTGTTAAACCTGAAAAAATGCTAACAGGGAGCTTTTCAACATCAGCGTCTGTATTTCCGTAAACTTTATTTTGAAACTGCTGGCGAAGCTGAATGCATTCACAAATTTCTCTTCTGTATGCCGATAAATGAGACATGTCCAGCTTTGAAACGTAGTCTTTGATGATTTCTTGATATTGATCGATCAAAACCGGTCCTTTTCCGGAAATTTCATCCATAGGCTCTGTTGTAACTTTGCTAAAAGATGATTTATATTGTGGAAGAAGCTGTGGCTCAGTCTGAGTTTCTAAGGAAACTCGTTGAGTCATTTATATATAGGTACAAAAGTGACACGGAAAGGAGAAATTATAATATGGATTGGGAAGGAAAGCCAGCCTGGTTTAACAGGCCACCTTATGTGAGTAACCTGCGCATCCAGCCTGGTCTTCGACACCAATCACGTCTGTTTACTCCTCCTGAACCATTTAAGCGTCCTCCAGACCGATTTCCAGATGCTCAACTCAGAATCGCAAAGAATAAATCAGATGTACATCCCCAATTACTAATATTCTTAAATGATGCAAAAAACCTCTTCTCAAGGCAACTTCCAAATATGGGTGCTGGTTACATTACAAGGCTTGTTTTTGATTTCAATGCAGAAACAGTCTTAGTCTTGCATAGAGGTATAGTAACTGGTGGAATCTGCTCTAGACTTTTCCCAATTGAACAATTTATAGAAGTTGTTTTTCTTGGCTGTCGATTCTCAGTTTCAAGCACGTGGTTATGGTGCGTCTAGTTATGAGCTACCTCAAAAAATCAATTCTCGTTTATCCATTTTACGATATTATTTGCATGTGCAGATAATGATGCCGTTATTTTCTTCAAGAAGCAAGGTTTCAATGACAAAGCAATTAACATGAATCCAAAACGCTGGATTGGCCGTATTAAAGATTACGAAGGCGTTACTCTTGTGCATTGTCCAATTCACCAAGACATTGACTACATGACATTCCCAGGAGTCATTAACAAACAGATCAGATTTGTGGAGAACATGATTGGACCTCACTTCATTGATCCTCCAGCTAGCCTCAAAAACGCTTATAGAGGTTTCCCAGAAGCACCTTCATTTGCATCAATATCTTTACCGGAAATGATGAAAATGACACAAGACCGATATGAACAGACTCCTATTGAATCAGATAAACTTGATAACTACGAAGAAAAAATGAAACAACAACGCGAAAAAATGCTTACGATACTTTCGAATTAGAAAATGATCCTAAGTTCGGATACGTTTTCATTCGTCCAGTTACAGAAGATATTGCTCCAACTTATTTCGATACAATTAAAAACCCAATGGACTTTTGGACAATGCGTAAAAGACTTATTAGATACCCAGATTTCTATAAACGACCTGAAATGTTTGCTGCGGATATTACTTTAATTACAGACAATTGTAAGGCTTTTAACCAGCCAGGTACCATTTATTCTTCGGCTGCAAACCATTTGATGTCGAGATTTAGACAACTTTACTTCGAGAGTTTCCCGAATAACCCTATTTAATCATAAATAATGTTTTTATTTTTTCTGTAACTTTAAGATTTTTTGGTAACTTAAATTGAACTTTCTTTGTTAGTTCCTCTTGAGAATTATTCCATATAAAATTAGATTATCGTATTTGAATGAAAATTGGGATGTGAAGAGTCTCATATGTGTCGAATTAAGACGAAAAATAGATGATATGTTTCCAAAATTTTTTCATTTTTATAAAAATGAAGAACAATACTTAGAAAAAAATGTTGAAAAAATGAATTTTCAATAATTTTTGGAAGTTAGTCTGCATTTCATCGCGATTTTAAAGCGGCAATTCATTTAATAATAAATATGTTATTAAATTTTTATACAAAATCCTAGATTATCGATTTGATTAGATTTTCCATTTCAAAAATATAATCAAAATTGAAGAATTTTTAGTTAGTAATGTTCACAGTTCAATAAAATTGATAATGTATATTACAGAATGTTATAAATCAATCACACAATGAGATTGACCTTCAAAATTTTTGACAAAATCTGAGAAAATGAAGCCAAAGGTCCAAGTCATTGCCCCGTGAGGCAGATTTTGCCAGAGCAACCAAAACTGATGCTTAAAGATCTTGAAGAACACTGCACCTGAATTACACCCATTATCTCAACAAATTGAATACGTTCGTGCTGTTAGAGCCGCCAAAATGAAGAAAATGTTTTCCAAGCCATTTATTGGATCATTGGAGGTCACTCTGATACCATTACAGCATTATCAAGAGATCATCGTGAAGGAGATATCCCGACATTAGTTTCTGGTAGCGTTGATGGAGATATTCGCATCTGGGACCTTTCTGCTCGTGAATGCTTACACACATTTCATGCTGGATCTTGCGTTAATGATGTTTGCAGTGATCACAAATCAGAATTAGTACTTGGTGTCAGCGCAAACGCACATATCTACGGTTTCAGAGTTGATTCTGATAGCGATGATAAAGTTCACTTTGATTATACATCACCACATGGACATTTAAGCTCAATCGACTTTTCTTATGCCAATGATCAATTTGTTAAGCAGGCGAAGCTCTTATGCTCTGGTCACCACATCGTAACCAACCGATCCTCAAATTCAGCTCTCAAATTCGTCAATTTACAGATAGCGTTTTCAATCAAAACGAACAGAACCTCATTTGCGCCTGTGCAGAAGACAGAAGCATCATCATCGCAGATACACGTACATCTACAATTGCTCGTACAATTACGATGAAGACTAAATCAAATGCAGTTGATTGGAACCCACAAAAGCCATTCTACTCGTTGTTGCAAACGATGATTCCGCATGCTATCTTTTCGATGTTCGTAAGACCGAATCCGCCATCAGAGTTTTCACAGATCATTTAGGACCAGTTACATGCATCAATTTCTCTCCAAATGGAAACGAATTCGTTTCCGGCAGCTACGACAGAACAGTCCGCGTCTGGGATTGGTCCCAAATCAAGTCCCTCGACTGCTACATACGAAACGTATGCAAAGAGTATTTTCATGCTGCATTTCACATGATTCTAAGTTCGTCATCACTGGTTCAGAAGACATGCCAATCGACTCTTCAAGACTAAGGCCAATGAAGTACTTACAGCCAGATCAAAGAAGGAAGAAAGGCAACAAAACATGAATGAAAGATTACTCAAGAAATGGAGACATTCTACTGAAGTTAAAATGATCGCTGAGAAACAGAACCTTCCAAAGACACTTCACAAGACAGAGATACGAAAGAGCAAAACAAATGGACGCTGTTTCAAGAAAGGCTTTAGCAAGAATGGCCCATTCTAAGGATCCAGAATCAATGAAACAAAAAGCCATTGAGAATTGGAAGAATCGTGGACGACGATGGAAGAGAAGAACAAAAGCAAGAAGAACAGAAAGATAAGCCTTTTTCTTTTTACTTTGATTTTATGTTATTTACCATTTTTTTGTAGAGATAAAATTTTTTATTTTATTTATTATTTTACCAACAGCTTTTAAGAGTTATCATTTGAAATAACCTTGATTCCGGTCAACTTCAAAAATCTTCAAAATTTTGAAGTTTCGGAGTTTCTTAATTTTTATATTTTATTTCATCTCGAGAAATGTTAGGTGTTATTTTATATTCGAAATTGAAAAAATTTCATTAATTTTTTTTTATAACTTCTAAATGAATTCTACTTCAGATCTTGATTTTAGTTCATATGAGCTACAGTTGATTGACTTTGTGAAAAGGCAACGACATGAAGGTAAAGAATTGATAATCGAGAAAGAAATGACTCAAATTTCGAAGTTCATTGCAATGAATCATAAAGTTTCATATAAATTACAGAAGTCCCAATTATACAAACAGTTTCCTTTTATATCAGATATTTCAATTTGCCTTAATAAATTAAAAATTCGAAAAGCAGAGGATCCATTTTTATTAATTTCAAATGATATTGTTGGAGATCCTCGGTTTAAAAAGTGTATTAATGATGATGACTTCGAATATGGAGGTGTTTCTGTCTTTATTCAAGATAATGAATAGTTTATTGTTTACCTTCGCGAAAATCAATAAAGACATGCTGAAACGGGTTTACACAAAAGTTTTAGATGATATCAAGAAGAACGAACAGCTAATATTGAGACAATTCTTCAAATATGTAACGATATTCGATTTGAACTTCGTATAAAATCAATAGAATTCAACAGGAGAAACCAGAAATTCCTTGACGATCACGTTCAAGATTTTAAATCAAACATAAATTCATAAATGAAATACAAGAATATACTCAACAGTTTAATGGGCATTTCGTACATTTTCAGAACTTAGATTTCCAAGACATTAAGTCACATTTGAGGTGATGCTTCAAAATCCAGAATTCATCAATTTACTTTTATCAAATGCTCGTGAATCTGGTTTATCGATATATCCACCATCTGACTTATTTATTATTACTACATACTATCAAAATGTCAATAAGTCATCAGATAATCTGGATCCGAAACCAGATAATCTAAGTCAGATGAACAGTCCATTGAAAATACCAAAGAAGTCACGAATTCCTATCCTCCTCCTATAGTTATATTCTCCTCGTGATACTAAACGAAAGATTCCAGTTCGACCACCATCTGAAGAGACCGCTGCCACAAGTTCTGTACTTTCGAGGAAGAAACAAATACTAGCAGCCAAGTGTATGCAGAAATGGATGCAAACCCTCCAATGATGGCTGAATCTCCTGCACTTAATAGGCCAAACACCATTGGTTCTGAACTTGCGAGGTTTAGTAGGAGCAGCGACAAAAGCAGAATGCAGGAAATCCAAATAATTGTCCATTTGGCGATCCTTTCGCTGACGATGATGATTTAGTTGTTCCAACATGCGCAAAAGAAGTTTTAGCGCAAAGAAAAATGAAGAAATCAAAAGGAATATACGATAATCCATTTCCTCCTTTCTTATTAGATGGAAATGACGATGATGACGATTTAGTTATACCAACAGTTGACAAGAGTTCCTGAAACAGAAAGGATTGACTATTGAAGAAGTCAGAAAGAGTCAAATGGTCGCTCCTTTAACAAAACAAGACCAGGAATACGAATTTCCTACTTTAACCGATTCTTCATCAGCCACAGCTTCTCCAATCAAGCTCAATTCGTCTAAGGAAGATCAGGATAGTGGAGAACTCCTTCTTCCGATCCCCGTAAACTCATCTTTAAGTGATGATTCTGTTCCGTCATGGAAAGTACCCAATTAACTCAGCCGCCAAAAATACGCCAACAAGAAAAAAGCAGAGTGTGTTTGCTTCACTCAATGACTCACATTTCAACGACCAAGCATTTCAACCTTTCCAAAAAGCCTCTTCTGCTATTTCAAACATCAATATTCCAGCTTCCCCGCAACGGAAAGCCGTTACGAATATTCGGTACGCGATTCGGATGACGAAGACGAAAAAGAAAAAGTTCCGAAATTGAACCTAAAATATTCGGTACGCGATTCGGATGACGAAGACGAAAAAGAAAAAGTTCCGAAAATTGAATCGCATCCTCCTATGAATCCATTGGAGTTAATAGGTGGCGAAGATACACAAGACGTGGACCACAAGATGATGCTCGATGTTAACTATATGATGCCAGAGGAAACATCGAAATGATCACAAATGGCTGGGAACAAAGATCGCAGAAGAGAAAGAAGAAGGAAAAGATAAGACTCCAGCAGCTCGACGCTAAGTATGAAGTTGAAATGCGCAATTATAATGCACAGATAACCATAAAAAAACCAGATGGTTCCGTAATTTATCGACCACCCATTCCAAAGACAGCTGCAGGGCGAAAGAAAAGACATCCAGGCTAAATACATAGAGAAAAGGAGACAATGAAGAGATTTAATGATAGGAAAATCGGTCTAATGATCGAAGCAATGCAAAGAGAACTTGAAAGAAAAAAAGCAAAATTAATTGAAATAGAAAAAGAGTATGAGAAGTATGGATACATCATTCCTCCACCGAGGGAAAAACATGTAACAAGACCTAGAAGAAATACAAGTAGAATTGCTCCAAGAACATGATTTTTTATGTTCCAATTATCTATATTAGTAATTTTTTTTATGTTTTATTTTGTTTGTTTGTAAATATAAGGTATTTAATATACATATTATTCTTTACGAGTGATATGTAGTTTTTTTTTCTTCCGTAATTCTATTCAATTTTCAAAATGAATTGAGAACTTTACAAATTGTAAAGAGAGTAGTCAAGTAAAAATTCTCCATAAGACAGTACAATACTTTTTTGTCCCCTGTTCAAAATAGCATCTATACTGTGAAATAAATAATATTACAAGCTAATTTTCTGATTTTTCATGGAAAATTTCGTAAATGAAAAATTCATAAGGTGAACTAAAGTTTCAGAAAAGGATTGACTCGGGGTTATGATTTTTGTGTGAAATATAATAATTAAATATATAAAAAAGAAATTAAAAAAAGAATAAACAAATGAAAGAAATTTGTGGATAAATCTTTTTATTGTATGGATGTCATATCATGACGAATTTATTTCTTGTCAAATTGAGAGTTACGTCCTTAACAAGATCAGCGATATCAGCTGGTAATTCTGCGATTTGTGTTTGATATATTTTTCAATCTCCTTGATTCTGATCATGTCGCTTGCATCGCAGATGTTGATACGATACCCTTTCTACCATATCTGCCAGAACGACCAATACGATGGAGAAAATTCTCAGCTGTATTTGGCAATTCGAAGTTAATGACCAATGTAATCTGCTGGACATCAATACCACGAGCCAAAGAGTCAGTTGAGACTAAAGCGCGTGTATTGCCTGTTCTAAATGGATGCATAATTCTATCACGTTCTGCTTGTTCCATACCACCATGGATAGCAGAAATATTGAATTCGTTGGTTTCAAAGCTCTTCTGAAGGTATTCTACAGTCTCCTTAGAGTTTGCAAAAATGACAGCCTTTTGGATAGAAAGGGAGCCGTAATATCGAGGAGTGTTGGAAACTTGTTAACACTGGTTTCAACATTTACGTAGAACTGCTTAATACCTTCAAGTGTAAGCATTTCGGCCTTGACGAGAATTTTAACTGGATCATTCATGAATTGGTCTATGATGCTGAGGATTTCTTTTGGAAATGTGGCGGAGAATAAAAGGAATTGAATGTCCTTATTAAGATATTCGAAAATTTCTTTGATTTGGGAGATGAAGCCCTCGCCAGCATTTATCAGCTTCATCAATGCAAGCAATCTGAATATTCTCGCAGCGAAGATAACCTTTGGAAATAAGATCAAGTGCACGTCCTGGTGTGGAAACTGCAATATGTGGGCATTCCTGGGCTTTAGCCTGATCATCAGCAACTGAGTTACCACCCTTGAAAAGCTCAACCTTGAGGTCAGCCATCTTAGAGCCTATTTCAACAAAGAAATAGTAAATCTGTGTGGCAAGTTCTCTTGTTGGTGCAAGAACAAGGGCTTGTGTTGTAGGTTGCGTAGTATCTATTCTATTTAAAATGCCAATTGCAAAGGCACCTGTCTTACCTGTACCAGATTGAGCCTGGGCAATGACGCAGCGATTCATCAAGATAGGTTTGATGGAAAGTGATTGGATATCAGATGGACCTCTGAAGCCATAGTTGTAAATACCTCTTAATAATAATGGCTTCAACTCCATTTGATCAAAATCATCGATGCGCTCATTCCAGTTTGCTTCGAAGGTTTCGGATTCGCCTTGAGGGGCATTCCTTCCCTGATATGAAGAACGATATTGTCTACCTCTACCTCTACCTCCACGGCCGCGGTTCATCGAAAAAAGTGTCAGATTTCAATACTTTATTTTCTCAAATCTCTTTCAAAAAACCAAACGGTCATCAACAAAATATGTATAATCGGTCGAAGTGATTAACATGAAATCTGTATCTAAACTTAAAAGGTAACATTATATCTGGCTAATTAAAGTCAATTTTTTAGCTCGTAAGACTCCCATTTTCACTAAGAAGATTGGCCCCTCCTTGAAATAGATTTTTGTAAAACTCGAGCTCCAACACATATCGCACATGCCCGATTTTAAAATACTTTCATTTTTGGAATCTTATTGTAAAATATTAAATTTGCAAGGGGTAAGTATGAACAATATGTATTCCTTGGGATAAAAGAGGAGTGACACTATTCATTGATGTCCATAAGTCAATTCATTTTACAAATTTTATGCCGAATATCGATTTCATACATAAATAGGAGAAAGTATTACTTGTTTCCTTGACTTATGCTATTGCATTCACCTATTAAATACTCATGAGCTATAATAACCATGCATCTATTGATTCAATCATATTCAATTTTATTATCTTCATTTTAAAGCTTTATTTTTAATACTTACATTTAAATGGTCAACAGCTTGTCATTCTACTAAAGGCTTTGCTGAAATGTTACCTTGTAATCATTTCAAATTTGAAAAGCAAATTTTGAAAAGCTTCTGACGGAAGTTTTTATCTATGCATTATTAGCTTTATATCTGATACTTTTTACGGTATTTTTCAATTTTTATTCAATAAAAATGCTATAATATTTATAAAGATACGCTATATTATACATTTCAATTTAGACTTGCATTTTTGAGTATCTTACTATCAAAAGTTCCACTTTTTTGCTGACCATAAATTGAAAAGAAATTCATTTTAACATTTTTCAGTTATTTGATTTCTTTTTTATTAGCGATTGTTTTCTGTGTTTTATTTCTTATCTCAAAATAAATCGGTTTAATTCAATTTGTTTTCATCAATTGCATGCTGGGTTTTCCTTTCCTTGATATCGCCCAATCCATTATTTATGAGAATAACAGAACAGTCACAAAAGAAATGCTGGACACTACTGCCGAAATGGTTATGAAGCTTGTAAATAAGGAAATAAAATTCGAAGAAATTAAAGCACCTAGTATTCCAATCAGATGCTTTATGGATGCGTGCAAGAAGGTCTCAGATGTCCTTAATACCGAGAATGAGCCAATTCCTCCTCAGATTGGAGATGAAGTACCTCATTACGGCGAGAGGAAAGAAGACTCACCAATGGACAAAAAACGAGGACAACCGCTTACTAATGGGTGTCTACAAGTTTGGCCTCTCAAATTGGGCAGCTGTCTCTGAATACGTTGGGTCGGGAAGAACAAAGTGTCAGTGCAACCAAAGATGGGTCAGAGCACTTGATCCAAAAATATCTAAAGCTGATTGGACTGAAGAGGAAGAAGAAAAATTACTCCAATCCATAAAACAATTTGGAAATCACGCATGGACAAAAATCAGTTCTGCTCTGGCAACAGGACAGACTTTCAATGCAGATATCGATATATTCAGATGAAGCGCGCTGAAGAAGAGAAGAAAAAGAACTGAAAAACGAAAAGCCGCTATACCCGATCCCACAGATTAATAGTATTCCAAATCAGCAATCTCAGACGATATTCTTAGATAAATTTGATATCGACTTAGTACTAGAAAAGGATAATGATCCTCTCCATTTCGCTCAAGAGTCTTCGTGCATTGATCCAGAGACCTTGTATGATACTACTGTTTGGTAATTTCATGATTGTAAATTGATAATGTTTTATTTTTTGAAAATAATACAATCTAATTTTTTGATAATTTTTACTATTTCTCTTATGGATTGATAAGTGAAATATATGACATTTAATTGATTTACCTTGTATCTCATCAAAACTGGTTTAATTATTGTTGCCTATCGTAAGTGAATCATGCAATCAGATTAATCAGAATTATATTTGTTTTCATCATATACATCAAATGAGCAATAAAAACCCTATTTTCATAAAACAATTGTTTAGATTTCTAACTCCAACCACTGCGATTTCAAACAATCTTTTAAAAATCGATTTAGGCAAAACTCAGCAAGAATATAATAAATTGTTACGACCGTAAAAATGAAGGTGAATAATTTTACAGCAAACGATACGAATTATTGTTTCCCTATGAATCTATTTATGCAGATGCAAACAAATCATCTTCCACAGATAGAGAGTAGAACCAAATTATCAGGATGCTCATATTAAAAAGAATTCATTCGCATTTGTTAACGTTGGAACGAAGTTTCTGATGATTTCGACTAACAAAAGAGAATCAAAGCGAATTGTCGGGATTCATCATGTATATACATATTCTTATTTTCGAATGATTATGATTCACTGTTTATTGAACAGTAATCATCACATTGACTAAAGCAGATGCTGTTTGATGTTCTCAAACAATAAAATGTTTGTGTGAAGCCATTCTTTGATACGAAAGAAATTAATTTGTCTATTTATAACAAATAAGTTAAGTGGTGCATCTCGAATAACAATAAATTAAAAATTCAATGCAATTTCAGCCAGTTTTCACTATTTTTATGAATGATACAAATAGTATTTCGCCAAGAGACATTAAACATCCCATAACAACAACGAAAAAGAAAAAGATTAAACATCAAAGATCCATATTTCAGAGTATTTCATCAAAATATGACTCAATTTTTAAATCTTTTTTATCAAAAATCAGTTTTAGCGACAATTTTCATAATAAATTACACATCCTCGAATTATATACAGATACAGACAATATCACAGATAATACTGAACCATCAGACTCCAAAACAGAAAGCAAATTAGAAGTTCCACATTTTTTTACCGAAATCGATGCGATGTTTATTTTCATTTGCTTATTTCTCGGAATCCTGTCTCGCACATTTGTAGCCGATAATCCAAACAATTGCACGTTTGATGAAACTCACTTTGGAAACTTCACAAATTCATATATCAGACAAGAATACTTTGTCGACATCCATCCTCCACTTGCAAAACTGTGGATTTCAGGATTTTCAAAACTTCAAAATTATACCGGTCACACAGTTTATAATTCTTCAACATACACTGACACAGATTATGTTGAACTCCGTTTTTGTGTCACATCATTTTCATCTCTTGTCCCATGTTTATCATATCTTTCTCTTCGCATTCTGGGTGTTTCACCCAGCAATTCAATTTTATCCTCCGTTCTTTTATTATGCGACAACAGCCTTGCCGCAGAAGGTAAACTCATTCTCACCGACGGAATCCTTCACTCAGTTTCTCTTATTTCAGTTTGCTGCAGTTGCTATTTATTTGTTGACGATTCTATCATTCATTTGATTATCTGTGGTCTTTCATTAGGTTGTGCCTGCTCTATCAAATACACAGCAGGTGGCTTGATTTCATTACCCGCATTTTTCCTCTTTTTCAAGATATGTAGTGGCAATTTATATGAATTATTCATTTTACCACCATTTCAATCACATTCAAAAGAACGAAACAATATATATTCATCAGAAGAAAATGAATCTTCAAACGATAATCTTATTATTCGAATATTTCACACGAAATTTATTATTTTAATCATGGAAGATATTATTATTGTCACATTTGCTATTTCAGTCTTAATCACTACATTTTTTGTTCATATCATTGTTTTGAAATACAAGAGCTATTTAGAAAACGGCTTTGACTCATCATACGAGAACTCATTATTATGGCGTTGGGAATCTCAAGACCAAAGTCGATTTGTTTCTACGGGACTATTTAAACGGTCATGGATCTCATTTGTTTCTATGCACACAATTAATAACGGATGCAAAGTCCAAGGCGGATTTGAATCTAAGTGGTATCAATGGCCATTAGTTCGCATTAATTCATTAATCTGGTTTCAAACATCTAATAAAGCAGTTTGGCCACTTCCCAATCCATTCACATACTACTTTTGTGTCTATGGTATTATTTTGTGCTTTATCTTACCTATTTTTAAAATCGAAACTATTTCATTAATTAGTTGGACTATTACATACTCATCGAGTTTATTCCCATTTATATTAGTTCCACGAACTACATATCAATACCACTACTCTATTCCACTAATTATTGGTGTTCTCGGATTTTGTCACTCATTTAGTTTTCTTCCTATGAATCAATCTCTGAGAGCATCAATTTGTTATACTATATGCATTATTACACTTGTTTTCGGGATTTATTACTTCCCAATTCTTCATTCATTTCCAGATGTACCTTTACATTTCAGAGCATGGAAACCTATTCTTAAGAAGATCTACAACCAAAAGTTCACCATGCTATCAGATCTCACTATTAATATTCTACAAGGACCAAAAGCTTAATTATATTTTTTTTGTTTGTTTTAATAATAACATATAAAATATGAGTTTATTTATTTAAGATATATATTTTTCTCAAATGGCATCTTTATAAAAATTATTAAATTCGAATTTACCAAATATTTACTGCCTAGCCTGAGAAAGAATAATTCCATTATACCATGCGTTTTACTTAGAACTTAGTTTCATATACAACTACTATCGAACGATAAAAATATAATTTTTTAATACGGTTGAGGTGTTGGATTTGGTTGCCAACTAGACTGTGGTGCAGGTTCAGGCTGTTGTATAACAGGAGCTTGCTCTTCTGGTTCAGGGTCTTGTAGGTATAATACCAACGAACTGACCTACTCTTTTACCAATATTTTTTGACTCCGTTCCAAATTCCTCTTCCTACGTTTTTATTCCATTCCATATACCTCTTCCAACATTTCGAAAGAAGTTTCCTATCTTACTGAAGAAACCCATTTTACTATATGTAAAAATCTAATGTCCGCCTAGTCTCTTACGTTTCCTGTTGAGTTCCATAGCATTCTTTAACTGGAGCTCATACATTCTGTTTCTCCTCTGGTAGAAAACATATTCTGGGTCAACTCCTGTGTTCGCGTCATCTGCATAAAGTTGTTTATATCCCACTTCAGGGTTTGTATAAAACTCTTTCCATCTCATATTTGCATACCATGGTGGCAAACCTAACGCAGCGTCATTTGACATGGCAGTTTGCATTTGTACATCTGTTGGCACTTGACCATAGTTTGCCATTGCAGTTTGTATTCTAACTTCATTTGGAATATTCTCTGGGTTTGGTTGTCCAGGTTGCTGTGCATTCGCTAAGTTCTGTGCGTCCATTTAATATTAGATAAAAATATCTCTTACGAGTACATATACTGAACATTTGCAGGCATTGGTTCATCTTCATATTCTCTGTACTTTTCTGCCACGTCAAAGAAATAAATGACACAATGGAAAAACCTAAAACAAGTAGTCCGATTTCAAACCACATTTACTTACTAATAAAATTTCTTTGTTATGACACTTTCTCCAGTTTATAGGACCTCTCTCATATTCTATCTTGTCATATATAAACTCATAGTCATGTATGTCCTCTAACCATCTCATAACGGTTTCCAAACCACTTTTATCGGATGTAAAGTAAAAGCATGGATGGTTATGTAAAACGTCTAAAGTTTCTAAAGAGTCTCTCAAAGTCCAGTCTACTTGGTATTGAAAATCCCATGTGTTATAGAACGGCGGGTCCACTATAAAGAAAACATTTTCCTTGTCTTTATATTTTTCATACAAATCTGTCCAATGACATCTCACAAACTCTATACCCTCAATATATTTTTCTATGTCCTCTTTGAAAACATTTGTATAGTTAAGATATAAAACTTTTGACATAAGTGTTTCAATGTCATGAACTCTTATAGAACCACTATATAATAGTCTAGCAGATATACTATCCCAGTCTATATATTCTGCTTTTTTCAAAACCTCTCTCACAATATTTTTCTTATCTAATGGTATACGTTCCATCTTACCTATCTGAATCTTTTCTTTTAACTCACTCAATATATTGTTTGTGTCTGGTATATGTTTGAGACGGTCCATATAGTTGTCGAAGTCATTGCATATAATCTTTGAGTCTGGGAATATTATATGGCACAAATGGGATATATAGAAACTTCCACCGAACAAATCTACAAATGTTAGACCATTCGGTAGTTTCTTAAGTTGTCTCAATATAATATCTTTACATCTACTCTTATTTCCAAAGAACGGTAACGGTGGTTTTGTAAAATTCATTTATATATAATAATAAAAATGTTTTTACCCGAAAAGTGACAGAAAAGTGACAAACCATGAAAACATATATAATTTGTGAAAAGCGACACAAAAAGTGTCACCGGCTGGTCGGCTGGGGTTCGGTCCTCCTCTTGGGTCTTGGGAAAAATTTCTTATGGGCTAGAGGGCGCAACGCGCCTGGAAGCCCTCCAAATATAAACTTCATTTATAATAATCATCTTCAGGGCTAGAAGGGGCGCAGCCCCTGGAAGCCCCATTACCTTTTTTTTTTTTTTTTTTCAAGAAGTCTAATTTTATTTTATTTCCAAGTAACAATTTTGAGCACGATATTTACCGGTAAAATAGATTTTCTGAAGATTTGAAACATCAAAATCTCAAATTGTAAAATGAATAAAAAATATTTATTTCAAAATGTGAAATCTAGAAGGTGTGCTTTAGAGATAAATAGATATTTCTCTTGTAGAGTAAAACATAGTCTTTAATTTGATTCAATCAAGAATAATATTAAAAATATTATTTGTTCATTCATGTTACAGCTCATTCTTTATGACAAACTGAATCCCAAGTTCTAAGAATGAGGAAAGATGATAATAAGAAACTCCAATATTGTTAAGTTAACATTTTTTGGAATATATATTTCCCTGGTCTTATGGAGTTATGAAGTTTGATCAATATTAAATCCTTAAATTTGATTTGATCAATATTATTTATATAAACTAAGGAAAAATTGATATAAAAACAACACATTTTTTATTTTTGCTCTCTAATAATTCCGTAAAAATCAATCTTAAAGAAAGACAACACGTTCTCACCCTTTTTATTAGGTCCCATCATTCTAATTCTATATTTATTTGACAGAGTTCTGTTTTCAATTGAAAAATTACGATGCCATGCATTCAAATCTTTATATCTCTGTTCGTTTGCCTTCTTCCTATTCTTTTCCCATCCGTAATTAACCTTCTTATCAAGGATAACCCAGTCGTTGTAATTCTGGAATCCATCATAAGATTTTTGAGAGGATAAACACTCAAATAACCATGTAGTTGGCAAATTATCAGGGTCGCCAAGGAAAAACATATCATAACTTAATAATTCAAACAAAGATTTCTTCAATTTAAATTCGTATTCAACCCATGGAGTCATAGAAGTAGATTCACTAGTATAAACAACTTCAGATCCGGCATCTATTAAGTTCTCTACCATGCTGCGAGTTCTATATGGATGTTCAGAGACATTAAAAAAGGATTTATCGTAGTTGAACAGAATTCCTCCAAATCCTTTCTCTTTATCATAAATAAATCTCTTTGTTATTTTATCACTAGGGCCTTGCTTTGATTTAATACGTATAATACCTTCATTTATTGAATCTATTCCAGAATAGTTTCTCAAACGACTTGATTTCAGTAATTCTTCCATCTGCTGCTTTGTCTGACTGATTTTTTGCTCTTTGTTACTTTTACCTTTACCGACATTCAAAGTAAGATTAAAATTGTGTGTTAAATCTAAATCTGTGATTAATCTTGTAGCGAATTGCTTAGAGCTGAGGACAGAAAATCCGTGGAAGTTCACATTAAATGTCGTTGTGTTTTCTTCTAATTCTTTTTGTGCTTGTTGCTTTGCTTTGATGAGTTCGTGCTTTGCATTAGGAATATCTAATAAATCATTATCTTCAAATACTTCTAATAGGCCATCTCGAAGTAGTGAATCAATATTTGCGACAGATGTAATTGAATCATACAAATCATAGTTAAATTTTTCGATATTTTCTACAATAGTGTCTTCAGTAGTTGGCGAATCACATAATGTACTCATAATGATTGGTGCCAAAAGACTCTTATAGCCTCTAGATTCAAAATCTTCATCTAAATTCATAATTTTGGAATTTTTTTTCTCCGTTGTCACATTTTTTATGTGAAAATCCAAATGGATATTTAATTGCTTATTCGTATAAACAGTATTGTGTACAATTATTTTCTTGTAAACAAAATCAATTTTATTTGACTAAATGAATTTTGTAATCGTTATGATGCATAATCAATTTATCGAATCCATCAAAACGGCTACAAAATGCACACAGAACCGATATTTCCATTTCCAGAACGAATTACTCACTTTCCTATTTTCATAAATATTGTCACTTTTTCACTTCATCAATGAGTACTACTCAGACAGATGCTGCTCCACCTTTGAAGATCAGCACAATTAATGCTGCATCACTCAGAGCTGCTTGGGGAAAGGGTCTTCATGACTGGGCATTAGCTTCAAAACCTGATGTTATCTGCATCCAAGAAACAAAAATGCACGAGACAAGTCAGCCGAATATTGGCGCCTTCCTTCTTGATGGATACCAGGGCTACTTCTTCGATTGCAACAAACCAGGCTTCCACGGTACTGCTATCTACACAAAGATCAAACCCATTTCTGTTAAGGAGAGTTTTCCGGACGATGAGGGCCGCTCCATCACAATGGAGTTCTCTAACTTCTATTTGATCAATTCTTACGTTCCAAACGCCGGCCAGAAATTAGAAAAGCTTACATACAAGATCGAAACATGGAATCCACACCTTAAGGAATATCTCGATGAGCTCAGCAAGACAAAGGCAGTCATTTGGACAGGAGATCTTAACGTTGCTCATGAGGAAATCGACATTTTCGATCCAAAGGGCAAAGATAAGACAGCAGGCTACACTCCACAAGAAAGAGAGTGGTTCCACAAGTTCCTTGAGAGCGGATACACAGATATCTTCCGTAAGAGATACCCAGATAAGAAGGAATTCTCCTTCTATACATACAGAGGCCAAGCCAAGGCCAAGGGCAATGGATGGCGTCTCGACTACTTCATCATGGATAACGCCCACTACAAAGATGAGCTTGTCAACGACTGCGCAATGGAAACTGGCGATTTCTCTGACCATGTTCCTGTTTCTCTCTTCCTTGACAGATCATTATTAGCTGCTGAAGATGTTGCAGTCGATAAGACCTTCAACAAGCGCCTTAACAACGATACAATTGTTGATACTCCAGAAGTTGTCCCAGAAAAGGCCAAACCAAAGAAAGGAAAGAAGGACCAGCCAACTGAGGAAGAACCTAAGGAAGAAGAGGCCAAGGAAGAGGCAAAAGAAGAACCAAAGAAGGAAGAATCTGAAGAAAAGCCAAAACCAAAGCCAAAGAAAGGAAAACAGGCTAAGGAAGAAGAATCTAAACCAGCTGAAGAAGCCAAACCTGTCACAGAAGAGGCAAAGCCTGCATCTGAAGAATCAAAACCGGCAGAAGAGGCCAAACCAGCTGAAGAAGAGAAGCCAAAGGCAGCCAAGCCAAAGAAGACAAAGAAGGTCGTAGAAGAAGAGCCACAAGAGCCAGAGGACGAAGTTGATGATGAAGAAGAGGAAGAAGATAAGCCAAAGAAGAAGAGGAGAGGAAAGAAAGGTGAAGAACAATCATTGAAGAGAATGCAGACAAGAGAGAAAAGGAAAACAATCTACTTCTCTGACGATGATTCAGATGATTCAACAGAATACACCGGAACACCAAGAAAGACAAGAAGATCTAAGAAATGAAACTAATTTATTTTAAATCAACTTTTTTATTGTTTTAACTATCCACTAGAAACTTTTATTTTTAAAATTTTAAACTCAATTTCATATATTTTTATTTTTTTGATATCTGGCGCTCAAAAACTGATAGAATTGAGATATTTCTATGCGAATGAACACTGTTTTATTCGATTAATATATAGCATAGAGCAGAAAGAGTACTTTAAGGTATTATATTGATGAACATTGCTAATCTAAAGCATATTTAAATGGCGAAAGATTCCATTGAATTTTCTAAAAAAAAATTACATAGATCAGTATGAGTTGTTTGACAATTTTAATACTAAAAAATATAAAAACAATAGTTTAAACTCTGGACATCATATACTACACTCGACATATTCAAACATGAATCAATGGAGTATCTGTAAAATCATGTGAATATAGAAGTTTGAATATAAAATCAGAAAACCGGAAAATCCGATTTACCTAAAAAAATGATTGATACCAGTGATACCTTACAGCAACACCTTAGAAGTGTATGATATGATGATCATCAGTACACAACACACTTGAAATCAGGACTCATATTTGTTTAGATTAAAAACCTTATTGTTGGAAAAATTGAGAAATTTAAGTGGTCGGTCAGAATCCTGTATAGTTTTGACCGGAAAAGTGACAATTTATTATGATTTCTTTTGTTTTTTCATTATCAATATATACAGTTCACATGGGTCATGGTGTTATCCCGTCGAGCGAATTTGATAATAGTTCATACATACAAGCAGTTCGAATTATACCTCCACGTTCTCCATCAAAAGACGAAAAGTTTTACTTTGTTATATTAACTATGATCAATGAATACAATAGTATATATGAATTCACCGGACACGAAGAACAAACTATAGCTCGTGAATCATACGCAACGAACGATTTAGAATACTTTTTAATTTCTCTTAATTCATCAATCAAAGCCATTTTTATCACCGGCTTCTATCCATTACCTCTAGTCTCTGTCACAAACATAATTTTTTCAGAAACACGACAAATAAATTTTGTTTTAATTCCGAACTACGATACTACATATCACATTCTGGTTTCATCAAAAATCGAACAGTCACATATTATCTAATTCGACCGCCCCCAACATATTAGAACCCGAGAGTAACATTTTTATTCGAGAAAACACATATTGTATTATTTCATTTGAAATCGAATATAATTCACATATGTTTGAATTTACGATTGATTCTATGGAACTTCATAATGATTTCTTACGTGACCAAGACTATTTTTATGGTGCTCGCGAATCTAACACTCAAATTTCATCATTTTACAAGTCTCCTAAATTTTGAAAGATATTCACCAATAAGTCTAGGAATAATACCAACAAATAATGCTTCAGATGTATGCATATATGTTCACTGCGCATTCTTACCAAATCCTTATATGGATGGCCACGTCTTTGCATATGATAGTAGCTCAAAAGAACTGAATTTGAGCAAAGGATATTCTAATATTTCATTTACAATTAATTCAACTCGATATCCATCAATTTTGTTTTATTCAAATGATGAAGAAATCGATTATGTAGTATCAAGTCTGAGAGATATCACCATTAACTTATCAAAATCTGATTTTTATTTACGATTTATGGTTTTTAATGGTCTCTCATATCAAATTTCATCAAAAAATTATAAAATTAATATTATGTCTAACACTGCATTCCAAACTTTACGAGCGAATATTAACGACACATCAATAAATGGGTTCATCAAGTTTAAAACAACAGACCTTTACAAGAAACCATTTCTTAATGATTACATTAAGTTTGATAATAAATATGATTTCAAAGATAGAATTAGCGGAATCTTTTTCCCTTTAATGATAGGATTTATCCTTCTTGGATATTTACTCGCAATGCTGACAGCATTCAGAAACAAAATTTTACTCTAAGCTTTTTTTTGTTTGCTTGTTATATAAATATTTCTTTTTGTCTTTTATTTGTTATATAAGGTCGATGAAAAAACGAGCGTTTTTAAAAAACCGCCGTTTGAGAGGAAAATTGAGAGCCACGATGTATACTTTTTGACATTGTCAAAAACTTTGAAAGGACCAAAAAAATTTTAGTGTCAGAAAGTTTACAAATGTATATTTTCTGACAAACAGACTCTCAGAAAGTACTCAAACTGCGGTTTTTAATTTCCGCACTTTTTTTGCGACCTTAATCTCAAGCATCAGAAATGAGGAATCAATATATATATATATTATATTTTGGTGTATGTAGTGATCCGAAAACATACCAAATTTAAAGGATTATTATTTTCGTCTGGAAAAGTGATAAAATTATCATTATTGTCAAATGACAATGATAATTTAAAAGTTTGAGTGAAAAAGTGACAATTTATTATGATTTCTTTTGTTTTTTCATTATCAATATATACAGTTCACATGGGTCATGGTGTTATCCCGTCGAGCGAATTTGATAATAGTTCATACATACAAGCAGTTCGAATTATACCTCCACGTTCTCCATCAAAAGACGAAAAGTTTTACTTTGTTATATTAACTATGATCAATGAATACAATAGTATATATGAATTCACCGGACACGAAGAACAAACTATAGCTCGTGAATCATACGCAACGAACGATTTAGAATACTTTTTAATTTCTCTTAATTCATCAATCAAAGCCATTTTTATCACCGGCTTCTATCCATTACCTCTAGTCTCTGTCACAAACATAATTTTTTCAGAAACACGACAAATAAATTTTGTTTTAATTCCGAACTACGATACTACATATCACATTCTGGTTTCATCCAAAAATCGAACAGTCACATATTATACTAATTCGACCGCCCCCAACATATTAGAACCCGAGAGTAACATTTTTATTCGAGAAAACACATATTGTATTATTTCATTTGAAATCGAATATAATTCACATATGTTTGAATTTACGATTGATTCTATGGAACTTCATAATGATTTCTTACGTGACCAAGACTATTTTTATGGTGCTCGCGAATCTAACACTCAAATTTCATCCTATTTTACAAGTCTCCTAAATTTTGAAAGATATTCACCAATAAGTCTAGGAATAATACCAACAAATAATGCTTCAGATGTATGCATATATGTTCACTGCGCATTCTTACCAAATCCTTATATGGATGGCCACGTCTTTGCATATGATAGTAGCTCAAAAGAACTGAATTTGAGCAAAGGATATTCTAATATTTCATTTACAATTAATTCAACTCGATATCCATCAATTTTGTTTTATTCAAATGATGAAGAAATCGATTATGTAGTATCAAGTCTGAGAGATATCACCATTAACTTATCAAAATCTGATTTTTATTTACGATTTATGGTTTTTAATGGTCTCTCATATCAAATTTCATCAAAAAATTATAAAATTAATATTATGTCTAACACTGCATTCCAAACTTTACGAGCGAATATTAACGACACATCAATAAATGGGTTCATCAAGTTTAAAACAACAGACCTTTACAAGAAACCATTTCTTAATGATTACATTAAGTTTGATAATAAATATGATTTCAAAGATAGAATTAGCGGAATCTTTTTCCCTTTAATGATAGGATTTATCCTTCTTGGATATTTACTCGCAATGCTGACAGCATTCAGAAACAAAATTTTACTCTAAGCTTTTTTTTGTTTGCTTGTTATATAAATATTTCTTTTTGTCTTTTATTTGTTATATAAGGTCGATGAAAAAACGAGCGTTTTTAAAAAACCGCCGTTTGAGAGGAAAATTGAGAGCCACGATGTATACTTTTTGACATTGTCAAAAACTTTGAAAGGACCAAAAAAATTTTAGTGTCAGAAAGTTTACAAATGTATATTTTCTGACAAACAGACTCTCAGAAAGTACTCAAACTGCGGTTTTTAATTTCCGCACTTTTTTTGCGACCTTAATCTCAAGCATCAGAAATGAGGAATCAATATATATATATATATATATTTGGTGTATGTAGTGATCCGAAAACATACCAAATTTAAAGGATTATTATTTTCGTCTGGAAAAGTGATAAAATTATCATTATTGTCAAATGACAATGATAATTTAAAAGTTTGAGTGAAAAAGTGACAATTTATTATGATTTCTTTTGTTTTTTCATTATCAATATATACAGTTCACATGGGTCATGGTGTTATCCCGTCGAGCGAATTTGATAATAGTTCATACATACAAGCAGTTCGAATTATACCTCCACGTTCTCCATCAAAAGACGAAAAGTTTTACTTTGTTATATTAACTATGATCAATGAATACAATAGTATATATGAATTCACCGGACACGAAGAACAAACTATAGCTCGTGAATCATACGCAACGAACGATTTAGAATACTTTTTAATTTCTCTTAATTCATCAATCAAAGCCATTTTTATCACCGGCTTCTATCCATTACCTCTAGTCTCTGTCACAAACATAATTTTTTCAGAAACACGACAAATAAATTTTGTTTTAATTCCGAACTACGATACTACATATCACATTCTGGTTTCATCCAAAAATCGAACAGTCACATATTATACTAATTCGACCGCCCCCAACATATTAGAACCCGAGAGTAACATTTTTATTCGAGAAAACACATATTGTATTATTTCATTTGAAATCGAATATAATTCACATATGTTTGAATTTACGATTGATTCTATGGAACTTCATAATGATTTCTTACGTGACCAAGACTATTTTTATGGTGCTCGCGAATCTAACACTCAAATTTCATCCTATTTTACAAGTCTCCTAAATTTTGAAAGATATTCACCAATAAGTCTAGGAATAATACCAAAAATAATGCTTCAGATGTATGCATATATGTTCACTGCGCATTCTTACCAAATCCTTATATGGATGGCCACGTCTTTGCATATGATAGTAGCTCAAAAGAACTGAATTTGAGCAAAGGATATTCTAATATTTCATTTACAATTAATTCAACTCGATATCCATCAATTTTGTTTTATTCAAATGATGAAGAAATCGATTATGTAGTATCAAGTCTGAGAGATATCACCATTAACTTATCAAAATCTGATTTTTATTTACGATTTATGGTTTTTAATGGTCTCTCATATCAAATTTCATCAAAAAATTATAAAATTAATATTATGTCTAACACTGCATTCCAAACTTTACGAGCGAATATTAACGACACATCAATAAATGGGTTCATCAAGTTTAAAACAACAGACCTTTACAAGAAACCATTTCTTAATGATTACATTAAGTTTGATAATAAATATGATTTCAAAGATAGAATTAGCGGAATCTTTTTCCCTTTAATGATAGGATTTATCCTTCTTGGATATTTACTCGCAATGCTGACAGCATTCAGAAACAAAATTTTACTCTAAGCTTTTTTTTGTTTGCTTGTTATATAAATATTTCTTTTTGTCTTTTATTTGTTATATAAGGTCGATGAAAAAACGAGCGTTTTTAAAAAACCGCCGTTTGAGAGGAAAATTGAGAGCCACGATGTATACTTTTTGACATTGTCAAAAACTTTGAAAGGACCAAAAAAATTTTAGTGTCAGAAAGTTTACAAATGTATATTTTCTGACAAACAGACTCTCAGAAAGTACTCAAACTGCGGTTTTTAATTTCCGCACTTTTTTTGCGACCTTAATCTCAAGCATCAGAAATGAGGAATCAATATATATATATATATATATTTGGTGTATGTAGTGATCCGAAAACATACCAAATTTAAAGGATTATTATTTTCGTCTGGAAAAGTGATAAAATTATCATTATTGTCAAATGACAATGATAATTTAAAAGTTTGAGTGAAAAAGTGACAATTTATTATGATTTCTTTTGTTTTTTCATTATCAATATATACAGTTCACATGGGTCATGGTGTTATCCCGTCGAGCGAATTTGATAATAGTTCATACATACAAGCAGTTCGAATTATACCTCCACGTTCTCCATCAAAAGACGAAAAGTTTTACTTTGTTATATTAACTATGATCAATGAATACAATAGTATATATGAATTCACCGGACACGAAGAACAAACTATAGCTCGTGAATCATACGCAACGAACGATTTAGAATACTTTTTAATTTCTCTTAATTCATCAATCAAAGCCATTTTTATCACCGGCTTCTATCCATTACCTCTAGTCTCTGTCACAAACATAATTTTTTCAGAAACACGACAAATAAATTTTGTTTTAATTCCGAACTACGATACTACATATCACATTCTGGTTTCATCCAAAAATCGAACAGTCACATATTATACTAATTCGACCGCCCCCAACATATTAGAACCCGAGAGTAACATTTTTATTCGAGAAAACACATATTGTATTATTTCATTTGAAATCGAATATAATTCACATATGTTTGAATTTACGATTGATTCTATGGAACTTCATAATGATTTCTTACGTGACCAAGACTATTTTTATGGTGCTCGCGAATCTAACACTCAAATTTCATCCTATTTTACAAGTCTCCTAAATTTTGAAAGATATTCACCAATAAGTCTAGGAATAATACCAACAAATAATGCTTCAGATGTATGCATATATGTTCACTGCGCATTCTTACCAAATCCTTATATGGATGGCCACGTCTTTGCATATGATAGTAGCTCAAAAGAACTGAATTTGAGCAAAGGATATTCTAATATTTCATTTACAATTAATTCAACTCGATATCCATCAATTTTGTTTTATTCAAATGATGAAGAAATCGATTATGTAGTATCAAGTCTGAGAGATATCACCATTAACTTATCAAAATCTGATTTTTATTTACGATTTATGGTTTTTAATGGTCTCTCATATCAAATTTCATCAAAAAATTATAAAATTAATATTATGTCTAACACTGCATTCCAAACTTTACGAGCGAATATTAACGACACATCAATAAATGGGTTCATCAAGTTTAAAACAACAGACCTTTACAAGAAACCATTTCTTAATGATTACATTAAGTTTGATAATAAATATGATTTCAAAGATAGAATTAGCGGAATCTTTTTCCCTTTAATGATAGGATTTATCCTTCTTGGATATTTACTCGCAATGCTGACAGCATTCAGAAACAAAATTTTACTCTAAGCTTTTTTTTGTTTGCTTGTTATATAAATATTTCTTTTTGTCTTTTATTTGTTATATAAGGTCGATGAAAAAACGAGCGTTTTTAAAAAACCGCCGTTTGAGAGGAAAATTGAGAGCCACGATGTATACTTTTTGACATTGTCAAAAACTTTGAAAGGACCAAAAAAATTTTAGTGTCAGAAAGTTTACAAATGTATATTTTCTGACAAACAGACTCTCAGAAAGTACTCAAACTGCGGTTTTTAATTTCCGCACTTTTTTTGCGACCTTAATCTCAAGCATCAGAAATGAGGAATCAATATATATATATATATATATATTTGGTGTATGTAGTGATCCGAAAACATACCAAATTTAAAGGATTATTATTTTCGTCTGGAAAAGTGATAAAATTATCATTATTGTCAAATGACAATGATAATTTAAAAGTTTGAGTGAAAAAGTGACAATTTATTATGATTTCTTTTGTTTTTTCATTATCAATATATACAGTTCACATGGGTCATGGTGTTATCCCGTCGAGCGAATTTGATAATAGTTCATACATACAAGCAGTTCGAATTATACCTCCACGTTCTCCATCAAAAGACGAAAAGTTTTACTTTGTTATATTAACTATGATCAATGAATACAATAGTATATATGAATTCACCGGACACGAAGAACAAACTATAGCTCGTGAATCATACGCAACGAACGATTTAGAATACTTTTTAATTTCTCTTAATTCATCAATCAAAGCCATTTTTATCACCGGCTTCTATCCATTACCTCTAGTCTCTGTCACAAACATAATTTTTTCAGAAACACGACAAATAAATTTTGTTTTAATTCCGAACTACGATACTACATATCACATTCTGGTTTCATCCAAAAATCGAACAGTCACATATTATACTAATTCGACCGCCCCCAACATATTAGAACCCGAGAGTAACATTTTTATTCGAGAAAACACATATTGTATTATTTCATTTGAAATCGAATATAATTCACATATGTTTGAATTTACGATTGATTCTATGGAACTTCATAATGATTTCTTACGTGACCAAGACTATTTTTATGGTGCTCGCGAATCTAACACTCAAATTTCATCCTATTTTACAAGTCTCCTAAATTTTGAAAGATATTCACCAATAAGTCTAGGAATAATACCAACAAATAATGCTTCAGATGTATGCATATATGTTCACTGCGCATTCTTACCAAATCCTTATATGGATGGCCACGTCTTTGCATATGATAGTAGCTCAAAAGAACTGAATTTGAGCAAAGGATATTCTAATATTTCATTTACAATTAATTCAACTCGATATCCATCAATTTTGTTTTATTCAAATGATGAAGAAATCGATTATGTAGTATCAAGTCTGAGAGATATCACCATTAACTTATCAAAATCTGATTTTTATTTACGATTTATGGTTTTTAATGGTCTCTCATATCAAATTTCATCAAAAAATTATAAAATTAATATTATGTCTAACACTGCATTCCAAACTTTACGAGCGAATATTAACGACACATCAATAAATGGGTTCATCAAGTTTAAAACAACAGACCTTTACAAGAAACCATTTCTTAATGATTACATTAAGTTTGATAATAAATATGATTTCAAAGATAGAATTAGCGGAATCTTTTTCCCTTTAATGATAGGATTTATCCTTCTTGGATATTTACTCGCAATGCTGACAGCATTCAGAAACAAAATTTTACTCTAAGCTTTTTTTTGTTTGCTTGTTATATAAATATTTCTTTTTGTCTTTTATTTGTTATATAAGGTCGATGAAAAAACGAGCGTTTTTAAAAAACCGCCGTTTGAGAGGAAAATTGAGAGCCACGATGTATACTTTTTGACATTGTCAAAAACTTTGAAAGGACCAAAAAAATTTTAGTGTCAGAAAGTTTACAAATGTATATTTTCTGACAAACAGACTCTCAGAAAGTACTCAAACTGCGGTTTTTAATTTCCGCACTTTTTTTGCGACCTTAATCTCAAGCATCAGAAATGAGGAATCAATATATATATATATATATATATTTGGTGTATGTAGTGATCCGAAAACATACCAAATTTAAAGGATTATTATTTTCGTCTGGAAAAGTGATAAAATTATCATTATTGTCAAATGACAATGATAATTTAAAAGTTTGAGTGAAAAAGTGACAATTTATTATGATTTCTTTTGTTTTTTCATTATCAATATATACAGTTCACATGGGTCATGGTGTTATCCCGTCGAGCGAATTTGATAATAGTTCATACATACAAGCAGTTCGAATTATACCTCCACGTTCTCCATCAAAAGACGAAAAGTTTTACTTTGTTATATTAACTATGATCAATGAATACAATAGTATATATGAATTCACCGGACACGAAGAACAAACTATAGCTCGTGAATCATACGCAACGAACGATTTAGAATACTTTTTAATTTCTCTTAATTCATCAATCAAAGCCATTTTTATCACCGGCTTCTATCCATTACCTCTAGTCTCTGTCACAAACATAATTTTTTCAGAAACACGACAAATAAATTTTGTTTTAATTCCGAACTACGATACTACATATCACATTCTGGTTTCATCCAAAAATCGAACAGTCACATATTATACTAATTCGACCGCCCCCAACATATTAGAACCCGAGAGTAACATTTTTATTCGAGAAAACACATATTGTATTATTTCATTTGAAATCGAATATAATTCACATATGTTTGAATTTACGATTGATTCTATGGAACTTCATAATGATTTCTTACGTGACCAAGACTATTTTTATGGTGCTCGCGAATCTAACACTCAAATTTCATCCTATTTTACAAGTCTCCTAAATTTTGAAAGATATTCACCAATAAGTCTAGGAATAATACCAACAAATAATGCTTCAGATGTATGCATATATGTTCACTGCGCATTCTTACCAAATCCTTATATGGATGGCCACGTCTTTGCATATGATAGTAGCTCAAAAGAACTGAATTTGAGCAAAGGATATTCTAATATTTCATTTACAATTAATTCAACTCGATATCCATCAATTTTGTTTTATTCAAATGATGAAGAAATCGATTATGTAGTATCAAGTCTGAGAGATATCACCATTAACTTATCAAAATCTGATTTTTATTTACGATTTATGGTTTTTAATGGTCTCTCATATCAAATTTCATCAAAAAATTATAAAATTAATATTATGTCTAACACTGCATTCCAAACTTTACGAGCGAATATTAACGACACATCAATAAATGGGTTCATCAAGTTTAAAACAACAGACCTTTACAAGAAACCATTTCTTAATGATTACATTAAGTTTGATAATAAATATGATTTCAAAGATAGAATTAGCGGAATCTTTTTCCCTTTAATGATAGGATTTATCCTTCTTGGATATTTACTCGCAATGCTGACAGCATTCAGAAACAAAATTTTACTCTAAGCTTTTTTTTGTTTGCTTGTTATATAAATATTTCTTTTTGTCTTTTATTTGTTATATAAGGTCGATGAAAAAACGAGCGTTTTTAAAAAACCGCCGTTTGAGAGGAAAATTGAGAGCCACGATGTATACTTTTTGACATTGTCAAAAACTTTGAAAGGACCAAAAAAATTTTAGTGTCAGAAAGTTTACAAATGTATATTTTCTGACAAACAGACTCTCAGAAAGTACTCAAACTGCGGTTTTTAATTTCCGCACTTTTTTTGCGACCTTAATCTCAAGCATCAGAAATGAGGAATCAATATATATATATATATATATATTTGGTGTATGTAGTGATCCGAAAACATACCAAATTTAAAGGATTATTATTTTCGTCTGGAAAAGTGATAAAATTATCATTATTGTCAAATGACAATGATAATTTAAAAGTTTGAGTGAAAAAGTGACAATTTATTATGATTTCTTTTGTTTTTTCATTATCAATATATACAGTTCACATGGGTCATGGTGTTATCCCGTCGAGCGAATTTGATAATAGTTCATACATACAAGCAGTTCGAATTATACCTCCACGTTCTCCATCAAAAGACGAAAAGTTTTACTTTGTTATATTAACTATGATCAATGAATACAATAGTATATATGAATTCACCGGACACGAAGAACAAACTATAGCTCGTGAATCATACGCAACGAACGATTTAGAATACTTTTTAATTTCTCTTAATTCATCAATCAAAGCCATTTTTATCACCGGCTTCTATCCATTACCTCTAGTCTCTGTCACAAACATAATTTTTTCAGAAACACGACAAATAAATTTTGTTTTAATTCCGAACTACGATACTACATATCACATTCTGGTTTCATCCAAAAATCGAACAGTCACATATTATACTAATTCGACCGCCCCCAACATATTAGAACCGAGAGTAACATTTTTATTCGAGAAAACACATATGTATTATTTCATTTGAAATCGAATATAATTCACATATGTTTGAATTTACGATTGATTCTATGGAACTTCATAATGATTTCTTACGTGACCAAGACTATTTTTATGGTGCTCGCGAATCTAACACTCAAATTTCATCCTATTTTACAAGTCTCCTAAATTTTGAAAGATATTCACCAATAAGTCTAGGAATAATACCAACAAATAATGCTTCAGATGTATGCATATATGTTCACTGCGCATTCTTACCAAATCCTTATATGGATGGCCACGTCTTTGCATATGATAGTAGCTCAAAAGAACTGAATTTGAGCAAAGGATATTCTAATATTTCATTTACAATTAATTCAACTCGATATCCATCAATTTTGTTTTATTCAAATGATGAAGAAATCGATTATGTAGTATCAAGTCTGAGAGATATCACCATTAACTTATCAAAATCTGATTTTTATTTACGATTTATGGTTTTTAATGGTCTCTCATATCAAATTTCATCAAAAAATTATAAAATTAATATTATGTCTAACACTGCATTCCAAACTTTACGAGCGAATATTAACGACACATCAATAAATGGGTTCATCAAGTTTAAAACAACAGACCTTTACAAGAAACCATTTCTTAATGATTACATTAAGTTTGATAATAAATATGATTTCAAAGATAGAATTAGCGGAATCTTTTTCCCTTTAATGATAGGATTTATCCTTCTTGGATATTTACTCGCAATGCTGACAGCATTCAGAAACAAAATTTTACTCTAAGCTTTTTTTTGTTTGCTTGTTATATAAATATTTCTTTTTGTCTTTTATTTGTTATATAAGGTCGATGAAAAAACGAGCGTTTTTAAAAAACCGCCGTTTGAGAGGAAAATTGAGAGCCACGATGTATACTTTTTGACATTGTCAAAAACTTTGAAAGGACCAAAAAAATTTTAGTGTCAGAAAGTTTACAAATGTATATTTTCTGACAAACAGACTCTCAGAAAGTACTCAAACTGCGGTTTTTAATTTCCGCACTTTTTTTGCGACCTTAATCTCAAGCATCAGAAATGAGGAATCAATATATATATATATATATATATTTGGTGTATGTAGTGATCCGAAAACATACCAAATTTAAAGGATTATTATTTTCGTCTGGAAAAGTGATAAAATTATCATTATTGTCAAATGACAATGATAATTTAAAAGTTTGAGTGAAAAAGTGACAATTTATTATGATTTCTTTTGTTTTTTCATTATCAATATATACAGTTCACATGGGTCATGGTGTTATCCCGTCGAGCGAATTTGATAATAGTTCATACATACAAGCAGTTCGAATTATACCTCCACGTTCTCCATCAAAAGACGAAAAGTTTTACTTTGTTATATTAACTATGATCAATGAATACAATAGTATATATGAATTCACCGGACACGAAGAACAAACTATAGCTCGTGAATCATACGCAACGAACGATTTAGAATACTTTTTAATTTCTCTTAATTCATCAATCAAAGCCATTTTTATCACCGGCTTCTATCCATTACCTCTAGTCTCTGTCACAAACATAATTTTTTCAGAAACACGACAAATAAATTTTGTTTTAATTCCGAACTACGATACTACATATCACATTCTGGTTTCATCCAAAAATCGAACAGTCACATATTATACTAATTCGACCGCCCCCAACATATTAGAACCCGAGAGTAACATTTTTATTCGAGAAAACACATATTGTATTATTTCATTTGAAATCGAATATAATTCACATATGTTTGAATTTACGATTGATTCTATGGAACTTCATAATGATTTCTTACGTGACCAAGACTATTTTTATGGTGCTCGCGAATCTAACACTCAAATTTCATCCTATTTTACAAGTCTCCTAAATTTTGAAAGATATTCACCAATAAGTCTAGGAATAATACCAACAAATAATGCTTCAGATGTATGCATATATGTTCACTGCGCATTCTTACCAAATCCTTATATGGATGGCCACGTCTTTGCATATGATAGTAGCTCAAAAGAACTGAATTTGAGCAAAGGATATTCTAATATTTCATTTACAATTAATTCAACTCGATATCCATCAATTTTGTTTTATTCAAATGATGAAGAAATCGATTATGTAGTATCAAGTCTGAGAGATATCACCATTAACTTATCAAAATCTGATTTTTATTTACGATTTATGGTTTTTAATGGTCTCTCATATCAAATTTCATCAAAAAATTATAAAATTAATATTATGTCTAACACTGCATTCCAAACTTTACGAGCGAATATTAACGACACATCAATAAATGGGTTCATCAAGTTTAAAACAACAGACCTTTACAAGAAACCATTTCTTAATGATTACATTAAGTTTGATAATAAATATGATTTCAAAGATAGAATTAGCGGAATCTTTTTCCCTTTAATGATAGGATTTATCCTTCTTGGATATTTACTCGCAATGCTGACAGCATTCAGAAACAAAATTTTACTCTAAGCTTTTTTTTGTTTGCTTGTTATATAAATATTTCTTTTTGTCTTTTATTTGTTATATAAGGTCGATGAAAAAACGAGCGTTTTTAAAAAACCGCCGTTTGAGAGGAAAATTGAGAGCCACGATGTATACTTTTTGACATTGTCAAAAACTTTGAAAGGACCAAAAAAATTTTAGTGTCAGAAAGTTTACAAATGTATATTTTCTGACAAACAGACTCTCAGAAAGTACTCAAACTGCGGTTTTTAATTTCCGCACTTTTTTGCGACCTTAATCTCAAGCATCAGAAATGAGGAATCAATATATATATATATATATATATTTGGTGTATGTAGTGATCCGAAAACATACCAAATTTAAAGGATTATTATTTTCGTCTGGAAAAGTGATAAAATTATCATTATTGTCAAATGACAATGATAATTTAAAAGTTTGGGTGAAAAAGTGACAATTTATTATGATTTCTTTTGTTTTTTCATTATCAATATATACAGTTCACATGGGTCATGGTGTTATCCCGTCGAGCGAATTTGATAATAGTTCATACATACAAGCAGTTCGAATTATACCTCCACGTTCTCCATCAAAAGACGAAAAGTTTTACTTTGTTATATTAACTATGATCAATGAATACAATAGTATATATGAATTCACCGGACACGAAGAACAAACTATAGCTCGTGAATCATACGCAACGAACGATTTAGAATACTTTTTAATTTCTCTTAATTCATCAATCAAAGCCATTTTTATCACCGGCTTCTATCCATTACCTCTAGTCTCTGTCACAAACATAATTTTTTCAGAAACACGACAAATAAATTTTGTTTTAATTCCGAACTACGATACTACATATCACATTCTGGTTTCATCCAAAAATCGAACAGTCACATATTATACTAATTCGACCGCCCCCAACATATTAGAACCCGAGAGTAACATTTTTATTCGAGAAAACACATATTGTATTATTTCATTTGAAATCGAATATAATTCACATATGTTTGAATTTACGATTGATTCTATGGAACTTCATAATGATTTCTTACGTGACCAAGACTATTTTTATGGTGCTCGCGAATCTAACACTCAAATTTCATCCTATTTTACAAGTCTCCTAAATTTTGAAAGATATTCACCAATAAGTCTAGGAATAATACCAACAAATAATGCTTCAGATGTATGCATATATGTTCACTGCGCATTCTTACCAAATCCTTATATGGATGGCCACGTCTTTGCATATGATAGTAGCTCAAAAGAACTGAATTTGAGCAAAGGATATTCTAATATTTCATTTACAATTAATTCAACTCGATATCCATCAATTTTGTTTTATTTAGATAATGGAAATTTCGATTTCGTAGTTCCAGGCCTTAAAAATATTAGTATCAATTCATCAATCTTAACTCCTGTTTTTCGATTATTGATATTAAATACTATTGACGTTACATTATCATTAAATAATTATAAATTTATATATAATTCAATCTCCAAGTTCCTACCTGAATATGCGATTAAAGACATTTCAAAAGAGGGATCAATAGAGATTACAACAACAGGGCTTTACAAAAAGCCATTTCTTTATGATTATCTTCATTTTGATGTTGAACATTCATATGAAGATAATAAAAAGTTTTTATACACCATCTTTTTCCCTGTAATGATAGGTTTTATCCTTATAAGCTATTTGACTGCAATGTGTACAGCATGCAAAATTAAATTTGCAGTGTAAATTTATTGTTTGTTATATAAAATAAATTGATGTTATTATCTCTTTCCTAATGCTCTTATAATAGCGGAAAAGTTAATTCTCAAACAAACTAGAAAGCAAATATATGTAGTTCATTTGTTGCATCTCAAGAATATTTGGAAATCGGGAGAATTATTATTATGAAACAAAGTTTTTAAATGGTGTAATAGATAATTACACACATCATGATTTCAGATCCAAACATATAATATCTCTAAAAACTTCAATAAATTCAAACAATTATCTGAGATTCTATAATTGCTTGCATTAAATGTATCATATGATCAGCAGTACCTAAGTGACGATAAAATCTTAGTACTAATGATTCTCATGCTTTTACCAAAATTTGGAAAAGTCTAAAAAATTCTAATGTCACTTTTCAAATACATTGTAATAATAAAATATTGTTAATTTCAGAAATCAGTGCTATTGGTGTAAGAAAATTTTTTGAAAATACGTTATTTCTCACAATTTTTGAAAATCTCTGTTTAGATGTTGACTCGATTCAAGCCTGCGATATTACAACCGCAGGTCCAAAAAAACAATCTTGCGTCAACATGCAGCAAAGTTTCTAGTAATGTTCAAAAACATATTGAACCAGAGTATGATGTTGCAGAAATTCAAGAAAAAATGACAGATCAAGTCATGGAAATATGTGAACTCAGAAAAAAGATCAACAGTGAGAAACTAAAGAGAATTGCACTTGAAAAACAGATATCAGAAATGAAAGAATTCATCGAAGAATATGGCTTAAAAGATTTTGTACAAAACAATCCAGATTGTATTGAATTTCTTGATGGAGTCAAGGATTTAAACGAATTTACCACACAAATTGCCAAACTTAACAATCAAGTTTTCGGAAAATCCAAAAGATTTTATAAAGAAGGTAATGCAATCAAAACAAAGGATGATACACCTATTATATTAGAACTCCTTCATAAAGGATTTAAGGTAAATGATGGACCCTTCCGTAAATATTCCAATCCTTTGAATGCAAAGTTTTTAGCTACACTCAACAAAGGAATATATGCACCAGAACTATATGACTATGGCGAAGAAATGAGAGTTATCGAAGTTGTTTCTTCAATTAACCTTCCAGATACTTTTATTTCTTCTGGAAGAAAAATTAAAAGCCAAGACGACGATAATGTTTTCGAACCACTCCCTGACCCTAATCCTATTGGTGATGGACCTGGAACAATTAAATTGAGATTTCCGTCTGGCGCCGAACAGATTATTAAAGTTACTAAAGAAACAACCATCAGAGAGATCATTAGTCTTCTTAACTCAACAATTGGCTTTACCAATTATTCACTTACAACAACAATGTCAAATACTTTGTTAGATGAAGATGTTTGTATTAATGATATTCATTTATACCCACGAGGAATACTACTTGCTGTTTATCATTCCCATGAATAAATTTCTTGTTTGTATTTTTTTGAATTAAATTTATTTTTCTTGTTTTTTTGCTGAAAATAATATCATTTATCAACACAAACTAAGACATAACTTATTGGACGCTGAATCAAAAGAAAAAAATTGTAATAATTTTTCGGATTTCTTGAATTTTGTTATAGAGTTAAAAAAAAGATAGTAAATGTACAAAAACATCCTATTAATAATATATAATTTACAAAACAGTATTAATTAACAAACGTGGTTTGGATTTACGCTTCTTATCTTCTCTGAGATGAAGCTGATCTAAGAATCCGGGGTTAACACTCACCTCTGGACGCTTGGATTGAATAAGAGAGAGTGCGTTATCTATTGAAATCTTCTTTTCATCTGACATGTATGCGGCAACCAGGGCTGGAGAACGGCAATAACCCATTCTACAATGAACAAGAACAATTCCACCCTCATCACGGGCCTTCTTGAGGTATGTTAATGCTTCCCAAAATTCGTTCGGTATTTCTTCAAAGTCGTTATCGTTCATTTTAACTGTAAAGTAGTTGAATGTTTCTGGGAAGTGGTTCTTAGATGTGTTACCGGATAAGTTAATAATATGAGTAATATGATTGTCAAGAAGTGCTTGTTTATTGGCAGCAGCACGTTCGCTTCCGACAAAAACGCCTTCGTCAACAAGATTCATTTCATCAGGGAATCTCTCTTCAATATTACCCTGGTTTGTGATTACTGGAAGAACAAAGGTTGCATTCATGCCAACTTGATGAGATCTTCTTGAGAAGAGATTAACGTTTGCACCACACATCTGACCAGCAGTTCTGAGTGGGGAAGATGCGCGGCAACGCTGAGTAGGGCTAGGTGGCTTTAAAGCAAACTTGAGGGAATTAATTCCACCTAAGTCTGAAAATATAGATGAAGGAGCAACTGCAGCATTGCAGGTATAATTCTGCAATGGGGCCTTTCTTAAATAAGTCATTAGCTCATTTATTGTAGTGGATGGAAGTTTGTTGGAAGCAAACATCCAAACATATTGGGTCTGTAACTTAAAATTCTGTATTCTAAAATGTTGATGGAATAGTCTCATTGTGTCTGTAAGAGACCTGTTAGAAACCGGCGTTGAAACGATTGGTGCATCTGATTGCTGAGTAGGTTCTAAGCATACAAGTGGCTTTGTTGTAAAGGCTAAAGGATTCTCTATAAATTCTGTGAAAGGAACTGGTTGTAACTGTTCATTCTCATACTGAAGGAGCAAAATTGACTTAGCGCCATCTGCTTTACTATCCAAATATGAGTCAACACTTAAGCCAATGCCCATTATACCAAATTTTCTGGTTTAAAAACGAATATTGTCAAATTTTTTAATAACGATCTAAATTGAAAATCTAAAGCGAATAAAACGATTTATTATATAATAACAGGCAATACAATATTATTGCAAACGTTATTGGTTTCTCAGAAAATTTTGACAAAAATTTTAACCAAAGAGGTAGGGCAACGATAGAAAATTTTTGGAAAAAAAGTTCGGAGATCTTAAACGTATCATATTCCCTGCATGGTTTGGTATCTTCCGCCATGCGTTGTGCCAAACATATTGACACTTTCCAATAATTAATTTATGGTATGAGTCACAGAGTTAGATTATAAAAAGAAAGTAAATAATTGCAATTAGAAATCATATATGTCGGAAATCAAATGTTGATGAGCAGAAACCTTTTACTCATCATAAAAGAGATAAATCACTAAAGATTTGTATACATTAAAATTTGATATTTGGTGCTCGAAAACTGTCTGATGGGACTCCTCCAAAATGAACCAATCTATCGCTGAGGACCAAATTAGATGATGTGAATGGTGTATTCTCTAATTCTAACTTAGGAAGAATGGGAACAAAACGAATGACGACAACAACATGTCAAACATAGATTAAATATCTATGAATCAATAAAGTATATGTGCATTGAAGGTGATAACGATCACTTGAGGCTTATAACTCTTTGACTAAATTATGCAATAATTAAATATAATCATTTTTATATTTTTATACTGATAGTAATTAATATACTATCCTGCTTAATAAATGGTATGATCAAATTTGTTTGAAAATTTAATTATGTATATGAAACTATGTCTTCTATATAAAAATCAAAATTTTCGGACGAACCTAGATTGAACCTTTATGAAAATCTATCATTTTTGTTAATTGAGTTAATATGAATCTTTTACATATGTATATATAGCATTGATAGCTTATATAATCATGGTTTATTCCATATTAACATATTTTTTCAGTTAAATTTGTTAATAATATCATGTAACAAATTAATTCAAGATTAGAATGTCTACAAAATGCTAACAAATAAGAACAAAATACGATTTCTCGACTTAAATTTTAATATGGAGTAGTTTTTCGTTTAAATCTAATTAAAAATGAATAAAAACTTATCTTGTACTATTTTCATTCAAAGATTTTAATAATGTAAATCATGCATTTTCATAATTCAGTACAGTTCTTTTTAGAATTAAAGTTGATGAGGATGATATTTGTGATTTAAAATAATTTGTTAATGTTCACCTTTTATTCATCACCTTGTGGTATGCCCTAAAGCAATAGCATTATCAATTCTGCTGAATTGATCAACTCAAAATTCCAAAAAAAATTCAAAATTTCAAAAATGAAATTAAACAATTTGAATTTTCACATGAAAAAATCAATTTCAAAAAAAAATTTGGAAAATCAAAGTATTTGATAATTAGTCAAATAATCAATTTACATCGTTTTTACTCATAAAAAACAACTAATTTTTGATTTTGATATCATATTTGATAAATACTCATTCCAGAGTTGACGTAATGTATTAATTATTGTTAGAGATATTGCTTTCGCAGCAAAATTCTTATTTCATGAAAGAAAAAAAAAAATGATTTTTTTCCAACAAAAACACGTAAACAGATGAATGGAAACGTACTATATTTTCATAAATGTAGTAATCAGCGTGTCAGCTTTTGTTTATCATGTTCGAGTCAAAATGTATTAACTTGTAATAAGAAATATTCGAAGATTATATGAAGTATTGAGCATTCTTTGTAGAAATATTTGTAATTCATTACTAACATATATAATAAAGTTGTTTTTTTTCCCTTATTGCAATAATTTTGTCTGATTTTAATAACTTTTCATGTATACGAGTTGTGTGAATATGCATCATAATATGCGTAAATATACTTATTTGCGACGAATAATGTGGTTGCATAATGGAGGTGCTAAATTTTGATTTTTAATATGGGGCTTTGGTATGTATAATCATGTTCTTATCTCAACGTAGGAGTATTGGTGCAATATGATTAAAATTTACGAGGTTGATCTTAAATTGAATAATTCTGGAGTATAAATCACAATGCAGCTAATTCTATGTTAAAGATAGATACAGATTGTAGTAATCAATTAGGGAGTACAAATTCATTCTTTCATTTCTGTCGTATTGAGCAGAAAGGAAGAGATCATAACCCTAGGAAAAAAAGCCCAAATTTGTCACTTTTCATAGTACGTTAAACTCAATTCGCTCGGCGAATGCCGAGCACACGTACTCATCATTCAACATAATATTCTCATTCTTTGGTTATTATAGTGCCAGACAACACAAGATTTCAAAGAATTACTTGAGTTTTCAATTAATCTTAATCCGATTTTAGATTTATCGAGAACTCCATCATCACAATCACATACTTCAGTGCGGTAACTACAATTTTCCATATACAGAAGGAAGTTCTTTTCGAACAACTCATTTGGAGTCTGTTTTGGAAAGAACTTCTTTCTGTCCGACTTAATTTCATAGTTCCTGATCAACCAAAAGACAGAAACCACACACTATCTACTTAGGAAAGGAGTTCTTTCTAAATCTTCCTTAAATTGAGATTTTACGAGAGATAACCCTTCTATTGCACTTAAAAATGAACATTTTGATATCTTTAGTATCACACATGGTCATATATAGTATTTCATCTACATGAATACATTCATCTTTCGAAGTCTCTCATTAAATGGGAGGCTTCGAAAGATGAATCGTTTTATTCATACAACTTTAAATCTCGAACACATTTAGAGAGTGAGTATATCATTTTATTCTGTTTTGAGTTTATTCTGATTCAAAATTGCAGTGAAAACAGAAGTTCACACATCATATCTGAATGTGAGCTCATCTATACTTATACGATCTCAATACCTCCACTCTAAGCATAAGAGGTGAAGTTATATAAAAATTATCAGATGCGTTGAAGTCTCAAAAGTATTGCCTGAATGCTTGTTTCATATTTGTCCAAGTAGTTTCAATGAATAAATGTATTGTTTTATATAATTTCGATTTATTTTTAGAAAATATTCAATATAACCTTTATTGTGTTATTTACATCTCATAAATTCTCTGTCTAAATCATATAAAAGCGCGTTTTACCCCTATGAATCAAGAAATTCATTCAATATTCATGGTATATTTATTAAATTTATACGATTTACTAATAATCAATATTATATCCTCATAAATAGCAATATATTTTGGTAATCTATGATAATCATATACAATATTTGAAATCAAATTTTCATTAGTTTAGGTTCCTTGTTAATAGTAAACCATTATATTTATTACTAATAATAAAATCTATGTGTCGTATTGAAATTCAATAAAATTACTTATTCGGTCCAAAAAAACAAATTAGATAAAATTTTTCTTTTTTTATGTAATTTTTGTTTTTCATTTTTCTCAAGATCCTAAGTTATGTTCTAACTTTTGACATCATATCCTATCATGCTAGGCTATATATTATAGCATATCCAAAAGGCAAGGAAATCTATCAGAGAAGCCTTTTTGACCTATCGTTGCCCTACCTCTTTAACCAATCATCCGAAAATCTATTAAATTATTATTCGCTAACAAAAAGGTAGATTTGCTGATAAGATATGAAATTTATTCTCAAAATTCACAGAAATTTCGTAAAATCTTGTTTCTAAAAGATTGAATATAACAGCAGTATAATGAAAAATAACTTGCTTTTTAAAATTTCGTTTACTATTCAATAATTTGTTATCAATACTTTCTTCTGCTTTGAATTTTAAAGTTTTCAAGTGTACCAAATAAATAGGAACATATGATAGATATTAATAGATAAATTTAAACGTCTAAATTTATCCAAAATTCAATATTTGAGTAATCTGAGAAATAAATTTTACGTTTACGTTAACAGGAATAGATAATTCACTCTGTTTATCTGTTATATTGAAAGTTTTTACAAACAATTCAGTTTATAATTTATAATTTTCAAAGATTTCATAAAACATATATATTTCAATGCTTTTCAGCTTTCAAATATTACTCTTTCAATTAAACATATCCAACTATATTACTGGAATATGACAAATGAGATATGGAACATGCATTTCAGTAATTAATGAAGATTTGTTATGTTCATAAAGAATCAATCTTTTGGGTCATATTCTCCATAAACATTCAAACAGTAGAATATTATACGCTACTGCTTATTTATATATTTAAGACAGAAAACTGTCCATTAGTAAAGTTCAAATTCATGAATAAATCATATGAATTTAATACAATCAAGGCCTACATAAAAATAATTCATTATACAAAACATTGTATTTCAAGCTTTCATTTGGAATATCAAATTAACAAAAAAGTTTTTGAAATGCAGCTTCTTTCAAAATATCTTTCCATCTAGTATTTTAATATTTATATCAACCAAGTGAAAACTCAAAATTAATTTAAATTTTGTTTATTCGAGCTACTTATAAGGTTTTAATATCATGGTTCATTGGTAAAAGATTGCAGCATATTTAAATATATGGAATATAATCTAGCATTGAGATTGAAGAGAAAAATCATATCAATTCTTCATTTCTGATATCATCTAAAGCAAAGCAAGTACAAAATTTATCATCCACATTTGAAGGATATGAAATGTTCACAATCAAAATTTCGAATAATGCTTTCCGAAACATAGGCAACATTAAATTTTTGAAGAAGATGAGTTTATTAATATAGATTTATTAGAATATATTTTAAGCAGTTAAAAAAATTGAGCGCCTTTGAAAAATTAAGAGCCCTTCAATTTGTGAAATGAACAAAAGCGCAAAAAAATTTAAGAAAAATACACTTCATACATTTACAATAGAAAAATCAGCAAAATTCAAGGATGATTGAAGTTAAGTTAAATTTGGCAAACGTGTCAAATTGATCATAAATGGCAAAAGGCTCTGGTTCAGGTACTGCTGTTGTTGCAACAACAACATCTATTGGTGGCGGTATGTTCTCAACAGGTAAGAAGGCTAAACAGCATGTTGACATCGATTGCACTCCAGAGGCTGCACTTTTTGTTACTGCAGGTCTTATTGGCATAACACTCTTACTTCATCTTTTATCCCGCCTCTTGAAATAAAGATACATGCAAGAAATTTCAAGAAAATGCGTCTTCGATTATCCCAATACTTTCCATGAAGGCCAGATACTAATTCTTTTATTAAATAAAGGATATTGTTAATAATAATACTAGTAATGGCTTGTTGTTAGCCAATTTTTTTATAAATTATTTTGTCACGATAATTGCAGCAAATACAAAATTGATTAATCTAATCAGCTTTCTTAGATAAATAATGTATGATAATGCAACCAGTTAGATTTAAAAAATGCTCTAATTTTTTTTATAATTATTTTTTAAGATAAATACAAACAAATTAAAGGGGATCTGGTGGTATAAGCGATTGGGCTTCAGCATCAGATTGAATATCTTCACTAGTATCGGATTCATCATCCGGGCTTGCGCAACAATCTAAACCAAACCAATACTGCCCAACTATGGAAGTTCTTGTAATCTTTGGATATGTTTCAGTAAGTCCGAGGATCATAAAAACAATTGCAGGTATTCCAACAATTGTAGAAATCAGCATATAAACCGAACGAATAAGCATATCAAATCTTCCAATAAGAGCACCAAACATAAATGAGATCGCAATAATAAGTGGAACTGATGACCAGTACATAAATAGAAAACCTTCGTTATGTGCAGCGAGTTGACTTTGAGTTAAACATTCTAATTCAACAACAGTATCGTTTTTTACACCCATTTCTTCAAGTGTACTGTCTTCATAAAGAATGTTATTATATTTTAAAAGAAATTTATGCTGCCTGCACTCACGAGGAAGAAATTTATTAAGCTCGTTTATTAGTTGCTTTGCTGTTTTGGTAATTTCTTGATCTGTAAGTAATCTTTGGCCAACGGCGTAAGTACCACTTTTATATGGATTTGGAATTGAGTATGAAATGATAAATCTTCGCTTTGTAGCAGAATATTGACTAAGAGTCAATTCATGTGGTGGTGGTAAAGTCATGTTTTGAAGGATTGTAGCATCATAAGCTGGTTTTCTATGCATTTTTGAATTTTTTTTTGAGAAAGGGACAGACTAGCCCATTGTCACTTTTTAATTTAGCAAATGAACGCTTATGGAGTGGAGTTTTTGGGTAAATCTGATTTGCTTATAAATGAAATAAAATCAAAAGAAACCATATTGGCATTATATTAAAAAAAAAAAAAAAAAAAAAGGTAGTGGGGCTTCCAGGCACTTCGTGCCTTCTAGCCCTGAAGATGTTTAGTATAAATGAAGTTTTTATTCGGAGGGCTTCCAGGCGCGTTGCGCCCTCTAGCCCACATAAATGAAGTTTTTATTCGGAGGTCTTCCAGGAGCTTTTCACAAATTATATATGTTTTCATGTTTTGTCAAGACTTCTTCGTAAATGTTTTGTCAAGACTTCTTCGTAAATGTTTTGTCAAGACTTCTTCGTAAAATCAGACAAAAATATATTTTAGGGTAGAAGGGTATATCTAACCTCTTTTCTAACCTCTTTTCTACCCTCTTGAATTTTCATGAAATTTACACCAAAAATATATTTAGGGTAGAAGGGTATATCTAACCTCTTTTCTAACCTCTTGAATTTTCATGAAATTTACACCAAAAATATATTTTAGGGTAAAGGGTATATCTAACCTCTTTTCTAACCTCTTTTCTACCCTCTTGAATTTTCATGAAATTTACACCAAAAATATATTTTAGGGTAGAAGGGTATATCTAACCTCTTTTCTAACCTCTTTTCTACCCTCTTGAATTTTCATGAAATTTACACCAAAAATATACTACTAGGGTCATTTACGAAGAAATCTCAACAAAGTCTTTACGATGAAGTCTTGACAAAGTCTTTACGAAGAAGTCTTAACAAAGTCTTTACGAAGAAGTCTTAACAAAGTCTTTACGAAGAAATTCATGAAAATTCAAGAGGGTAGAAAAGAGGTTAGAAAAGAGGTTAGATATACCCTTCTACCCTAAAATATATTTTTGGGTCATTTACACTCATTTACGAAGAAATCTCAACAAAGTCTTTACGAAGAAGTCTTAACAAAGTCTTTACGAAGAAGTCTCAACAAAGTCTTTACGAAGAAATTCATGAAAATTCAAGAGGGTAGAAATGAGGTTAGAAAAGAGGTTAGATATACCCTTCTACCCTAAAATATATTTTTGGGTCATTTACACTCATTTACGAAGAAATCTCAACAAAGTCTTTACGAAGAAGTCACAATAAAACATCTGTCAAAACCGTTTTTACTTCACTTAAAATGCCACGTAAGCTACGTAAGAATATACGTAAGAGAAGAGAGCATTGAAACATCCAATAGTAAAACTAACACCACAACAACAGTTGCAACAACAAATTATGAATGACCCCACTATGTTGCAACAAATGTCAAGCAACCCTATGCTTTTAAACCGAGTTATTGGTGCACAGAGTGGAGGTTTAAGAGCGGCACTTTTAGCGAAAATGGCAGGCTATGGTGGAGCTGCAGACGGAACAGCATATAACCCTCAAAGTCAAATGAATTTGAGTTCACTCAAAAATCAAATAACAGATGTCAAAAAGTCAAACATAGACATACAGAAGCAAATAAGTGAAAACGAAAAGAAACTAGAATATGACAGACACACAAAGAAACTCAATGAGTTAAACGTAGAGAAAAAGAAGAAGAAAACAACTGAAAGAACTAAGTACAGAGGAATATGCAAAAAAAGTGTCAGAAAAAGCAGCAGAAGTAGCAAAAATGGAACAAGATGTTGTAAAATTTGAAAAACCATACTACTCAATATAAAGTACTGAAAGATGAAGAGATAAAACAAAAAGCCCTGAAGACATATATGGATAGCGATGAGTATAAAAAAGAAGTTGAAGCAAATGTAAAGGCAGAAAAACTTTTACAGTTGCAAAACCAAACCGTACAGTATGAAAACTTAGCACAAGAAAGTAAAAATAACGACGCAGCCATGCAAAAGGCAATGAAAAGCGCAGAATATATAAAAGCTAATAATGACTGGTTAGATGCCCAAGCCAACGCTAAAGCAGCCCAGCTTATAGGGTCAATAAGGACAAAAATACAAGCGGATGAAGACAGTTCAAATGAACTTTAACAAATGCTGACTTTAAGAACGCTTTCGAAGCTCTTCATAGTAAGGTGAAACAATGAACGACTTCTCATCTGGAAAGAAACTGAAGTCTGAAGGTTTCGACAAAGAGTTAAGAGAAGTAGCACAAAATATGACGAAAATAACAGATGCAGCAACGAGACAGGCAGTTCAAAGTGCCTATGACGCCGTTAGAGCAACTGTTGTGGAAAGTCAAGAAAAAGAGTTACAACAGACCAAAACAGACCTAGTAAATGCTTTCTTAAGAACGAAAAGTCAGGTAGGACATTACGCTGCAGATGGAACATATGTGCCAGCTGGTGGAACTTATATACCACCAAACCCTCCAAGAGAAGCACCTGCACCAGGACTACCTAGAACATTTACATCGTCACATGGACACAGACACAGGCATGCACCAAAACCAACACAACAACCAACACAACAACCAACACAACAACCAGCACAACAACCACCTCCACAACCAGCACAACAACCAACAGTTCAAAACCCTGCACAACAACAACCACAAACAGAGCAAGGACATAAAAGAAGTAGAGAACAAGGAAACCAAGAATTCTTAAAAATGCTTAAAGAAGAGTGTGGTTTCCCAGATACTGTTGACTTTAGTGACAGATATAAAGAAGCTATTGGAAAGTTCAAGGATGGAAATACTGACCCGAACCTATTTAGCTTTATGGCTCAGCACCAAAACGGATATAATCTCAAACCTGGAAAATACAAGCTCGCTAAGGGATATGATTTAATAGCATATCATCCAAATGACATGGATGAATTTACTCCGAGATATTTGATGTCAGAGCTAAATGACAATTCAACTTTCGTCATGAAACGCGTAAAAAATAGAGACGGAACGAAAGAACAAAAGCTTATGAATGCGGATGACGTAGATAGGGAAATTGTTAAAAACGGTCTCGGAATATATGAAATGCAGCAGATGAGGTACAAGAAACTCCACAGGAAGAACTAGTTCAGATACAACCAGACATGGAAGAAATAGTTCAGCAACAACAGCTAGAAGAGCCTGAAGGAAACGAACAAGTCCCTCCTTTGGAAACTAACTTCACAGAACTAGATGACGATTTGGAACAGCCGAAAAATCTTGACCCTCAACAAGAGCATGAGGTGAATATGGAATCTTTCCAAGAGTCTAAGAAAGATTCGGCTGACATAGTAGAAGAATATCGAAAAATGTTTGCCGACATACAAAAGACTCCAACACCAGATGAAAATTCAGCATAGAATGGAAGAACTGAAAAAAAATGTACACAAATACAACAACCCTTTTTACTTACGAGCATTTAACGTTCAATCTTCGGATGAACTCGGTGAAAATAAAAGTTAAATTTCAAGAAAACATATAGAAATGAAACATTGTTTAAAGTTCATTCAGAACCTAACCAAGATGGAACAAACCTACTTTTGTTTGCAGACGAATGGAACTACAATGAGATGGGGTCATAAAGCTAACCCGGAAGGTGGTTCATAAACTTACAACCACAATTCCAAGAAGTTGTAGACGCAATGGAAGTGAATGGTGAACCAGATATAGCTGGTATTTTAAGCGCGGCTTTAATGCCATTGAAAGATATGAAAGATGCAGATATTTTGAACCAGTATGAAATGAACATGGCTGATGGAAATATAACACCTGACGTTCTAGAACATTTATCTCAAAGAACTACACAGAACCATAAAGATGGTATATTTGGTGAAGAGTTTAGAAAGAAAGTTAGGGAGATAGAAGGAAGAGAACCTATTGTACATGACCTTGCAAACGAAAGTTTGCAAAATGTCATAAAAACTTACTTTGCAGACAATGAACCGAGAAGGGATGAATATTTAAGAAAACTCAATGGACAGTACCAAATGAAATGTTAGTATTGAAAAACATGTTCCTTGACAAAATAAAACCAACTACAGAAATAAACGACGCAAGACTGAAAGATTGGGTAGAAGCTTTCCCATTCACAAAAGATATAGTTGGTAACATGGAAAGAAAACCAGAATGGCTACAAAAACATATATTTGGAAACGAGCTTATTCCATATGGACAGGCACTGTTTGAAGAGCTTGAACCGGAAAACTCAGGACAGAGTCATGCAAACAATAAGCGAAGACTCAAATACAGACTATGACAAACTCTTTTCTAGGATATAGGTTACCTGAGATGGGCGACCAGAGCCAAAGGCAAAAAGGACATGGGAAATTTGCAACATACTAGATGAACATAATGCAAAGATGCAACAACTTCAAGCAGAGGGCAATGAAGGAAAAAGAAGAGTTAAAAACTCAGTCAGGAAGAAAGTAAAGCTTGGTCCACGTGGGTTCTATTATGACATATAAATCCAACTATTCTATATTTTTACTCATATGAAATGTACGCCGCTCAGAATATAACGCCAACAGTTTTGGATGCCATGAACGGAAATGTTTCCGAATGGTATAACGAATGCGACAATGCCATTAGAAGGTCAGAAATAGTTCCTGGAACTTACGAATATACAACTGCTGTTTCTTATGGAAACGTAGGTGAGTTTGGAGAAGGTTCTTCAACAACAGTAGATATTGCTTGCGACAGGTTTCATATAATTTCTATTGACAACTCATTCTTATACGTGGAACAAGACATTGAAATAAAACCTTCTGCCAAGTTGTCTGACAAGAAAGGTTGCAATGGAATTTTCTATGTCGGATACCAATATGCTCCAGAAGTTTTCATGGGATATAAGATATATTCTAACTCTGACTTAGTTCAAACAGTAACCTGGGCAAACTATGAATGGTTCGCTTTGAGAAACTCAGTACAACCACAAGCTAGAGAACAAACAGACCAGTATGCAACTATTGAGAAAATAAGAAGACTTGACCCTAACGTTCCAGGAGTTTATGTTAACCTTTCTGGACAAACTGCAGCAGCAGTAACCAAAGTAAAACTGAAACTTAGAGTTCCTTTGTCATCTTTCCTCATCTTCAGGTTTTTAAGATACTTGCCAAACTGGGCAGGAAAAATTTCTATCGAACTTACTCCAAGCAAAAATAACTTTAGTCATTGCACCAACACAAGACCCATTCACTCTTACAGAAGTAGTGGGAACAAATAAAATGTCATTCGCCGACTTTTGCAAAAACAAAGTTGACTTAGACTTTGGTTTCTCAAACCTCAACACTGAAGTAAACTATTATTTCAATGCTGCTGGAGATGCTTGGGACCCAGTTAAGTTCACATGCGAAAAATTTGAATGCAAGAGAATAGAAAGCAGACTTGCAGTCTATATGTTGGACCCAGATATTTCAAATGCTTTAGCTGCCAAATATATTGCAGTTCCACTTATGGTTCCCTATACACCAAATATCTGTCAAAGACTTTTGCAGGTGAAGTTGGAAACCAAAGTGCTGACCCAGGTGCAAGAACAGATATTGCCTTAACAACTGCAATGAACATGCAGATACTATGTTTGTACTGTTCAGACGAACTATAAATGACTATTCTTGTTTCTACAACCCGGTATTAAATATCATATAAACATAGATGGCAAATACTATCCAAGAGAAGAATATTCTACAGTTGAGGATATGAGGTCATACAACTTGACATTAGATGCTATGAACTTTAACAACAACTTCACAACAACCATTAACCCTGAAATGCAAAGTTCTATTATGCCATATGTGAAAGTATGGACTCATACAGGAGGTCAAAAAACTCAATATACAAATGGAGACCGTTCAAACTTTTGGCTTGGCATTCCATTTTGCTGACTCAGAAGACTTTATGGGTGGTATTTTCAACTGTTGGTACTGTACAAATACAATATACTGGTGACAGAGACGGTCCAGATGAATTGAAAGCAAAGAAGTTTACAAAACCAATAGCACTTTTCACGGAAGATGCTCTTTTGAAGATTCGTTCGATGAAACCTGCTGGGGCTCCTCAGATTGGTATAACGACAGCTTCCATCGAGCAGATTTTGGCAGCAGGTCAGTAAGTTGTTCTTGAACTGACTTCTCTCCGTCAAATATTGACAGTACGCCAGTTTTGACATAAAATTGTATTAAAAACTTTCCTTTAGAAATATCGGTCAGTTTTGTTGTTATATTTTTGTCTGCTTCAAGAACTTTCACCATCTCGGTTATACCAACTTTCTTTGCTTTATGAAAATATTTTGGTTCAGCAAAGACTGCTATTCTATAACATTTTCCATTGTTTGTGTAAAGAACTATTCTGTCAATGTATTTGTATTGTTTGTGTGTGTAAACTTTGTTCTGCTTCAATTCGAAGAGATACTCAAATACGTCCATCTTTTATTCTAAGTAAAATGTCATTTCCGAAAAATAGAAGCGTAAGTGTTTCAAAAGGTTTAATGGCGGTGGCAATGTGAAGTTAAATTCACCAACTCAAACAAACAGTCAAAGTGTTGTTGTCAATGTCAAAGAAAGAGATGTTGAAGTGGGGAAACCATACGAAGACGAAGATGGTATAACAATAGTTCCTGTAAAAGAACAACCAACATATCCTGAAGGTTAGCAGAGACTTAAGTTCTGTTGCAGATATTCGAAACGACTACATGCAACTGAAAGATAAGCTTAAAACTCAGGAGAAGATTTGTCAAGCTTTGGTATAATGTTAAACTTGGTCGAACACAACCCTGTAAAAGTGAACTCATATGTCATCGCACCTCATGAAATTTTGAAAGAACTATTGAAACTTTTGACAGAGGCAGACGATATAAACATCAAAGAAATAGAACCCGACATTGCTTGCTGTGGTGTTTCATATAATGTCATTGACAAGATATACGTTATGAAAGGAGGTGAAACGTTGAACTTAAAATATAGTTTCCCAGACGTTATAAAAATATTTGACGACCACAACATTTCATTAAAATTTAGTTGCTAAGTAAATGGCAGAAGACATAGTGGTTTATACTATTACGACTAAAAACCCTGAGTCATATAATTCTATAACAACAAACTTACAAAGTCCTCAAGGACGATATTGTAAACTAACCTTAAACACAATGACGACTAAGCCTGTTTTGCTCTTTTGACACCAGAAGACTTTGTTGTTGTGAATGGTAAAAAATACTTCTTTGAAGATACTTACTCAGATATACCACCAACAGGTTTTGTTGACTTATTTAATACTTTAAGGACGGATGTAACATGTGCTGCAACTAGAGCAGGTTTCATTATGTTTGGATGTCCGACTGAGTTTAGTATAAACGATATGAGCTATAATACAAAACTTATATCTGGTTTTTACTACCAAACAGTTTCCTATAACAGGAAAAGGTGTCATACAAGGTCTATCTATTCCATTGACTTTAATACACCTATTTTATATATTGTTTCAAACTTAGGTTCAAAGTGCTATTCGAATGTCGACAGAAACTACTATGACCAAAAGATACTTATGCGTATAAACAACACTTTCTCTGCTGGTTTGCCTATTGTTCATTCGAATGCAGAATTTTCAACCTTAGTGAACTCAAACACTTTGGCAAGTATAACGTTGACATTAGTTGACGCAAACTTTGTTCCTGTAAAACTTTTATGTCCTATGTATTTGTCAATGACGGCAGAAAGTTTCGAATTGGAAGATGCAACTGGTGAAAGTATTGTACTACAAGAACAACTTCAACAACAAATAGCTCAAGAACAACAAATGCAACAAATGGAACAACAAAGTCAAGAATAAAAAAAATATTTTTTTTTATTTTTATAAAAATGTACAGAATAGACGTTTCAGATTTTTATGACTTCCAAGCATTCAGAAATATGTGTCCATTTCGAGACTATAACAAAGCAGTCGAGAATTTGAAACGTTTAGTCATTTATGTCGACTCTGCCCCAGAATGTTATGTTATGAAAGAATGGGATGTTGTCTTTAACAAACCAAGAGCAACAATAGTTTCAGAACAAGAATGTAGACAAAAACTTAAGAAAATAAAAGTCGTACAAGTTGGTATGAAGATGTTAGATGCTTGGGATATTTTATTGTCAAAGTTAGAAGATTTTTCAGTTCGAGTAATAAAGTTTATACACCTTCTCCAAACTTCTATTCTATCTTCACTGGATATAAATATGAACAAGTAGAATGGAAAGAAAATGTTATAAAGCTTGTTAGACCATGTCAAAGAAATTATATGCAATGGAAACGAAAGAGTCTATGAGTATATCTTATGTTGGTTTGCAAACATCTTACAACATCCAAGTGCTAAAAATGAAACTGCTCTCATTATAATTGGAAAACAAGGAACAGGTAAGAATACTTTCTTTACAGATATTTTGTGCAAACTGTTAGAGGGCTATTCGAACCCGAATATGACAAACTTAGAAAACATCTGCGGTAAATTTAACTCTTCAATAGAGAATATGAAACTTATAGTTTGCAATGAACTTCAAAGTATAGATACAACAAAATTTTAAACTCAGATGCTTTGAAGAGTCTTATAACAGACAAAGTTGGAGTTGTTGAAAGAAAGTATAAAGACCAAAGAGTTTGTGAAAATGTTTGCAAACTTCATTATGGTTTCAAACAATTCTGTTCCGATGAAGTTAGAAAGTTCTGACAGAAGATATGTAGTTGTCAGAACGTCAGATTCTCATATGCAAGATACAGAATATTTTGACGACTTAGCAGAAAACTTTGACATCTGACTTTTACAACCACTTGTTCTCATATTTTATGACATTAGATATTTCAAAGTTCAATCCAAGACAAATTCCACATACCGAAGAGAGACAAACATTGTTAGAAGCAAACAAGAGTGATATATGAACTGTTCATAGATGAAACTGACTTTGAGTGTTTAGATGAAAGGTCATTGTACGATTCGTATAAACAATATTGTCAAGAATATGGTTATATGACAGCGTCTAAACGAACATTCTTGGCAAATGTCAAAAGTCTTTTAGACGTACAGAATGGTGTATATACAAAGAAAAATTTTTATGAGTAAATTTTAAAAAAATATTTTTATCCGATAGAAAAGATGACGAAAATTCATCTCAGTAAATAAGTACATGACAGAAGTCAAAGAAGAACTAGACCCATTCGCTTATTTGAATGTTACTTCTACCATTTTGAAAAGTCTACATTTGACAAAGTTTGGAACATCGAACCAGTTAAAGTTTGCTATTGTGACTAAAAATGGTGCGAAATTTGAAGACTTAGAATAGAAGGTTTGTTAGCAGTCAAGAAAATTTTGACAGAAGGTTTCTCAAACCTTTAAAGAAGGCAAAGCATACAAACTTGTTATACCTTATGAACCAAAGAAAGCAGACGACTATGAATATTATGAGTCTAAGATAGTTGAAGTTCAAGGTAAGTTGGGTAAAAAGATTTTAGAGTCTAAGCCAGTGTTTGCTCTAAAGAGGAAGAGAACATTGACATTGACCCAGAAATGTTCTAAAAATAAAATTTTATTTTTACATGTCAAATTTCTTTTTCTTCTGGTTCAGGTTCTTTCTTCTCTTCTTCTACTTTCTTTCTTTCTCTTTCTCTCTTCTTCTTCTTTTCTGGTGGAGTTATGTCAAATTTCTCCGAACCATATTTATGTAAAAGTTCTTTGTCCTTTAATAGCTCTTCTATTCTGTTTTCTATTTCATCTTCAAGAACAGCGCATGTGCCTTCTTTGCATTCTAAGAACTTTTGTTGGACTTCATCTTTCCAATCGGCGTCATCTCTGTCAACAAGTCTGTCATTGACAAATTTTAAGACTGCTCTTTGTAATGTTTTATGGTTCTTGTCATATTCCCAGAAACAGAACTTTAGAACAAATTCCCCTTTCTTGTTTACACTATGTAAGATTTTATGGTCGACAGATGTTTTGCTGTCGAAAAGCTTGTCTCGAATATAGATAGCGAAATCGCTAGACATTTTCAAAAAGATAAAAATTTTAATTTTTCTAAAAATATGTTAGAAAAAAAGTTTGCTGACATTGACAAGAAATTTGAGAATGTTTTTGAAGAAGACAAGAGGAAGTTAGAAAATGCTCAGATAAAACCTATACATGACAAGTTCTTATTGCTCAGAATGGTATAACAGGTCTAATTGCACCACCTGGGTCGGGTAAGACTTTCACTTATCTTAAAATGGCTGCACAACAACAAGAACTAGATGAGAAGAACCCATTCTATGAGTTAGTAGTCATTTGTAGTACTTCTGGTCAATTTGACCAAACCGTAAATTCGTTCAAAGATATTATAAAAAGTCTAAGTTAGTATGTATAAAAAGACTCTGAGTTGTTAGATTGGATAAAGAAGTACCAAAGAAGAGTTTTGAAGTACAATGCTATAAATGAGTATGTCAATTCGAAGTTTAAAGACCCAAATGAGGAAATGCAGAGAATATTAGAGAAGAAACACTTCAGAAACAAACAGAAAGAGATAGAATACATTTCGAAGAAATTTGCAATCTTACGATTGGAAGACTTACCCTCACAGATGTCTTCTTATCTTAGATGATTTCGCCTCTCATCCTTTGTTAAAGAACAGAGAACAAGATATGTGTCGAATTCTTAAGAAGCTCAGACACTTCAACATCTCAGTTGTCATTGTGTACAGACAGCAAAGAGTTAAGTAAGGATGTTAAAAGAATACTTACTGATATCATACTTTTCCCTGGATTGTCCGAAGACGATTTCATGGAACTTATGAAAGAGTCCATGGCAGGTAAGTTTGACAGACATGAACTATGGGAGAGTACAAAGTCATACAAGACCCTCATATTCTTTCAGAATTCACATCTACGCAAACAAAGTTCAAATTGTAAAAAGTCAAGCTTGAAAAATAAAGAGTTTAGTCTTAGTCTGTGTGGTTCTGCAGCTTTCGGTTCTTCTGGCTTTGGAATGGACTCGGTTGGTGGTACGTCGGACATTGTCTTGAAACAATAAAAGACTTGTCTTGAAAAAGTAAAAGACTTGTCTTGAAAAAGTAAAAGACTTGTCTTGAAAAAGTAAAAGACTTGTCTTGAAAAAGTAAAAGACTTGTCTTGAAAAAGTAAAAGACTTGTCTTGAAAAAGTAAAAGACTTGTCTTGAAAAAGTGAAAGGACTTGTCTTGAAAAAGTACGGGTATCGTCTGAAATCAAGACCACTGTTCTCAAATTTGAGAACTTTACACCAAAAAATTTCTTGAAAAATAACGGGTCTTGTCTTGAAAAAGTAAAAGACTTGTCTTGAAAAAGTAAAAGACTTGTCTTGAAAAAGTAAAAGACTTGTCTTGAAAAAGTAAAAGACTTGTCTTGAAAAAGTAAAAGATTTGTCTTGAAACAATAAAAGACTTGTCTTGAAAAAGTAAAAGACTTGTCTTGAAACAATGACCGACATAGACCCAGCAGATGAGGCAATTTACATTATAGAGCTACCTGAGCCATCTTTGGTGTCAAGCTTGAAAAATAAATGGTTCATCTACTCTACTTGTTTGAAGTTGTCAAAATACTCTGTTATTTTTTCTTTCAGTAGCGGTAAGTCTTCTTTGAAGGTAAGTATTGTACAACCTTTCATATCATAGTGTGTTTGAGGTAACGTATCTTGAACTATTTGTTTCACATCTTCATTCGGTGTCATTGAAATCGGTAAGTTTTCGCGATAGAACCAATTTCTGTCAGATTTGTAAATCTTAGCAAGGTCGTAAAAGCTTTTGTTGTTTCTTCTGACTAAATGCAAATAACCATATCTCTGTCTTCTTCATTTTCCATCTCTTCAGTGTAAATCATATACTTATAGTTCTTTTCCTTTCCTTTTGGTACCGAACGTGGTATTCTTTTCTGTATGGTTTTGTCTTTTGCTTCAAGCTTGTTCTCTAGCTCTTCACGTTCTTGTCTATGAATTTCGTCTAACATCATGAAAATATAACAAGCGTAACGAGGTGAAGCCCACATTGCTACAGCATTTACTAAAAGTCTATGAACATACCAACCTCTCAAACCATTTGGCAAATTTTGACGATTTTCGTACGGAATCTCGACCCTCGGTTTTCCGAGGGTCGCAAACATATGAGGAAATTCTTCTAAAAGTTCTTTTGTCTGTTGGTTTTCAAACCAATGGTATGCTTGCTTTGTAGAACGAAGAGCATTCAAAAATACTTTGCATTTGGTACATATCGTATCGTCTTGACCGAACGAATGAGACGGAGTTGTTTTGTTAAACTGTATGTACTCGTATTCTTCATTTATAGCTTCATGGACTATAACTGTTGTTGTGTTCTCTGTTGTTGACATATCTGTCCTTACATACAAAATAAAAAATAAAAAAAAATAAAAATTAGCGTTATTTTCTATCTTGTATAAAAGACCAAAAATAAACGCTTTACATGTATTTTTCAGCAACTTCGTCAAATAATTTTATAGCTTTATCTATCTCATCTACTTCAAACGTTTCCTTACCTTTCGTGGAGCACCATACATTTTCTCAAACTTTTCAAGTAGTTCTGTTTCTGCAGCTCTCATATCATTAACAAACACAACCTTGACTCTATTGACTGTACTGTCATATCTTTGAGTTATATTATATGTTCTTCCTATCTTATATCTCTTTGTATTGAAGTCCTTCGGTTTCTGAACGATGTAAAGTAAGCCTTCACTGCAACGTTCTGAGTCGAATAAACCATATGTTATGAAATTATATCCAACAACTGGGTCTAACCATAACAAAACTATTGTATAAGACTTTTGTCTATAAGATATGCTGTAGTTCCATAGAATCTTACCGATATCATAAGCTCAGGATTTCTTGTCAAAATTTTCTGAGTAGAAGCAATTCTAACCAGTCGTGGTTTCTTTCCAGATGGAGATATAATGTCTGACAAAGAATATTTGTTGTATTTCTTTGAGTATCTTACGTTTAAATCACCTATTCTAACCAATTTGGTGTCATTGTCTATCTTTTTAACTGTTTCAAACTCAATGTTTAACATTTCTGTTCTTACATACAAAATAAAAAAAATATTTTATAAAAAACTAACTTTATTTTTATTTTGTATAAAAGATATGATTTCATAGAGTTTTTTTCACGAAGTGCAAAAGTTCACTTCGTCAAAAAAATACAGTTATATAATGAAATTTGGTCATTTTTTCACGATTTTCATGAGTTTTAGGCGACCAGGTTTTTTTCCCTACTCGCAATTTTTTACGATTTTCATGAGTTTTAGGCGAGTAAGATTTTCTATCTTGTATAACAGTTATATAATGAAAAAGTGTCATTTTTTTCAGCAAAAATATATTTTAGGGTAGAAGGGTATATCTACCCCGTTTTCTACCCTCATTTCTACCCTCTTGAATTTTCATGATTTCATCGTACATGTTTTGTCAAGACTTCTTCGTAAATGTTTTGTCAAGACTTCTTCGTAAATGTTTTGTCAAGACTTCTTCGTAATGAGCGTAAATCAGACAAAAATATATTTTAGGGTAGAAGGGTATATCTACCCCGTTTTCTACCCTCTTTTCTACCCCAGTTATTTTATAAGCGTTTTACATGGTAAACATTGTGAATTCGTGAAATTCTAAACAATTTCGTAGCTTCTATTTCTTCTGTCAGTACATCGAATGTTTTAACAATGCCGAAAGTTTCTTTATACTTCTTCTTGACGTCAGATAGAAGGAAATCTTCTGCTGTTGGATAGTTTTTGTTCAGAAATGTCAACATGTCCATTTTATCTTCTGCTGGTTTCTCTACTTCTTTCTTTAAGTCAGCATAGTCGTTTCTCATACGTTCTATCTCTTTGACGGAGTAGTTATATTTCCTCATTGCTGCTTTACATTTAGAACATTGCGGGTTCATTTTTGCGTTATATTCTGAAACCTTACCTGCTAGTATGACTAAGGCGTCAATTGCTCTCTTTAACTCAAAAGTTGCGGGTTTTATCTGTTCATTCCATATCTTACCTCTTCTATCTTTATCTCTTATCTGCCATACACATTTTGCAACTAACGAAACAAAGTTATCGTAGGTCTTAAATTCTTCAGATTTGTATATGTCAGAGATGTTCTTATATACCATATCGCAATCTTTGTCCATGACTTTGTGGTTGCAATGAAATCCAAGAAACTCATAGTTTACCTTTCGTATGAACTTCTTTATTTCTACTGAGTCAGTTGCTTTGACTTCTATTTCATCGAATTCTGAATAGTGAGTTTTTGTTGTTGGATTTCAGGAAGTTTAGGTAGATGGTCAATAATATCCTGCATTTCATAAAGATACTGTTCATTTGTTTCATCTTTCGCACTACAGTTTAGATCTCCTTGGAGAAGTTCTTGCTTTATCTTCTGGATTTCTGTTTCGAAAGTATATGAAGAAGGAATGAAGCTTTTCATCTCTACTAACATTGAAGTTGGGTTCATGACTAACGAGTTTGGTGCTGTTGTTGCTAACATGTTCTTACAATAAAAATAAAAAAATATTTTTTTAAAAAAACCAACTTTATTTCTATCTTAAGGAAATTCATGAAAATTCAAGAGTTTTGTGTGTTTTCTACGAGGGTAGAAAAGAGGGTAGAAAACGGGGTAGATATACCCTTCTACCCTAAAATATATTTTTATTGAATTCAGCAACAAAATTCAAGAGTTTTGTGTGTTTTCTACGAGGGTAGAAAAGAGGGTAGAAAACGGGGTAGATATACCCTTCTACCCTAAAATATATTTTGTGCTGAATTCAATAAAAATAAATGGTTCATTTACTCACAATATTTTTGTACAAAACAACCCCAAGCTTTTAACCTCTCTTCTGCAGCTTCTAATGCTATCTTAGCGAGTTCATATTCTCTAAATTCTCTCTTTAAATCTTCTTGTTCCCATTGGTCTAGTTCGTATGGCGAGTCTCTATAACCAGAACATATCTCACGTTCATGTTCTATTTGTTTTTCATGCATTTTTCTAACTTCTTCTTCAAACAAAGGTTTTGCATTCTCTACTGTATCTTCAAGTTCTTCTTCATCTAACTTCTCATGAACTTTCTTGTCTATGGAGTCCATAATTTTTCCAACTGCTATGCAATATTTTGGAGAAGCCCACATTGCTATATAGTTTAGAAGTCTTGGGTCTACATACGTTCCTCTAACCTGTTTGATTTCATCAGGAATTCCTGCATGAACTTTGTATAAAAAGCAACCGCCGTTTTCCCGGGTTGGTATATTCTTCACAAAATGCCTCAAAATACTCTTCCCAGGACTTATTTTCCAACAACCTTCTAAAGTCTTTCCTAAACTGCTGACACATCTTTGTTGCATTTATATAACCATCCTTGTCTCTACGTAAGACTTCAATACCGTTGTAAGTGCCTTTTGTGAATGTTTCGCCATTAGATTTGTTCGTGAACGTTTTTGCTTCGACTGACATTTCTGTTCTTACAATAAAAATAAAAAATATTTTTTGGTGGGACGTCGGACATTCGTTTGTGGCTTAACCGTCGGACCACAACGATAAAAATCTCTGCTCCTAGCAGTACTGCTACTGACAGTAGCAGTACTTTTTCTGACAGTAGCAGTACTTTTACTGACAGTAGCAGTACTTTTTCTGACAGTAGCAGTACTTTTTCTGACAGTAGCAGTACTTTTTCTGACAGTAGCAGTACTTTATCGTCGAAAACCCTCTCAAATTTTCCTTTTTACTGCTCGTAGCAGTACTTTTACTGCTCGTAGCAGTACTTTTACTGACAGTAGCAGTACTTTTACTGACAGTAGCAGTACTTTTTCTGACAGTAGCAGTACTTTTTCTGACAGTAGCAGTACTTTTACTGACAGTAGCAATGGTCGAGGTCGAACCTACCGACGAGGCAATTTACCTAATTGAAATTAACGAGCTTGTTAAAAGACTTCCTCAGGCAGAATGTAAAAGGCAAGCTTGTTAACTGTTGGATAACGGGAAGGGCTGCCTTGAATCTCGAGACTTCGACTGGAATTCCAATTCAAATACCAGACGGGACAGCCTACGACGACATAAAGCAAGCAAAGAAGGAAGCTCTTCTCAAGTTCTTTGCCAAGCGTCCTTGGATACGACTTCCAAACAGAGAGAACCCTTTCCCAAGAATGAGCCAAATTCTCAAGGGTCTCCTTCACTTCTCGGGTCAGCCGTTCTACATAACCTGTGAAGGCGACATCCAACCAGTTCAGTAAACATCTCATTTTAACTTACTTTTTTTATGTTTTTTGTGAAAGTGTCAAAAATAAATTGTTTTATTTCATGCAATGTTTTATTTCTGTGCCGTCTTCAAGTATGCCCCAGTACTTACGCTTGGAGAGAACATGAACTTCGGAAAATACCTTGTCTAGCTTAAAACAGCCCATCTTTTCACCGACCATGCCCATTTCAATGAGTTTGTTATAGCCTTCTTCGTTCGTCATGAGTGCGTCAATGTTCTCATAGTAAACCACAACTTTGGATTTGACTTCGGAGAAGAATTTGTTGTAGTTGTCAAGGACTGCCTTTGCGAACTGAGGGTAAGACCAATGTTCGACAATAGGTTTTAATGTGGTTACTAAGCCACTTTGACCTTGAGTGAATTCGTACTTCAAAACAAAAGGAGAAAACCTTTCAACAAAGTTGTCGACCTTCTCATAATGTTTACTCTTCATCTCTTGAGGTTTTTTAATGGAATACCCCCATGTCGAATTCATAAGCAATTTGAGTGTCATTGCAAGTTTGGGGTTTGAAGCTTTCCTAATATCATACAGTTGTTGTATGACTTTTCCAACTGTATAGTTCCTTCCCGAGAACTCACCATCTTCGTTTGGAATTCCAGTCGGAATATATTGGACAAACCTCATGTATGCAGCGTTAAGGTCGACATAGTATATCTTTTCATCTGAGTCGAACTTATCGCATCCAATCGGACCAGTTTTTGGAAATTCAAGCGAGTCTCTTATCTTCTGAGAAACTTCTCCTGTTATCTCATAAACATCGTCAAAGCAACCTGTTTCATATAAAATCTTCTGACCTAACTCTGATGCTCTCCAATACAATTTGACGTCGATTGGATGTCTCAATGGAAGTTTGTTTATAGCATCTTGAAGTTCTTGCAACCTCATTGGAAGTTCTTCTGGTTCAGGTTGGTATCCGAACAATCCAACTCCTTTTGGAATTGTGTACTTCTTTTGTACTAGAACTTTGTCTGGAACAACTTTTGGTCTTGCTAACAGTGAAAAGTTTGTTTCGTCTTTTGGTACAAAAGTTTCTGTCAGCTTGTCATCTGGAATTGGTTCCAACAAACCTTTCTCGAAAAGAATGTTTACAGCTCTGACAATGTTGCACTTGCCTTTTCCGAACAATGGGTTTGTAAGACTTTCGTTCAACATGAAGTGGTTGTGGACAATTGCAATCTTCAACCATGGTAAGTCTTTGTCAACAACATAGTCGTCATGTGAAGAAAACCTTTAGCTGTAGGTATGTTGACTCGGATATTGACATTTGCCAACGGTGCAATTTTTGCCAATTGACCTCTGAGAATGTACCTTGTCTTCACACATGACTCAAGATACTTCATCTTCTCATCTGTAACAAGACCAGAGTTCCTGAGACATGTAAGAATACAAGGTTCATTGACAATTGTTTCAATTGAATTGTAAATTCCATACCTTGTCAAGTCAATGTCAGACTTATTTATGAAGGGGAAGTATCCAGCATGTTGTCTGACTGCTTGAGGGTTAGGTTGGTACCATTCGAACTTCACGCTTACAATTCCTTCAATTGCATTCAAAATATCTGAGTCGGAGTCAACCATTTGTTCTCTCTTTGTAGTCTTGAAAGCGTCAAGAAGCATTGCAGCTGTTGTGACATTGCCATGTGCATAGTAAATATGACCGTCCAAATCTGTTACGGTTAGTCTGAGATTGTATCCTTTCTTATTTCCGTCTTGAATGGCAGCAAGTACTCCCATGAAGCCTTCTTTGTTCTTTCCTTCGTCAAAGTTTACTGTAAAGGTTCGACCAGATGTAATTTGACTTCTAACTTCACGATACTTTTCATATGCATATCTTGTTCTTTCCATGGGAGCATGTTTGTCTTCACCTTTTCCTTTTTTCCTTCTCAAAGGATGCAACTGTTCGTTATGTTTCCAGTAGAACCTGGCAAAGCCGTCGTGTCCTTCAACCTGCGGCTCACTAACATCGAAAGGCAAGTTCATAAGACGTTCTTCTTCTAATCTCTCTAATCTGTTTGGATAGTTGGTTCGCGCTGTTTTTAAGTCCATCTCATAGGTCAGACCAGCCAGTTTGTCATAGACTTTTATGGGTCTTCCCTTCCTATATTTAAAATTCTTTGAAACTCTCCAACCATATCTTTCTAACTCTGCTTTTATTCTAGCAGACCTTCTGTCCATTCTATATGGGGGCATTTTTATAAAAATAAAAAAATATTTTTTTTCTTTACTTTACGTAACCACCTGCTACCAAAAGCCTTTGACGCCAACCCATACCAGCTAATGAAGGTTGACTTGGTTTAGTTTGGAAACTAAACTTTGGTTTTGGTTTATCTTCAGTTTTTGGTTTCTCTTCTTCTATCGGTTTTTCGTCACTTTTTGGTTCCTCTGACTTTACCTCACCTGCAGGTATGGTTGTGTCGTCAACATCTTCGTAAATATCATATGCCATTTGTTTTTGTTTTCCTTTCAACTTTTTGTGTTTGTTGTAAAGTTTAGAATATTTCGACTCTAAGTCAATGAGATGTTCTATAATGAACTGTTGGTCAGTGAAGAATACCTTCCCATCTGTTGTCTCATAAACTCCTTCAGACTTCAATATTTTATTTGTGAGAGTCTGTTTCTTTTTTGAGATACTAGCCGTTCCATTTCTATGAAAAGTGACTTTGTAGTTAGGGTTTGCATTTCCAGACCTGGCACTTTCTATTATTGAATTTTTTTCTTCATCTGTAAGTTCTTTGACAGGTTTTGACAATGGTTCTGAACTTTTTGTTTGTGGTGTCAAATCTACCGTTTCAACTTCTTCCGTCATTTCATCTCAGTAAAAAATTTTAGTTTGGTTTGTTTTCAACTGGTTGTTGTTGTTTTTTAAGTCGGTCTAAAACTTCTTGAGGTATAGGAAGAACTTGACAAACACGTGGTTGTGTAACTGCTGGAAGCCGACAAATCCATCTTGAGCCCATTTGTCTCAATGCTGTATTGTTCATTTCATCTCAGTAAAAAAATTTACATTCCCCACGTTTGAGGCGGTTGCGGTTGGTTGTTGTTTACCCACTGTTGTGCATGGTTATATCCTCTGTTAAAGAATCTTTCACCTTGGTCCATATAGTGTCCTGCTTGGTTATAGTAGTCATTTGCTTTGTTATAATAGTTTCCTGCTTGTCTTCCTACATTGTCCATCCATCCTTGAACTTTTCCTCTTGTTTCAGGATTTGGAATAAGATTTGCTGCATCTCGTGCTACCTCCCAACCTTTCTGTACAGTTTGTATAATAGGTTGTGCTTTCTCTTTCAGTATACCTAATGTACTCAAAATCTTCCTTCCAATTCCAAATGCACCTCTGGCTATTGTTCCCACTGCGGGTAAAAATCTAGATGCAACTCCTGCTAACGCGCCAAATAAACCCATTTCTTATGGGTTAAAAAATGACGAATCCAAACAAGGACCCCTATGTTTCTAAAGCGACAAAGAAAGCACTCATGGTAAAAATCTTTAGTTCAACACCAAATGCTTGGTTTATGGATATCTTGGAAAACATTCCGAGAGTTAGACAGATGGACCACCATACTGGCTAATATTTGTCGGTCAAAACACAAGATACTGTGAAGCCATACCATTACAGTCCAAAAATATTTTAGATGTGAAAACTGCTTTGACAATATTCGTTGACAAATACCATCCAACAAAACTGACATCTGACTGTGAAAGTTCTTTCAAATCAGACGATATTAAAAACTATCTGCGTTTCAAAAAATGTAAACCAATATTTCATTGTCGACCAAAACCATTCTGCTCTTGGTGTCATTGACAGTTGTATAAAAATCTTAAGAGACTTAAATCAACCACAAGGTGGTGAAGCAAATGAAATGTCATATGACGACAAGTACAGACACTTCTCCATGGCAAAGATGAGACAAGTTTTAAATATTTACAATAGCCGTAAACAAAAAGGTTTGGGAAACCACTCCCCCGAAGAAATGAAAAACAACCCTGACTTAGAGAAAGACTATATATTTAACAATTTAGTCAAAAGAGACAAACAAGAAAGAATGCCAGGCTTCAAACTTAAGAAAGGTGACAAAGTAAAAATAGAAATACCTAAACGCGACCCATATGAAAATACTATTGACTATGACAACAATGGGAACTCGACAGGTACTCGCATTCGTGTTCGTAAAAATAGAAGAAAGTATACAAGAGAATATTATGAAGTTTTAGGCAAACATGGCAAAATGTACACACTGCAAGCAGAAGATAAAACTACTATTGTCAGACCTCGTTTCAAACTTGTCAAAGTTCAAGGTGGTATACTTTCAAAGACAGTTCCTAACAAATATAAGACAACTCCAGACGAATATGCTAAAGAAGTTGAAAATGACGACTAAGCAATTCTATACCATGCGTAAACTGTCATAAATGGCGGCATGTAATCTTTACTTTGTCCCGTTGTTTGTGTATATCCGAAACGCGATGTGTATGGTTTCCATCTCCCTGAGTGTCACTCCAGTAACAATTTATAGCAAACTTAACCTCGTCTTTAACATCATATCCTTTACCTTTTGTCATTCCTGACCAATCCCAATATCTATGCTTATGCCAACCTGCTTGAGATGTACTTAAATCTATGTAGTGACTGTGTGCAGGTAAATTTTCACCTGAAATCGTTTTACTTCCACCTGTTTCCTTTGAAGAGTTTGCACAATACAAAAACCTGTCGACTATTTGAGTCCAAGTTCCGAGACCAAGTACTACTTCTGGTCTGGTAGAGTTCATTGACGTATAAATAGAACCTATAGGATATACTGTTTGAAGTATTTCTGTCTTTAATGTTTGAAGCTCTGTTTTGTCTGCTTTTTTATATAACTTTTCTTCAAGTTCATTTACGTCAGAGATGCTATGTCTATGATATTTTTGTGGGTATGTTCCTTCTGTCCATGCTAAAATACGTTCTTTTGTTGCATCTACATATCCAGCTATCCATGTCGAGTCTGCTTTTGTATTCCTTAACTCTGTAACACCTTTCTCAAGCTCTTTCAACTGTTGTCCATCTTCCATTAAACCTCTGGTATGACTTGAAACCGTTTGTGTCAACATATCTACAGTTTCTTTGTCGGCTTTAAGGTCTAAACATCCTGAAACCCACCCTGTATTGGCTTTACCTTCTAAAATCTTCGATGTCCGTTCATGGTACCATTCAACCCTTTTTATAATTTCATTGTCTTTTTCATCCACATATTCCTTATCTGCCTTCTTCACTAACCCACTAGCCAGATATGCTAACTCATCGTCAACATACTCTTTGTCAGCTTTCTTTTCAACATCCTCTTTTGTTGCATATGTTGCATCTGCTCTGTCATGTTCTTCTTGAACTTTTTCAATGACATACTCTTTGTCAGCTTTGTTGTCAATATCTGCTTTCAAAAGAAGTTCATCTATAGGTTTCTCGTTTAAAGTTCTTTTTGTTGGATTTATACAAACAGTATGGTTCTTGTTGTCTTGAAACAGAAACTCGTCTGTCATTGGGTTTATCGTCAGTTTTAAGTTTCCTTCTTTCAATGACTCAGATATCTTAGAATAGTTTGAAAAGTTTGTTGTGTTCTTATTTAGAGCTTGCATAATGAGTTGTCGGTTGTGTTGTATTTCTCTCATAGACGCTGTTTCATTTGACATTTTTATTCTAGATAAAATATGCTTCCAATAGAAAAAGAAAATTCAAGAGTTGCTACAACTAAACCATTAGATGAACTTTTTACGAATGTCGGTCAAAAGTTTGAGACAGAGACCGTAAAGCATGAAGGCTATCGTTTTGACTACCCATTAAGATGGCTAAGAGACCCATCTGTCACAAAAGCTATTGGCTTTCGTAGAATGAAGTTTGTGTCTGTAGAAGATAAAAGTTTTCCATTTATTGTAAGGTTTCATATAGATTATATATCTGAAGGGAAACGAAAAATGTGGGAAGAAATTGAGCTAATACAAGTTGACCTTTCATCTTCTCTACAGACTGCGTTAAAAAATATAGAAGATAAAATAAATTCATGTTATGCAAAATATGCTGATGAATATGCAAATACCGAGAGCACACTTTATGTGAGAATTTGTATATGACAAACAAAATTCACAAGTGTCATTTCAAATCTACGAAGACAATCCAAAAGAAAGACGAACAAATATATACAGAATTCACTGCAATGTCATGGTATTATTTGCAAAGAATGTTAAATCAGAAAGTCGAACTTCCTTTAGCAAATATTTACAGTCGATATGCAAGAGATGAACCATATTTATTTAAAGATGTTTTCGACCCAGCTGCTATTATTGTTCATGCTTCATTTTCTGGCGCCCAAAACTCTTTCTTATGCTTGGCAAATGACTTTTACGAAAAACCTACAAAGTTATACGAACCACCAAGTGGAAGTATTTCAGACTTTCAAGTATGGTTTACTACAGATGGAAGAAAAAGAATAATTCCATTATACCATGCGTTTTACTTAGAACTTAGTTTCATATACAACTACTATCGAACGGTAAAAATATAATTTTTTAATACGGTTGAGGTGTTGGATTTGGTTGCCAACTAGACTGTGGTGCAGGTTCAGGCTGTTGTATAACAGGAGCTTGTTCTTCTGGTTCAGGGTCTTTAGGTATAATACCAACAAACTGACCTACTCTTTTACCAATATTTTTGACACCGTTCCAAATTCCTCTTCCGACAGATTTTATTCCATTCCATATACCTCTTCCAACTCTTCTGAAGAAGTTTCCTATCTTACTGAAGAAACCCATTTTACTATATGTAAAAATCTAATGTCCGCCTAGTCTCTTACGTTTCCTGTTGAGTTCCATAGCATTCTTTAACTGGAGCTCATACATTCTGTTTCTCCTCTGGTAGAAAACATATTCTGGGTCAACTCCTGTTTCGCGTCATCTGCATAAAGTTGTTTATATCCCACTTCAGGGTTTGTATAAAACTCTTTCCATCTCATATTTGCATACCATGGTGGCAAACCTAACGCAGCGTCATTTGACATGGCAGTTTGCATTTGTACATCTGTTGGCACTTGACCATAGTTTGCCATTGCAGTTTGTATTCTAACTTCATTTGGAATATTCTCTGGGTTTGGTTGTCCAGGTTGCTGTGCATTCGCTAAGTTCTGTGCGTCCATTTAATATTAGATAAAAATATCTCTTACGAGTACATATACTGAACATTTGCAGGCATTGGTTCATCTTCATATTCTCTGTACTTTTCTGCCACGTCAAATAAATAAATGACACAATGGAAAAAACCTAAAACAAGTAGTCCGATTTCAAACCACATTTACTTACTAATAAAATTCTTTGTTATGACACTTTCTCCAGTTTATAGGACCTCTCTCATATTCTATCTTGTCATATATAAACTCATAGTCATGTATGTCCTCTAACCATCTCATAACAGTTTCCAAACCACTTTTATCGGATGTAAAGTAAAAGCATGGATGGTTATGTATAACGTCTAAAGTTTCTAAAGAGTCTCTCAAAGTCCAGTCTACTTGGTATTGAAAATCCCATGTGTTATAGAACGGCGGGTCCACTATAAAGAAAACATTTTCCTTGTCTTTATATTTTTCATACAAATCTGTCCAATGACATCTCACAAACTCTATACCCTCAATATATTTTTCTATGTCCTCTTTGAAAACATTTGTATAGTTAAGATATAAAACTTTTGACATAAGTGTTTCAATGTCATGAACTCTTATAGAACCACTATATAATAGTCTAGCAGATATACTATCCCAGTCTATATACTCTGCTTTTTCCAAAACCTCTCTGACAATATTTTTCTTATCTAATGGTATACGTTCCATCTTACCTATAGGTATCTTTTCTTTCAACTCACTCAATATTTTATTTGTGTCTGGAATATGTTTGAGACGGTTCATATAGTTGTCGAAGTCATTGCATATAATCTTTGAGTCAGGAAATATTGTATGGCACAGATGGGATATATAGAAACTTCCACCGAACAAGTCTACAAATGTTAGACCATTCGGTAGTTTCTTAAGTTCTCTCAATAGAATATCTTTACATCTACTCTTATTTCCAAAGAAGGGTAACGGTGGTTTTGTAAAATTCATTTTATATATATAATAAAAATGTTTTTTCCTGAAAAGTGACAGATGTTTTATTGTGACTTCTTCGTAAAGACTTTGTTGAGATTTCTTCGTAAATGAGTGTAAATGACCCAAAAATATATTTTAGGGTAGAAGGGTATATCTAGCCTCTTTTCTAACCTCATTTCTACCCTCTTGAATTTTCATGAATTTCTTCGTAAAGACTTTGTTGAGACTTCTTCGTAAAGACTTTGTTAAGACTTCTTCGTAAAGACTTTGTTGAGACTTCTTCGTAAATGAGTGTAAATGACCCAAAAATATATTTTAGGGTAGAAGGGTATATCTAACCTCTTTTCTAACCTCTTTTCTACCCTCTTGAATTTTCATGAATTTCTTCGTAAAGACTTTGTTAAGACTTCTTCGTAAAGACTTTGTTAAGACTTCTTCGTAAAGACTTTGTCAAGACTTCATCGTAAAGACTTTGTTGAGATTTCTTCGTAAATGACCCTAGTAGTATATTTTTGGTGTAAATTTCATGAAAATTCAAGAGGGTAGAAAAGAGGTTAGAAAAGAGGTTAGATATACCCTTCTACCCTAAAATATATTTTTGGTGTAAATTTCATGAAAATTCAAGAGGGTAGAAAAGAGGTTAGAAAAGAGGTTAGATATACCCTTCTACCCTAAAATATATTTTTGGTGTAAATTTCATGAAAATTCAAGAGGGTAGAAAAGAGGTTAGAAAAGAGGTTAGATATACCCTTCTACCCTAAAATATATTTTTGGTGTAAATTTCATGAAAATTCAAGAGGGTAGAAAAGAGGTTAGAAAAGAGGTTAGATATACCCTTCTACCCTAAAATATATTTTTGGTGTAAATTTCATGAAAATTCAAGAGGTTAGAAAAGAGGTTAGATATACCCTTCTACCCTAAAATATATTTTTGGTGTAAATTTCATGAAAATTCAAGAGGGTAGAAAAGAGGTTAGAAAAGAGGTTAGATATACCCTTCTACCCTAAAATATATTTTTGTCTGATTTTACGAAGAAGTCTTGACAAAACATTTACGAAGAAGTCTTGACAAAACATTTACGAAGAAGTCTTGACAAAACATGAAAACATATATAATTTGTGAAAAGCTCCTGGAAGACCTCCGAATAAAAACTTCATTTATGTGGGCTAGAGGGCGCAACGCGCCTGGAAGCCCTCCGAATAAAAACTTCATTTATACTAAACATCTTCAGGGCTAGAAGGCACGAAGTGCCTGGAAGCCCCACTACCTTTTTTTTTTTTTTTTTTTTTTTTTTTTTTTTTATTATGCAAAAATAAATGATCTTACTTAGTACTTTTAAAGTTAATTTCAGAAAAAATTTGACACAATGGTATCCGGCACATACAAGTGGTGTACAACCAAAATATAAGTTGGTTTAAACATATATTGCTATATCTCATGATCTTACTTAGTACTTTTAAAGTTAATTTCAGAAAAAATTTGACACAATGGTATCCGGCACATACAAGTGGTGTACAACCAAAATATAAGTTGGTTTAAACATATATTGCTATATCTCATGATCTTACTTAGTACTTTTAAAGTTAATTTCAGAAAAAATTTGACACAATGGTATCCGGCACATACAAGTGGTGTACAACCAAAATATAAGTTGGTTTAAACATATATTGCTATATCTCATGATCTTACTTAGTACTTTTAAAGTTAATTTCAGAAAAAATTTGACACAATGGTATCCGGCACATACAAGTGGTGTACAACCAAATCTTCGACTCGATGAACTTGTCATCGAGTTATATTCCAGTGTTGTTCCTTCATTCCTGATTAAGTTGCAAATTAAAGGTCTGGATTCAGAGAGAAGTGTTAAAGTTATCAAAAAAGTCACAAGAGATTTCGAAGAAATGACACAATTTAAAAAAGTCGAATGCATCAGTATGCTTGAAGCTGTTCAGAAAGGTCTGAAAAATGATACACTTGATCCCAACATTGTTTACTCAACATTAAAAATATTATTGCAAAGAAAACATTTGATTTAATAAACATTTAATTTATTATAATTAATTTTTTATTACAGTATAGTAAAAAATGCTATAAATAAATTATTATATTTTATTAAAATGTGACTTTTAATAGTAAGTGAATAAAATAAATCAGGAATTGGGAAAGAAATAAGGTTAATTAAAAATAATGAAAATTACAAGTTTAAGGTTAATGAAAAAGTGACAATGGGCGAGTTTGTCCCCCACTCTTTTTTTTTTGCACGTTCAAAATTTCCCATAGAAATGTATGGATTCCTGTGCATACTAATATGAAGTCTGCTCTGAAGGCACTTACATTATCTTTATTGTATAGCCTTGATTTCTTACATTTTCTCAGAATAGTATTTTGAATTTCATTTAAATAATGAGATTTGGATATCCAAATGATGAATAGAATATATCAGTCTCATGTGGATCTATCATGAAACTAATGCAACGAAAAATATATTGATTATCGATTGGATGAAAAATATATAGGGACTGATATATATTCCAAAAGAAAGTGATCAGACTTGACTTGAAACTAAGCGGCATTGTATTGTGTATATTAGATCTAGTTTTGATTATCAGCTTATATCGGCGCGCGGCTTCGCCGCGCGCCGATAGATGCGCTATATAAGGTAGTCACAAAATCTAAGTAGTGAGGCTCTCAAAAATTGAACCGTACTCCATACAAAATTTGTGCACCCTCACTACTTAGATTTTGTGGCCTTCAATTGAGAGGTTAGTTTTGATAGAGCACGTTATAAAATTAAAAGGGAAAAATAAATAAAAATTTAAACATTTAATTATATATAATGTAAGGAGTGTAATTCCAAATTTTCTAAAAACTATTCAAATTTGAGCATTTTTTTGGAAATAGTAAATATAATATGTACATCTAATAACAACATGATTCATCACCTTTTCAAGCTCTGCAGTCAATTTTTTGAAATTTGATTGAAATAAATGTAGCGAAAATTACATTTCATTAGGGAATATATGAGTTTCTCTGGAAACAGGCTGATAAATTTTAAATTTTGTCCAATCAACATGAATGCTTTGAGAAATTTGGATTGATTTTCTGGTAGAATCTGGAACAATTCAACCATGTATAAATGGATCATGTAATCATCATGAAATGTTAGTGTTAGAGTTCAAAAGAAACAGAATGAGTGGAAATCAAACACGATCTGAATAATTTTAAACGTATACAATCTTTAAGTTTGTATTTTGAATTCTACATATATGATTGTGTAATTCGTTCTTTCAAATTTTCGGATTCAGGCATGTTTTGATAAAATTCATTCCCAAAAACGTCAATTAACAATTAAATTTAGTGTATTTTAAATATATATACGTATTATATTTTATAAATTATATTAAATTCGCAAAATTTTAAGTTTTAAACAAAAATAAAAAATCTTCAAAATATGAAATTATGCATAGGATATTAAAATTTACATGTTAGCAATTTTTTGAATTGCTTTCAATTTTCATATTGAAATTTTTAAGATTTTTTCTGAAATAATAAGCAAGAATATCAACCTAAATAATATTAAATTCCATGCGTTAATTTCCCCTCAAAAGTCATTGACCGCCTCTCAATCTAGATTTTGTGAGTACTTTATATATAAGACTAAAAATATTTTTTTCGTCGTCTTTAATTAAATCAAATTAGCTATCTAAATTTCATATTTTCGTGACTTACTTTTGACCATTTTCGGTTGCAATTTTTAATCGTTTTTAAACTAATAGCATTTATCAATTTATGTTATATTAAATTGCGGATTGATCCATTTAAATCGCCGAAAATTCAATGATCAAATAATTTCAAAAATAAATCATGCTCAAAATTCGATTTTAATCAGTTAAATTTATTCCTTATTACCAATATATATATAATAATCTCATAAATCACATCGAAATGCTGGACTGCTTGTTAGATATCATGAAGCTTTTTTAAATAAGTTAGAGATTTATAATGGATTACATCCATAATGTGCAAATATCATATTAAAAAGAGGATACAAAGTGAGAGACAAAGATGACTTTACAAAACCGCCCATGAATTGCGGTTTTGGTCAACCCTTTTCCCACATAATGTCCGACAAAGCTCAAGCTGCTGCAAAGACACTCGCTCAGGGCCAGAAGAAGGAAGTTACAAAGACACGCAACTTCACAAAGTTCGGCAAGAATGCTGCTCAGGTTGTTCCAAGACGCCCAGCATTCGAGCACAAGGCTGTCAAGCCAGTTTCTCTTAAGCGCAATGATTACAAGATCATCCGCGGCCCAGTTACATCTGATAAGTCTACAGTTAAGATTGAAAACGAGAACACAATGACATTCTGGGTTGATATCAAGGCTACAAAGACAGAAATCGCCGCTGCCTTCAACCGCCTTTACAAGGTTAAGCCAGTTAAGGTTTGCACAGTTATCACCTCCAAGTTCGTCAAGAAGGCTTACATCCGCCTTCCAGCTAACGTTGAGGCTATGAACATTGCTACTGAAATTGGCTTCGCTTAAGCGAATAAACTTTGATAAAATACTACAAACACCGCAAAATCATGAAAAAATACATGCAAAATCTTTTAATATAATTATCACCCAAAAATATATCTAAATTCAGCAAAAACAAGCAAAATGTTTAAGTTTGTCTACTTCATGACAAATTTTCTAAGTAATATTTTAAGATTTTATTTTGCTGATTTCTCTATTTTCTGAATTAATATACTTACATGAGCTGGTTTGTGAATGTCTAAGCTTTCACTCAAATTAAATTTGATTTTCAATTCGCTATTTCTTTATTATTACAGCAAGCCAAATATTTCCTTTATGACTTGCAATATGAAGAACATATTCAGTAAAGGCAGTTATCTTTTTCTAATGTTCTTCTTCACTTGAAAAATTATCAAGAAATTGGTTAAAATTGTCAAAATTACTGGATTGCCTAAGCTCTGCAATCTTGGTTAAAAATATTCTCGAAAAGTTGACTTTCATTAATTTGATTCTACTTATATTTTGATATACCGGTGTTAATTTTTGGAGTTAGAGACTTTTATGAGAAGAGTTAATATCAGCTTATATGCTTTGTGCATGCCCAACCAATAAAATTCCCGAGACGACTGCTCGTATCTTACGGGTCAATTTATTACAATGCTCAGACTAAGGGTTTCGTTTTGCGAAAAAAACGTACAATACGCAATTTCGCTAAAAAAACATTTAGCTAGCAATTTCGACCTTTGACTCCACTCAAGACGTCACTTTTTTAATTTTGCGGTATCATATTTTTGGAAAATCTTTATGAATATTATATAAAAAATCTCTTTAATATCTATATTTCATATTTTTATCGATTGTTAAAGTTTTTGCGAAAAGTATTCAATTATTTTTGCTATTTGGTCGGGTAAATGTCAGATTTGCGACATTTTCTGATATGATATTCAGGTTCTACGTTGATAATAATGCTTATAGAACCCTTTTGCTATTGTGTCAAAATTGCGAAACCGATAGCAAAAATATCTCGCAATATCAAAATTGAGATATTGAGTGAATTATGCATTATAGAGATTAAAAATCTGATTTGTGAAAACATCTCATCAGTTTCTAGCTAATTCAAAAATCTTTACTATCTTATTCGATTAAAATGAAAAGGGAATAGTTTCATTATGCTTTAAATGACAGCCTTATAATATAATCATAGTTTTCGCTCAATATGCAGCATTTTTTTTTCGAAATCTATGGTCAATGTCCTAAATACTGATTGCTTTGCATTCATATCTCTTACATTTTCTATACCCACATCACTATTCATTGCTATTCCTATCTTTTTCATTTTTGTTTGTTTCTCATAATTTCTCAAAAAACACGATAACTTGATATTTGTAAATATCATACTTTATAACGTAAATAAGAACTTGACCTATTAAGAAAAGCAGTAATGAAAAGAAAATCTGAAATTCATAAAAATTACAAGTTTCTGATGACAATTAGCTTAATTAAACCAGGTACAAGATTATATAATTGTATTTTCTATCCAATTATCCATATAATATCTTATCCAGAAAAAATAACTTGATCAATACCAAATGATTTTTTAACTAGTAAATAAAGTATTTTCTTTACACACACATTGTATATCATAGTTTTTTTTGGTTTCGCAAAACATCCAAAAACAAATATGCTATAAAAGTGACAATTTTAGCAAAACGAAACCCTTACTCAGACGAAATATATTAGTATAGTGTTTAGTGATTTATACATTCAAAGAAAATTAAAAAAAGTACTAAATTTTAATATCATGTTTAAGGGTGCACACGAGAGGATCATGTAAACTTCAGAATTTAGAACCTTATTTTTAGGCATTATCTTGGCTACCTATTTAGGCTCGAAAAGCAAAAAATATCAAAAAATACAACTTGACTCCATTCTGACCCTTTCATGGAGGTAGTTTTTATCCGCTAGTATTTTCCCTTTGAATCTCTTTACAATTCGAAATCAAATTCAAAACTCAGTAGAAGAAAGGAAGAATCGACTTACTACGGTTGTAATACGAATAAATACATATATTTAATTATTTTTATTTACATAATAATTGTTTGAAGCTCATATTCCAACAAATTTTTAAATAAAAACATTAAAATGTTGAAAATGTTCATATATTTTAATAGGGTTTTGGCACTTTATTGAGGAATTACTACATACATAGTCGAACTGAACTTGATATTTTGAAATTTAAATTATTTATCAAAATTAAAATTTAACTTGAAATTTATAATTATTTAGTCATATTTTGCATAATTCTAAGTAGATTTTGTAAAAAATCAAGAAAGAAAAATTTTAACGTGCTTTATTTTTTCTTTTTTATAATAATACATTATTATATAATTAACATATTCATAATGTTTCACCCTTTCAAAAATATAATCCTCCTCCTCTCAAATAAACGTACATACGGGTGGCCTCTTTTTTCAAAAAATTAAAATTTGAAATTTTGGGCTCAAATATTAGAGATTTTTTCAACCTTCAACGATATATGTTGTCTATATCAGACCTCCTTTCTTTTTGATACTTAACATTGTTCCTAAATCTTAGCCGTTAAGGCTGTTCTGAAAATATTTTTTTTTCGAAAAAATTCGAAAAAAATTCTTAAAATTCAAAAATCCCTTAATTCCTGAGGATTTTGGAAAAAAGTTTTTACATGAACATGTGTATATTATATGAAGTATATTGATAAGGTAAAAATCAAATTTTATTGCATATTCATCGAGAAAATAAACTAACGAATCCCTCAAAATTGAGAGGGTAATCCTCCTCCTCTCAAATAAACGTACATACGGGTGCACCCTTAAAAACACTAAATATACAAACAAAAAACAAACATATAACAATATAAGATTCAAAGATCTAACTGAATCTTTTTTGGTGGGGCTTTCCTACCAATAGATAAAATCACAGAAGCATTAACTTGTTGTCTTGAAGTTAATCTTCTGAGATTCACGGGATGTTTCTTCAATACTAAGTTTGGAATCTGTATTTTAACTGGAACGCATTCATTAACTGATTTTCTTCTATCTTTCTTTGTTCCAAAGGATTCTAAATGTTCTATTAAGTAATTTCTTCTAACAAGATTATACTCTAATGATGAACATTTCTTGATACCTTTTTGTTTAATTTCTTCTACGATCTTGGAATAATCAACTCCTAAGACGCCGAGGCTCTCGGCAATCTTTTCTTTATCGTATTTGAATGCGTCAAGTTTCTCTTCGACAAATCTAATTTGGTTCTTTACCCATGGATGTTCTTCTATTTCTGACAATTTAATTCTCTTTGTCTGGTCTTTGGTAAGAAGTTTTTGAATAAGATCGATGAGTTGTGAACTCATACCACTTGGAAATTCTACTTCTTTGAAGATTATCTTTTGAGCAAGCCTTGCCATATTTGGATCATCAAATGGCAGATTTCCAGTGACTATTTCGTATAAGACTATTCCAGCGCTCCATATGTCGCTGCTGTAATCATACTTTTCTCCTAAAATCATCTCTGGAGAAGCGTATGAAGGTGTACCGCATTGTGTTTTCAAGATTTCGTCTGTTGCCTTTGTATTACTTAGGCCAAAATCGATTACACGGATGTTACCGTTCTTATCGAATAGGATGTTATCGCTCTTTAAATCTCTATGCACGACATTACATTTTTGGTGAAGAAATTTAAGAACTAAAACAATTTGAGCAAAAATGATAGCTGCATTTTCTTCTGTAAATGGTCCCATTTCATTCAATGTGTTACGAAGGGTACCATTACTGATGTACTCCATAACAATGAAAATAAAATCATTGTTTTCAAGAACTTCATAGAAATCAGCTATGAAGGGATGTGGGATATGTTTCATTATATCAATTTCTCTTCTAACTAAAGCCAAGTGGGAATCATTATCGTCAACAATTTTAGGAATCTTTTTTATTGCAACTGGAAGTCCAGAAGCTTTATGTATGGCATAATAAACTTCTGCAAATCCTCCGTCTCCTATCTTGTGCTGAACTTCATATTTAGATAGTATAGGAAAATTCATAAAAGCTATTATAAGAATGAGTTATCTATTAAAATAAGAAAAATTTCAATGAGAAAATTTTTTGTGTTAAACGTGAATTTTAAGTTTATGGAAAATAGTTTGGAATCGTGTAAAGAGGAATATTATCAAAAATATTTTGAAGATGTAAAATGAAATTTGGATGATTTTGAATAGCTTTTTAAAAGTAAATCAATTTGGTCATTTCATTTTATTGTTAAAAAGGATTGTATATAATAAACCAAACAATATTTATAAAATCTTCGCCAATCAATTGCGTTTCTTTTTGAAAATAAAACGGATGAAGAAAATATTCTTATCGATGATAAGAAGAAAGTAAAGATTATGGGTTAACGATTAGGTGGGATTGAATGGTACTCAAAAGTTTATTTTTATTATTTTTAAATGTGTTGCTTATCAAGTTCAAATAATAATTTAATAAACGAAAAATTGAGATTTCTTCTATGACATTTCTTGAAATAAAATTTGTTTATTAGCTGATGCCATTAGATTTATACTAATTTCAGTTTTTGGTTTGAATTTGAATCAACGTGCTTCTCAACGAATCTCATGGTTTTAATTTATTCATATAAAGAAAAATAGAGATAATTTATTTTTGAATTTTATGTCGGGCCATTTAATTTGAATATTCCCCACAAATATTGAATTCCTCTAAAAATTCACAAAGAAACATTCAAAAGAAGAATTTACTTAATAGATTTATATTTAATCAAGATTCCTAAAATCATGATTTCTATGAACAATAAGTTCGTTTTCTTGGCCAACGTTGTCAAATAATGTTTTTCCATTTGGAATATCATTAATATCAGCCATCTTATTTTTGCAGTGAATCCTTTATGTAATTTTTGTTCGATAGCGATGTGTAAAATTGATCAATTGCCTAATTTGACAATCCTTAATTCAATTTGATAAAAACATTCCTTTGGTCATCAACTCAACTTATATTTAACTCAGCCAAAATTTCAAATTAACGAATTAATTTACAAAAATGAAATACTCGAATTATGAATTCGGCATTCATATAAATAGTTAGTTTTCAGATAGATCTTCTTATTATGATAAATTATGAATATTAGATTTGTTTACAGAGTACAATAACCTTCAATTCAATTTGTTTTATAATTTTGATAGTATAAAAAATGGCATAAAAACATAGTGAGCCATTAAGGGAAATATAATATTAAAATCAATATATCCAAATCATGTATAGTTTATTAAAAACAAGGTAGAAAATAGCAAAATTAAATTATCGGAAAAAAATAAATTTGTCTGATAAGAGAGTATTCGTGTGAATATATCATAACTCTTCTTTGCCACCAAGGACATAATAGATATTAAAGTAAAACCATACCCATCAAAAAAACAATGAAATTATATTCAGAATTAAACGTCCGATGATGGTGTATAGTAAATAATTTTGTTATGTGTTCTTACCATCATTGTTCTCATGATATATTCCGGTCAGAAAAAAATAAAATTAATAATTTTGTCAAAATAACAATTTTTTGTAAGAGAATCATATTATAAGTCATTAGAAACTTCATTGTATACCTAAATTATGATATAATAACTGCAAATAATTATTTTCTGAGAAATCTATCAGTTTTTCGATATATTCCTGCAATGACTTTATCGAACAGTCATTATTTATTGGTTTCTTGAGTTCTTTATATCCGCATCCAACTAATTTCGAAATTTGTTTTCCAATTTTGAGACAATCGGCGCCATTTATCTTTCTTTCTATCATTTTGGCATCCTTACTCAAGAATATACTATATATTGCTGTTGTCAAGTGCGAGAACACGTAATATTTTGAAGAATGAATTGTATCCGCAATTTTATAGATTGGATCACTTTGGTTGAGTACAACAACTTCGTATTGAGGTGTATTCATTACCTGTGGATAATCTCTCGCGAAATATTCATCAACAACAATTTTCTTTTTTCTCATCTTTGATTTGGCCAATAAGTCTCTAAAACTATGTATAACATTAGAAGGATATGACAAAGTCAAATTGTAAATGAATTCAAAGTAATCGCTCTTTTCAATGTTTGGTATTTTTGCAAAAACTCCAAAACCGAAACATCGATGATGCGTGTCTTCTTTAAATTGTTCGCTCAATCTAAAATATGTCTCATGCTCTTCTTTCAGGATTCCAAACCTCTTTAATTTGATTCCATTATTTATTAGAATATTATTCTTAAATAACGGTATTAATGTACTCACTATGACCATCCATGGCTTTCTGGATGCCGCATATGCGAAAACTGTTGTCCATTTATCAGTTGGCCACTTTATAAAAGTTTTCGGGTTGCGAACATCGAAAGTAATGTTCTGTATTGGTGACAAACTAACTGTTTTTGTAGAAATATCTTGTTTCGAAAGAAATATTATTTCGTTTTCGTTTTCAACACAAAAATCTGTTGAAACAAACATACTTGGATCATTTACGCGAACATTACTTGATCCATCATTCGAGAGATCGACATCTTTGATAAGAGCTTTGTCTGTTTTGATGAGTTGATTGCTGCAACTGATATTGATTTCAACTTCTTCAGGAAATTGATGGTATAGACAGAATGTTGTTTCTGGATATGAACCTGATATAGATTCAGGTGTATTATATGGATATTTTACAGTCTGCCATGAATTTCCAATCGAAATCGAAAATAATTTGTAAAATGCAAGGCGTGGCTTCTTTAATTGTGGTAACGTCTTGGCAACAAAACAAAATTTGTTGTGAAACTGCTTGATTGTTACATCAGTATTTGGACAAATTTCTTTTATACGAGGAACTTCTATACTTATAAACCTGTACCTCTTATACCTATATGCAGCAACTAAAATTACGCAGCATACAATGAAAAATATGAGATTTCTGTTTTTGTCATGCGGATGTGGCCTCAAAGTTTTCTTCCTCATTTAAAAATTTATTTACTGAAATTAAAATTCTTCTCAAAGATCTTCGCATTGTATGGATAATAATTATATAACAAAATGACATTGTAAAAACTGTGGTATTCAATTTTTGCCACTTTTCCTATTTTCAATTAATCAATAGGAATAGGATCTGGACATTTTTTCATTGGCTTTTAGAGAAAAATTTATGTAATATTCAGTAATACTAATGAAATTATTAGCATCCTAAATAATAGTTTTGAAAAAATCAAAAAAATGTCAATATCAACTCAGATAATAAAGCATATAAGGCATTACAACTGGTATGGATATCTTGTATGCATCAAAACATAAATATGTTCCTGTGTCTTTAAAGAAATAAATAAGAATTTACAAACAATAACTAAAATTATAAATTATCAAAAGAATAAAACAGTAAATTACATACATGTAAGGCATAGATTAGATGAATCCCTGCATTACGTCAATACTTGACTGGTAATCCAAGAATTGAAGTTTGGCCTTGCAGAAGTTTCGATCATTAGTGAATCTATGTATTCTTTGGATGTTTCATATGATAAAACAATGATTCTCAAATATTTTCCTGTCAATTGGCGAATATTTGTAACGAAATCAACCAAATTTCCTTTTGGTTCATTGTTTTCATCAACGAGGTTACGAAATTCTTCTTCAAGAAGTGGATTCGTGCACCATAATAAAATATTATTATAACATCCAAGGGCAAAGATTCCAGAAGCAATGTTTTCGATCCTTAGAGCTAAAGTTTTCTTGTTTTCTATGTCATACAGCATAGGATATGCGTAAAGAATCGTTTCAGAAACAGATGTCATTCTCAGATTCAAAATTGCGGCCATTTTGTAGTCAATATTCGGCAAAATGCTCTCAGTGAATATTCTATTCTTCAATATTCCGAATATAATATGATGTAAAGATTTGAATTTCGAATTTCTGTTCACAATTTCCCAGAAAGCTTGATTCATGCCTTCCATACTATCTCTTGATCCAGCAGAGAGAATATTTAATGTAGCAGACTTAACTAAAAACGTTCCTAAGGCTGCTTCGTCGAATCCTGATTGTAACACTGAAATTTCCGAAGTCACCGGAATTTCGAAGTTGAAGACCCTTAATATTCGCTTCCCCGTGGATGATGTAAACAAAAGTGCCGCCTGAAATTTCGCATTATTGATCGGCTTTTTTACGGTCAATCCGAAAGTCAAACTTGCGTTAGATGGCAATACAGCGATACTTATTCCATCTTTGAAGTTCGTCATATTTCCAAATATCTTTGTTTGTTGGATTCCATCTGATTCTCTTAATCTCATGCTTGCATTCCATAAATAGCGGCTTGTTATAGATACAAATAGGTCACTGTGAAGTTGGAGTGGATCAAATTCTTTGTAGTATCTGCATAATCCGCCAGTTAAGCCACAAGCAAGTCCAGAGACAGCTACTTCGGCATGTGACTTCGAACAAATAAATAGATGCAATGAAATACCTCTTTTCGACATTAAAAGTGCTAAATCCATGTATTTCTTACATTGATTGTTTTTTGGAATATGTAAGAGCTGGATTTCACTGTCTTCTGTCGTATGGCCTTGTACCCTCGATGCTACAGCATATGGACCAATAGAAGGAGTTGTGCATGTTCCTGCAATGATAATTCCGCCATAAATTCTTAAAGCGGAACAGGCGATTGCGTATGCACTGCCTAGACAATTTCCTTGACCATGACTATGCTTTTTGAGTAGTAAATCTAATAATTTGTTAAATTCTTTTCTGCAATCGCGAAGAGTAACGATATAATTCGGAGAAACAACAAAATCTTCTGGATCTATCACAACCACTTCTTTACAGGCTTTGATATCATAAATTGAGGCGAATTTTGTGATGGTCATGACGCAAACATTTGTTTTGTCTGATAACTGTTCAACTGATGATTTGACTGATCGTATAAATTGAGCTGTGAAGCCCGAATCAACTGCCTGACTTGATAAATCGATAATAAAAACAAAAGAAGGCATTACAAATGCTTTTTGTACGTAATCTTGAGGTGCAACAACATCATAAACCATGTTTCCAGTTAGCATTTGCGGAATTTCTGGCATATTTTCTGGAAAATTTGTTTTTGCACCGCATAGACCACAAATCCATTGCTTTTTTCTTTCATCGACTTTACAGAAACATGAGATATATGCTTGGCATTTATTGCAACGAGGAATTGTTGAATTTGATAAATCGACCCTTGGCAATTTTCCGACTGTCCCTGGTTCTACGACGATTCCATATGGCAGTTTAGATAGTGCTTCCAATTCTGGTGAATTTGGTATTGCAGGTGTTAATGTTCTAAAATAAGTTGGGAAATTCTGGCAAGTGTTACCAATAAAGTTGTCATTTCCCCATGGAAATATCGTATTTAGGGATCTTGGCGATGAAATGTTCGGAATTATTGATATGAGCGGAGAACTATCCGATGGTTGAATATACCTCCGCATCCCTAAATGAAATTTGCTTCGAAATAAAACAAAACACTTCCAGCTTAGAATAAAATATCATAATCGTTTTTCGGTTTCTGATCACAGAATCGGAAATGAAATGATCAAACAATTATTGGCCAACGAGAATTACCAATGTATATGGTCTATAATACTTATAGAGTAGCTTAAAGTATATCTTACACTTCATATAAAGTAATAAAATTCTTCATATTGTTTATTTAATAATTACTTTATATATATTAAAGATGTTACGAAGACTTTGCGGATATTTATTCTACAATAAATTAGATTCTTATTTTTATATTTTTTATGATTTATTTTTGATAGTTTTTGTTCAGAAATTTTATATATTAGTATTCTTGATTATTTGGTTGGCGCAAGCGCCAACCAACTAGTGAATATTTTCAATTTTTCAAAAAATTATTTAATTTGGCCGAAGGTGGCGTGCTTGCCCCAAGGGCAAGCGAAGCCACCTGAGGCCCCAAATTATATTTGATCAAATATATATCTTCACACTGCAGATATATAAATCACATGATATGCTTGTTTTTTTTTAATCTCTTTTAGATTTTGAAACAGTGAAACGATAGAGTATGATCAGTGTATGCTATATTTACATTTATTCATAAAAATATCAATTCTATCAGAGAGAAAAAAATAATTAAGGGTGGCGGAAAGTGATGTGACCGAATAACAAAAAGTTAAAATAACTAAATAAATATTTGAAATTCTTTTGTTATTGTAACATAACTAAATAGTGTATCTAAATAAGTATTTACTACAAAGTTTGTGTAGTCTGAGATCTCTATCTGGTAGAGAAATAATGAATGAAAAAATTGAATTTTCAACTGTATCTAGTCTCTGGTTTTTGAATTAATATCAAAAATACTTAATGCATGCAATATAGGTACATAGATCTATCTTTTCTATTGAACAAAACACGTATCTATTAAATTCGGCTAAGATGCAATAAGTGATGAGATTTGGAACTACTTATAAAATTTGCACAAAATCAATGTATGAGAATAAACGACATATATATACCAATTACATCCGATACTTTTCTTTTCAGTTTGCACCCATTCAGAGTTTAATTAGATTTGTATCTAGTCTTTCAATATAAGATAAGGAGTCTTTCTTCATATTTAAATATATATAAGATGTTGTTTTCTATGTTTTCTATTGAGCATATTTTGTGCTTAAAGCTCTAATCATGAGATATTTAAATTTTTTTACTCCTATCAAACGCGAAATTCAAATATTTATCATAGGATGGAAAACCAAAAGCTTGCATATATGATAATGAAATTATGGCATACATATACTTCTACAAATGAGATTTGTAGCTATATAATTTTTACCGAAAGATATTAAATATATGACGAGATAATAGCATTTTATTTTTGTTCATTCACTTCACTTTCCGCCACCCTTAAGTGCAAAAAATTGAATAGTTGTAAACTAAGGCAGTTAGCCCTTAAGGGTCCACTGTAAAAATTGAAAGTCTCTCAAAATTGAGAGGCGATTTGCAAATAATCGTTATCGTCTTTTATCGAAAATCCACTTTTCCTAGTGTTCTGATTAATATTTTGTGAATGTAACAATGAAGTATATGTTTTAGTAAGATGATAATATATTCTATCACTTCAAATCACATAAAAATTGCAAAATCAGCGAGTTTTATAAGAGCATGATTTTTTCGAATTTTTTCGCTTTAATGCCATTACATCCTAATATTGTGATACATGTAGTTTATATTTATTGAGGCTAATGCCGGAATATCGTGCATTTTATAAAAAATTCAAAGAATTGACAATTGGATAGCACAAATTTAATTCTCTAGACAAAGTATTATTGTTTATATATTCAAAGCATTATCCTTAGTTTTGAAATGTTGGCAAAAAATTTTCGTGTTATTTTTTGTGTTTCAGCATAAAATATGTATTGACTTATGAAAGATAAGCATTTTATTCATTATCATAAAGATATACCATAACAAATTGATAAAATTTTAAAAAATGTGTTTTTTAGTGGGTATTATTCTGGCCAATGCCCATTTTTAAACGATTTAATATTGACCATATCAATAGCCGACTCAATGTAAAAATTTAGATATTATTTTTTTCATTATTCAAACTTTGATAAATTTTAGTATAATGAATGATTTTGTTTCGTGTATGATACAGAAATGAAAAGCTTAATTAATATCATTTTGCATTTTTTCAAGAATGTTAGAGTACATCTACATTAAAAAATCGAATTCGAATTGCGATACTGCATCAAATTGTTGCACATCTGATAAGGATCTCAAAAGAGTAAAGTTAATTTTTTGTGTTTAAGAATTAAGCTAACTGGGATATTTATTCACGGAATATCTGGAAATGAGTTCATAAATTCCAAAGGAATAATATAGTCAAAAAAATTATTAGTCAAAAATTTTAATGTTAAAACGAACGCCTCCAAAAGATTCCCTTACTAAAGCATGCGAAGAAGGAAATCTCGAACGGATTAAATCTCTTATAGAAAGTGGTAACTATATAGTAAAATCTTTAGATTTACCACTCATTTCTGCATCACAACAAGGTCATCTTGAAGTTGTTAATTATCTTATCTCTGTTGGAGCTAATAAAGATGCAAAGAATAAAGATGGATGTACTCCACTCATTTTTGCATCACAACAAGGTCATCTTGAAGTTGTTAATTATCTTATCTCTATTGGAGCTGATATAGAAGCAAAGGATGTTGTTGGATATACTCCACTCATTTGGGCATCAAAAACAGGTCATCTTGAAGTTGTTGAATATCTTATCTCTGCTGGAGCTGATAAAGAAGGAAATAATAATGGTGGAATTACTCCACTCATTTGTGCATCACTTAATGGTCGTCTTGAAGTTGTTAAATATCTTATCTCTGTTGGAGCTGATAAAGAAGCAAAGAATAAACTATTTGGATATACTCCACTCATTCGTGCATCAGCAAATGGTAAACTTGAAGTTGTTAAATATCTTATCTCTGTTGGAGCTAATAAAGAAGGAAAGGATAATGCTGGATGTACTCCACTTATTTGGGCATCACAACAAGGTCATCTTGAAGTTGTTAATTATCTTATCTCTGTTGGAGCTAATAAAGAAGGAAAGGATAATGCTGGATGTACTCCACTTATTTGGGCATCAAAAAAAGGTCATCTTGAAGTTGTTGAATATCTTATCTCTGTTGGAGCTGATAAAGAAGCAAAGGATAAAAATGGAAAGACTGTTCTTGATGTTGCAAAAAGTTCTGTGAAAGAGTACTTTTTTGAAGACAAAACAGAATAGAGAATAATTATAGACGGTGATAATATCTGTTGAAGTTCAATTCTTTGTCTTAAAAATAAACAATATCCATTTGAGATTTGTGTTAAGGCTCTAGTCCCACATGATTGTTGTATATAGTTAGAATGAGTGGATAATGTGGAGTAAAAATATACCATTAGATTGTTTATACATCCACCATGTAAGAAATTTAAATAATATCTGATTTCGAAATTTTCGAATTTAACTATATTATAGTTTGAAAGATGATATATGTTAACTTTTCTATTTGATATATGGCAAATAAAGATTTTTTGATAATTGATAATTTGAATTTTATAATTATAGATTTTGAAGCATAATGATATCATAAATGAATAAACATGTGGTTAATTATAACATTTTTATATGATTGGATTAGCTTCTTACCATGGGATTAAGTTATTGAAAGTTAATTAATGTCACTTTTATAAAAATCAAGTTTAAGGTTTAAATTTTAGTTATAAAATCGATTTGATTCAACATGTTGGAAAGGAATTTATTGGTCATTTCTTTTGGAAATTAATAAATTATAACTTATACTATTACGTCATAAAATTTGTTCAAATTTTTATAATGCTTAAGGGTGCCCTAAAGTAATGAAATTGTTGTTCAAAAACATTTCAGCTCTATCGTCAAAATTTCTCTCAATTTGGAAAAAATAACAAAAATTACAATCTCGCAAACCTAATTCCTCAATATACCTTTCACAGCTGGGTATACTGATAGTGTCGATAAAAACTATATAATTTTCCTAACAAAGTGACAGAGCGGAACTAAAAGTTTTTTCTTAGATATTGAGAATATGCTTTTGAAAAATTGAATACTGACTTGTTTATTTATGGATTAGATCAAATTATATTACTTATTATTATATTTTTGTTGGAATGTATTTGAATGCTATTAGAAAAAAAGTTGTAAATATATTAATAATAGCGCATTTTAATACAAACAAAAAAAAAATAAACTAATTTTTATCTATCAGAGTTACCATACTTGATAACTGCAATAGAACCTTTTGGTGAGGTGAATCCAAAGGATTCGAAAAACCTCTAACCAAAAAATCTGATAAAATTGCTGTCCATCTCACTAAAGCAGGGCAGCTACTGTGATGAAGTATCACAGGATGTCTAATAGGGCCTGTTTCCAATGCATCTGATTTCTTCCTTACGTCAACAAAATACAATGAATCAGATAAAGGAAAAACAACAACATGGTGATCATTAAACTGGGAAACGATCGTTGCCGTGTTCCATGGTATATCGATATTTTCATTCCATACTACCAAAGAGTTGTCATTTCCTACGTGTTTCTTCTTTTGAATTTGTTGAGAGTCTCCTTGTTTAGTTGGCATCATTGTAGAGACATGGAACATTGTTTCAAGTCTTTTATCAGTGAAATACAGTGATTGGACGCCGTTTCTGTTCTCAATTGTGTCTAATTTTCCACAATAAGATTTGAAATTCTTCAAAAATATAATTTGGCCCATTTCTGATAAGAATTTCTGATACTGTTCAGTAGTATCTTTGTTTTCCATTGCTAAGATGTCACTTTGTAAAATTTTGCCTTTTTTGACATAAATTATGCCAATTTTACATGTCAGTTTTTGTAAAGTTTCGAAAAGTGCTCTTGATTCTCTTTCCAAGGCTTTATTTTGTGCTCTAATGGTAAACTTCGTATCAATGATTCCACCAAATATCGAGCCAATGTTCTGTTGTGGAATCCATTGCTTGGATTCCGGAATTGTCGTTATTTCAGCTGATGAAGAAGGAGGAATCGCTCCTTGGACTTCAGGGAACTTTATTTGTGGGAAAGATGTTGTAGGGATGTAAGAGGAGTTCATAGATTTCGGAGGAATCGATGGTTGATATCCTGCAAAATTGGAAATGAACTTGTCGAAGTTAGGAATGGTCAGGCGTGAGAAATCATGAGTTTTTACCTCTGTTTCCGTGCTGTTTTCGGATTCTTTGGCATCATCAAAGTGTAATTTATAAGATGAAGCAGAAATTGCATGTTTCGTGGAAACAGAAAATGTATCATCGTTGTTTTTCTCACAAAGAGCAAATTTGTCTTCGAAAATTTCGTATTGTGGATTCTTATGATTTGGAAATCCACTTTTTTCACAATCTGTGTACTTTGAGAGAACAGTATCTCTTATTATCATCACAATATCATTATTCACGAAGTTTGGAGCCTCTTTTTCGAAGATTTCATATAAATTTATCGATTTTATTATGATATCTACGCAAAGAGAGGACAAATACTCAGAAAAGGAGGTCAATTGTGATATCTTGAGGATCTTAATGAGTAATTTGATGGCGTTCTCCAAAAAATCCGGGAATGGTTTTTCAATATTTGTCTGATCTGAAAGAATCATGTGCAAAAACGCCCAATAAGCATCAGGAGCACCCGTAAATTGGTCGAAAAGTGTGTTACAATTGACGTATTTCGCTAATTCGACGTCATTTATGCATAAATAATGGACAAGAACCTGTTCTTGGACCAGATTCATGTTTTTGTTGACCAAACAAAAGTCATCCAAATAGGAAATCGGTTTAAAACGGTCAGGACTGTTCTCATTCAACAAAATTGAGTAAATGGAGGTCATTAAAGCACAAATAGAGATGGCTTGTTGATGGTTGACTGTTACATTCTTGATTCTTTCAAGATTTATGACAATCAAATTTATAATTTCTTTTGATTTCAATTTTGTTTCAAGAAGACTTAAGTTTTCGGAGATGTACAGCAGCAAATCAATATCTGTAAGATCTCTTGATAATTTCTGAATCATTCTTTTAACAAATTTGTCCCAATGTGAGTCTAATAATTTGGTATTCGCTCTGAAAAGGGAATAAGCGAAGCTAACGTCGATTTCATTAATATCCAAAATTGGTAGGATCTTGTCGTACACTAATTGCATTGAAAATTCAAATTCATAAGGAATATTGTAAATTATTTCAGTTAAAGCGTTCACAACATACTTTAAATAAGTTACATCCTTATTGACAATTGCATGGTCCAATATGTCATTGAATAACTTGAGTTTTTGTTCAGAATTCCAGTTTAATCTTAAAGAAGAAGGAATAAAGAACTTTGTAGAGTATCCAGACCATTGGAATGCTGTAGTAAGGAATATTGTTGGATCTGTTTCCATTAAACTCAATTTTTCCAAGAAAATTGGAGATAATTTTCGATCTCGAGCTTTTTGACTTGTAGAGCCATAAGTCTTTGAGAAAGCTATTAGTTTAGACAGATCTATTGATAACAGTTCAGGAAACATGTGCATTGTCAGTAATTGAGCTAAAATTATTTTGAAATCTTCTTGAAGAAATTCTGAGTTCCAAAATTCTGAAATTACTTTTTCTGAGACCAGTTTTGAATCGACCAAACAGTAAAAAAGAATCAACTGCGTTTGTGTAGTTTTTAATTGCAAAATCTGGGGAATTGCGAGCAGAAGAAGCTCCTCCTTCTTACTGTAGTTGGCAATGATCTGATTGCACATGCAATGAACAACAACTACGGTTTTAATTGGTCGCATAATGTCACTTTTCGGAATTCTTGAATTTATAAGTCTTATAAGCAACATCAGGATCGTAGCAATGTATTCTATCGGAAGAGCGTTGATGATGTTAAGTAAAATTGTATTGACCGAAGAATCGTAGTTACAAACGTAAGCCGCGGGTATAAAGCGCTCCATTCCTTGTAGTTCTGTGAATTGCTGGTTCGAACAGATCAAATTTGATTGAAAATACGATCCTAAAATTTTTAGGAGTTGATCTGGGGCCAAATCCATTGAAAACTTGATCAATCCCATCAGCACGTACTTGTTTTCAGTAAGAAATGGTTTAAATTGATGCTGTACTTCCATTAATTCGAAAATAAATTTTCCTATGTAAGCATTGGCTTGAAGCAAGTAAGACTGGTTCCATTTGTCATTATGTTTCATGTCATCACCTTTTATGCTATCTGTTTCGTATAAAAAGAAGCGATTGAAGACATTTTCGAATAAAAAATTCCAAAAGTATGCTAAATTGTAGTTTGTCATGTATAGCATCACTCCAAATAGTCTCTCTACATATAATAATGTCCTAGAATAATCGATATTATCGGAAATGAACATGAAATTCGATAGTATTTGATAACTCTCTGGTCTCTTCATCGATTCATAGAAAAATGGAAGCATTTTACAACAGATAGCAAATGAATCTCTACGGAAATTTGATTCTTCTAAGTCTGTATATAATCTAATGAAATTTAGTAAATGAGTCTGTGTTTCATCATCCATTTCTGGTAATTCGTATTCATGAATTATCTTAACAAAATATTCTAAAAGAAGACTCGATTTTTCTGGCTTAGTAATGATTGTTTTAAAAGAGGATTGCGAATCTATGACTGAAACAAGGTTTTTAAAGCTTTCTTTTGCTGAATCCATATTATTATTGTTGATTGCTTGACTAAGATCAATAAATGCCCTCCCAATCACTTCTCTAGGGAGCATTTCAGAATAAAAAAAATAATTAATCTTAAAAAGTGACGAGTATGATTGATGTTACTTTTATTGATTCCTAAATGTTCATTCAATTCATAATATGAGGTTTATTGAGCCATGTATGGAGAACTCTTGAAGTTCTTAACTATGGTATGTTATTCGCCATTTATTACTTATGATTAGCGATATCATCCTTGAAATTTGTTCAAATTTCATCAATATGAGAGATGCACAATATACGCATGATCTGTCGCTTTCTCATTGCTAGCGAAGGTTACAAAGTTTTCATTTTGAGTCACATATTCTCTAATTTTATTAAATTAATGTATTTATATGTAAAATTCTATTTACCATTCAACATCCATTAATTGTGTGTCAACTCAAATTCCTCAGTCTAATATTGGTTCATTGAATCCTAAAATTCAACAAGGAAAATAAGAACACAGTAATTTAATATCCTGAAACATTTTGAAAGTGTCTGTTTTCTTCTAAACAATTATAATTTACTAAATTTGAAATTTGAATGCAAATTGTAATCCAGATTATTTATTTACTCTCGTTATCATTTTTATCATTATAACTTTTATATCTCCTGTAATATCAGAATGACATCTTCGATCATAATATAATTTCTCAAATTATCAAAAATCACAACATATAAGAATGGACCTCAATATTATCATATAGTAGACTTGCTATCTTTCATTCTTTTTAGCAAGAAATGAGGAAAGTGAATCGAGATAGTATCACCGTGAAGGGAGTATTTAATGCAAATGAACAAGGTGATGTTATGGATGCTTTTCTCACTCATGCTTGCAACGAGATTACAAACATGGGGAAAAATCTTCTTCAAATGGCGATTAATTTTAAATCAATTACAGCAAAACGCGAACTAAGAAACTATACAGAACAATTTATCAAATTATTATCTGAATTTCCGCCAAATAACACTGCTTTTTCGATGCTATTGCAAACATTTTCGTCACTTGCTATCACAGATGCGCCTAAAACAATCAAAACATTAGATAATTTCTTTCCTCAGATATTCGGCATCGACCAAAAGCACGAAAAGAATCAAAAGTCAATACTAAACTTTTATCCTCCACTTTCTCAAGAATTAGATTACGTGGGGTTGTTTGTAGGATACGTTAGTGAAGTAGCTTATACGTATTTACTTCAATCATTACTCGAAAATATCACGTTTATTGATGAGGATGCCGTTACACAAATTCTTTCTCGAATATTTAATATAGCAAATACGCCAGTTGTCACACAATTTCAACAATCAGTCATTTTGATATGTCTCGACAAATACAAAACCGTTATGAAACGTATTACACAGCTAAGTTTTTCAATATTTGCGAACATTTTAACAAAAACATTTCCAACAAAGAAATCTACACCTCAATACACCACATTTTACATAACATCTCTTACAGGTATCTCATTTGCCGATCATAACTACCAAGAAATAAAATCTTGTTTTGATATCATTCCTAAATTGATGACAGCCAATATAAACAACGGTTCTGTTATTGATGCAATATGTCAATCACTTTGTTCCATCATAACTAACATGAAAAACGTCCAAACAGGTCAATTTCTTTCAAGATTAGAAAGAAGAGCCCAAAAATGTCTTGCGGACAAAGTTGCCTGGGCAAGCACACTCAAATTAATCGGTGTAATCCATTATTTGAATCCTTTACCGTTAACTCCGAACTACACGAAATTTCTTGAAAGATTTGTTTTCAAAAGATTGGTAAAACCCCATAAAATCGATGCAGCACTCGATTACATCATTGCCACACTCAATCCCAATGAATGTGGATATAACTGGTCCCCGCAAACATCAGATTACATCAAATTAATTTATCAAAAAGTTTTTTCTGTTTCTTTACGCGGCCACGAACTAAAAGCTGCGACAATCCTTGAATCAATAGCTGCATTGGACTTGCCAACATTCATTAATGAACGTATCCCTGAGTTACTCATTAATTCTGACCAATATTCTGCTGTTGTAATGATTACTTTTCAAAGAATTTTGAATCCTTTGTCACTTTTTCAAGAATTTGCCAAAGTTATTCCAACTAATGCAGCAACAGGAATACACAGACATATACAATTGATTCATGACATACTTCAAGAATACGTAACAAAAAGATTTGCTGATGTTTCGTTCGAACAATCGAATTTTATTTTGAATTTACAGAATATCAATGATATTTTGATGGATATTGACTTACCTAATAACTTGAACAAGACGAAAACAGAGCCCCTATCTAATCTAAGTCTCTACTATCTCTTGAATTGGAGAAAATATTCGCCAATTAATAATTTATCTCAATCCCAAAAAAGTGACATTGATAATGCGACAAAAAAGTGTCAAATCATTATGGAGCAATGGATGAAAACATTTGATACACCGCATAATTCATTTGGTGACTTAATGGAGACAGAGAATTCCCCTTTTCTTGAAGAAATTCCGTTTTCTGAATCGATAGAAATCAATATTTTGCCATTGATTCCAATTTTACTTCATTACAAAACGAAGATAGAAAACATCATGCTTCCTATATTTACTTTGATGATTTCTAGTGATGCTTATATTGCTGCTTTAGCAAATGTCATTTACCAATTGATTTTCTTGACTTTTCCTGGTTCTTCCAATTATTTGATTTCAGAACTATGTTCTTTTATTCAGAGAATAACAAGTGTCAGTGTTTATCCTTTGCATCAACTGATACAAACTTATTATATTTGTTTGGCAATGTGCAAAAACAAAATTGCTGATTTCGATGAGAAAAATTTGCTTGGATTAGGTTTGATTTCTTTTACTTCTCTTTGTTCTCCATTCCCTGAAACACATCTAATTGGTTTCCAATTGATTGATCTCTACAAGATTTTGTATCATTTGATTTCCGATGAAAATTCAAATGAAAAAATCTTTTCAGAATTTTTTGAAGAAAAATCTTCTCAAATTGAATCGAAAATGATCGTAACGATTATTTCTGAATATTCAACATGGTCTGAATCAACATGTCCTGTCCACAGGATGCCAACTATTTCATTGAAGTTGGCTGCGTTGAGTAGATATTCGTTACTCTGGAGATTCGCACTCAATAAAATAACAATTGAAATGATGAATTATCCATTAACTCATTTTCTCTTAATTTTGAGAAAATCTTTCCTCAAATTAGGAAAAGTATTGGATAATATCCAGAACCTGTCCAAATTCGACATTGCATTGATCTCTAACATCTTCACTTTTCTTTTTGCAACTTCATCTCAACCTCCAGATAAAAGTGACATGAAATACAAAAAACTATGGAACAAACAAGCAGAAGAAATCAATGTTTTAGTTGATACTTCCACTAAATCAACGACATATCTTGAAAAAGATGATTTAAAGATATTTTCTTTTGTCTTTACATCATTAAACATTGTTGCTTTAGCGAAAGCAATAACTAGTTTCATGAATACTTTGCAAAGCAAGCAAATTAAACTGCAACACAAAGAATCTACTTTGTCTGTTTTCGCGACAATGCTGAGACATGTATCAATGCAGTCCAATTTCGATGATTACGCTGCTGAAATGCTAGCAACAAAACAAATTGATGAAATTTTGTCAATTTTTGACACTTCACTTCACATCTTTTTAAATATTGAAGGTGTTGAACATTACAGACAATTATTCCACAGTTTGGAACAATTCAGTCATTTCTTGGTGTTTAGAGGCCAATATTTCGGATTTTTGCATCAAAGTAAACTTGAAAAAAGTCATTGTCCTATTCCTCGATGTAGCCAAACAATGAATGTCAATGACAACGAGATCTCTCCGAGATTCAATATACAAGACTTGTTCAATCTTTTATTCAAGTGGTCTTTGATTGACATCGAGAAAAATTCTGATTTGGAAGCCGCAAAAATTTTGGAATCAAATCCTCCGTCAGAAAACCAAATAAACGGTTTTTGTCATGCGGTTAGAGTTTGTCTATCGTTCATGACACCCATCAAGACTATATTTGATTCCAACAAGTTTATTACCGACTCATTTTTGTCGAAATGTGCAATAATCGCGAAGAAAAAACCTGTTTTCCTCAAACATCTTTTATCAAAACAAATGTCACTTTTATTGATTCCTTATACTGAAAAAGCACTTAAAAGTGATTTAGAAACAGGTACATTATTCTTCAATTCGATTACTGCGCAGTTTATACCAACAAATGTCCAAGATTCGATGATTTATTCCCATAATACTTTCATTAAAAACATGTCAACAACAACTCCAGGAAAATTGACACAATTTGACATTGATTTTATCCAATTAATTTACAAAGAGACAGGAACTCTTTTACTTCTTGATCTCTTGTATTTAATGCACAGCGATGTCACTGTTCGTCAAAACGCCATGAGGATGTTAGGACAAGTTTTTCCTGTCATTGGATTAATTCATTATAAAGGTGAATCAGAAAAAGTTTCACATTTTATGACAGTTGTTTCTAAAATGGTGAATACTGTTAGTACTGAAAACAACACATTGAGAATAGAAAATGCTGTTGACATGAGTAAATGCTGTTCTGTTTGTTTCAACTTTGCAACAGAACAATTTCTTTCTCGAGCGTTCCAAAGTCTTCCAAATACTCCTTTGTCGAGAAGATCTTGTTCTAGAGAACAACTCTTGAGTATTATACAGCCTTGGATGACTGGTATTGTCTTTGATCTAAAGAACAAAACAATACTTAAAGAGAGTAATCGATATTTCGTTTACTTTTCACCTTATTCTTTCGTTAATGACTTGATTTCTTGTAATTTACATGTTTCTCCTTACACAAGTTTGTTGCCTCTTTGGCAGAACTTGATTGAAGAAAGTCCAAGTCCTTCAAACAACGCGAAATTCTTGACAATCACTTTGATTGATATAGCAATTTCGCACCAAGAAACAAGGAAGTTAATCATTTTCTTGTTGACTTATATTTATCGTCTCCAGCCACAAACGATAAATATTTTAGTCAATTTGTTGAATTACAGTTCTTGGTATTTTTACAACGTCCAACTCGGAAAATACGAAATTGTTTACGACATGAACAACTTCTTCGAGCAGAATGAGAAGCCAAAGAAATTAAAGAAACACAAGAAATCAAAAGATAGTGAAGATAATGAAAAGAAAAAGAAAAAACATAAAAAAGAAAAAGAAAATTTGGAAAAAATTTCTCAAAAAAGTGACACTTACGACGAAAGTGTTAAATTTGCATTGCAAGCGTTGAAAGAACTAGCCAAAGAAGATATACTACCATTCATTGACGAGTTCAATGTCATTATTTCGTTCTGTTTGACTCATATTCACATGAAAGATGCTTTTGATCTTTTATCACAATTAGCCAGCGGATTAAACGACAGTTTTTCAGCTGGTTCTCCAGAATGTCTCTGGAATCTATGTGAATTGTTAACGAGAATCAATTCCGTGCAGTTCGACGTGTTGAGGTTCGTTCCTTCTGATGATGACACTCCTTTAAGAGCTCTTCAAAAAAGAGTTGTTTCAATTTCGGATTTATTGAATTTGTTCATCAAAATTTACAATTTCATTCCAACAAACAATGACGAGAATCTCCAGAATTTCTTCCTTTTGTGGGGTCTCTCTTGTGGTGATTTACAAACCGCTGCAACCGCTTTAAACCTCTATTCATCGGCTTATACGTTAAACGACGATTATTCCATCAAACAAATAATTGAAAGCATTTCTATCGTCGTAAATTGTTTAGTTTACAGCGATTTATCAGACGAACTTGTTGAACACTTCTCTGATTATATATGCGCTGTTTTCAGGTGTATTTCCGTGACAATTTCGAAGAATCAAAAAGATTTTTCGATACCAATTGAATTGTTTTTGTTACCTTTGGCTGTTTTGGGTTTGGAAGGCGTAACTTTCCAGAAAATTGTTGATGATTCGCTGTCGTTAATCATTGTTCTAATCCAAAATGGTTTGTTCGATAAAAAGAACAAAAATAATTTCAATGATGAAGCGGTTTTGTCACTTTTCCAAGAATGTGATGTTGAATTTGATGATTTCAAGAATTTGACGAAGAAAATACTTGTTAAATCCAAGAATACACAGAAAATCATTGACTTTTTATGTCAAATTCCGAAATTACCCAAAGAATTACTTTCGAAAGATGATGATTATTCTTTGTATGTAATTGCTTTTTCTCCATTTATGTGTTGTTCCATTGAAGATCCTCTTTTGTTTGCGAAACTCTGTGATTATTCATTGTTCTTGGAAGCTGTTCAAAGTATCACGAAGTTGTTGAATCCTGATGATAATCTTTCTAAGATTTTATTGTCATTTTGCAAAGGACAAATAACAAATCCTCAAAAATTCGCAACAAATTTGATCAAAAATCTTAATTGTGAAGATGTTTTGTTCTTGGATGCAGCGGAAATATTCGCGACAACAGTTAAATGGACACCGAATATCTCTATTAACTGTATTTACGATTTATGCGCAAGTATAATGACATTTAAACCAAATGCGAATAATTTTTACGCTTTGTTGAGTTTCACTAATGAAGCGACAATCAACCAATTCTTGGGTGATTTCAGCAGGAAAGTCAACTTTTTGCAGGCAACAACAACATTCTCTGAACAGAACAAGATCCAGATTGTTCAATCAAATGATAATGAAAGAGAAAAGTTCAACATGAGTTGGATAAATTTGTTTAATTATTTGTATGAAAAAGAAAACGAAAATTTGCATCAAATTCTCAAAAACACTAAAGAATTGATTCAAATTCGTTTCGACCATATTGAGAAATATCCACCGATGTTTCCTATCGATAAAGGACTTAAAATCAATGACGTTGTTGAAGAATTATCTCTGATGTGCAAACAGTTACAAGTAAATCCACAAACAAACTGGGCTGTTTCCATTTACTTGAGTCAGGATTTCACTGATGATAAATGCGACATTGACGAAAATCCTCCACTTGATTATTCTATTAATTACGAAGAAATGCTCGAGAGCATCATTGAGAAAATAAATCCTGATATTGAAGAAGAAAATTTGAAAAAAGTTGATGAAGAAAAAGAAGAAATTAAAGCAAAAACATCGGATTTGCCGAAGAACATCGTTACTACATGTGAAAATGAGATCTTTGTGATGCAAAGTAATGCATTCCTCCCACTGCAATCGAAACTAGATGAAATAGTTTCAAAAATTTTACAAAAAAACTAATATAATTTTTTGTTGTTTATTAAAAAAATATTAATATTTCTGTCAATTGCTAATTTTTCACGCATTAAGCTTATTTGGATAGCCATTAGAGTATCTTAAACTACCTTGTTCTAATGGGCAATATAAATACTGTGAAAATTTCGAAGATAATTAAGAGTGAATTTCTTTCAAATTCGAAACATCCAATCAAGATAAACATCTATTACTTCATAAATCCCCTGAATTATACAAAGTTCTAGCTAATGATCATATAGCGTATGAACTTTTGATTCTTCTGAAGCCGGTGACTGTCCTTTGGATCCAAAATCAAATTGAGTTATTATCAATAGATAATAAATATTAGGTATGTTTTCATTTTGAGCATACACTTAATAAAATATGTATATTTTGAAATCATTCAAATATGTAAATTTTGAAATTCAGAATTTTTGAAATATGGAAGCAGTATTCATCAAAGCCAGTAAACATATTGAAATGAATTACATCTGTCATATTATAAGAGAATATCTATTGGGTTTGATTAAAAACGCGATCAAAAATCAATTAAATTGTGTATTTTTATAGAATGAACCTAATTTTACTCTTTTGCTATTGAGGAATTATCAATTTTCTCATATCTGAATAATTTTGAAAAAAACGAAATGTAATCAAATCTTTGATAGTCATTTTGATAAAAACTCTCCAATTTCTGGAAGGATTCAATGTATATGAAGAAAGAAGCAGTCAATCAAATAATTATTTGTCATTCAGAAAACTATAATTATAGTCATTTTTGTCAAATTTTTTAACTCAAATTTTGATTAACTCATAATTGGCCGAACTAATGTGGTACAAATCTAGTGATGAGTGTAAATTACGGGAATATATTTTTGATAAGTGTTTTGAAAAATTTAATCCAAAGAGGAGATGAAATAATGTATGAATTAACACTATTCAAATTTAGAGTGAATCTTTAAATTGGATGATTATTTATTGAATATTTTTTGAATGCAAAAAATCAAAGCCTTTAATTATCAAAAATTCTAAGATAATGATTTAAAATAGACATAATTAAGCTGAATAAATACATATTGCGTCATTAGCCAACTAAAAATATTATAATTGAGAAGATTACATTTTATTAAACATAATTGAATATAAAAACTGGAGCAGAAAAATATAGTCAAAATGGTTTATTTCATATGCATATATAATATCACATTTCAAATGATGAGTTGTGTATTTCCGATTTGAATAACGCACACAAAAATTGAAACAAATATTGATTTTTAAATACTAGCGAAAAATTAATCGGCATGATGTTAATAATATTGCATGTTAATGCCAAAAGCGTAAGATCTATTTTTCCCACAATCTTTTTTCTCTTAATTTTTGATTAATTGCTATGCAAATCTATAGTATAATTAAATTATTGTTAAGCAAAAAATGGGTATTCAATTTCGTCAAGATCAAAAAAAACGCTAGCTAAAAAAATCGAATAATATTTTATATACTATCAACAATACACTGATTTTTCATAAATTAAAGATTTTCGCGACCATTTATTACTGCACATTTTTGAATTGATTTGAAAAATCGTTCTCAAATTGTGAGAGATTTTATAACCGTAGATATTCAAAATTAACTTTAAATGGCAGAGCTCTGTACTCCTAACATCGGCGGTAAGCGCTTTATGTCCTTAACTGCTGGTTTCCCCATCCCTAAGCATAAGTCTGGGGCTCTTCAGCAAATTCTTGGTATGCAATTTTACTTCCCAGATGAAATAGCTCGTGATGATTTCTACTCATTCCCTAAGCCAAAAGAAGAAAATGAAAATCTTAATCTTGTTAGCCGTTCTTTTAATGCATCAGTCACGGCACCTAAATTGACCGAAAGTAGTTCGGATATGATCATTGAACCTCATAATATTGGTTTAATTCCGGCTTCTGAATGGTCTCCAAGGCCTGTGTCTCTTGAAGAAATTAAATCGTCATATTTCACTAGGAGAAATGGAACTTCGCGCTCATTTGACGTTAAGTTATATAATGCCCTTTGTATCACCAAAAGTAATCCCGCAGCGTATAAGTTCATTGGCGTTGCTTGGATTGATGAAACCCACTTTAAGATTGATGAGAAGAAATTCTCTCAATTTTTAGGCACTAAGTCTGATTATATGACCTTGTTTGATCAGCAAGGTCCAATCAGCAAGTACGGTTTTGAACAGATATTCAAAGGAGCAAACCCCGCTTTCACAAGGAATTCTTTATGTGATGATGTTGATGACTGCAAAGTTTGTATATTTAGTGATCCTATGCATCGATTTTCAAGAGACAAGCCATTTACTCATGTTGATATATAAGTTGTTGCGTTATTATATTTAATAAACTTGTTTTTTCCATGCCGTATTACATATCTGCCTATTTTTAAAATTCGAATAAAATAATTGTGAGGGACTGTAGATGTGCAATCTCATGGTTGACAATATGATACAGGCTTTGAAATTCTGCAAAATCGTACTCATACCATGAATATGTATCATCTGTTGAGATCGCAACTGAAATTAACAATCACTCACCAAAAATTATTTTGTGATTGTTAGTTTATTGAGTATTAGTAAATATTATGTATGGCTTAATATAGATATATTTGATTTTTAAAAAATTAATCATTAATAATTCATTTTTAAACTTGGAAAAATGAAATCGATTGATGCACATCACGTTGATCTTTTAAAATTGAATGTTGATAAGAAAATAGACGATGATAATGCATGTGATATGTCTCAATTATTAGATGGCGCTCTCAATTCCTTATTCCAAGCTCCAAATTCAGATAAGAAGCAATATATTCAAGTTCTATGTGAAAACAGATCATCTATAAAGAATTTTCCAGACATTTTTAATTATCCATCTGTTTTTCGACAACTATTCCAATTATCAAATATTCCTGACATAAAAGAAGATGTATTTTCATTGCTTAAGGAATTTGTTTCAAGCTGTAGATGGTGTTCACATGCATTATTCATGTCACATATCGCTGAAAATTCTATCAAAGACGATCCTGATATATTATCTGTTGAATTCGCTCTTAGATGTGCCATATTCTCTGATGAGATCAAAGATGAATTAGTTAAACTGGATTTTCTCTCAATTTGTTTGAAATTTAAAGAAAACCTCAATATTTTGCAACTAATTTTAGAAGTGAATTGCACCGAAGACATTATTAGTTCAATAGATATCGAAGCAATAGTTAAAGAGATTCCAAATACTGCTTCTTTTAATATAATTTCCAAAATCACAGAGAATTCATCTCAATTTTGTCAGGATATATTCCCAATACTTGACGAGTTTATGAATAGTATTACCCCTGAATATTTAACATCAGATTTCATGTCTCCATTTTTAATTTCAATCTACAATGTATTAACAGATTTGGGCTTTAATAGCTTTGATACTGGATTTCATTCAAAGCTTAAAAGATTATGTGTTGATATTGCCGAGAATGGCCTTTTTGAAAGTCGAATTGAAGCAATAAATTTATTAATAAATATTCTTCAAAGATGTAGGTTAGAAATTGTAATAGCATGCTTGGATGCAGATGTTATCGATGTAATTGGGCAGATGTTGCTTGCAAATATTGATCAAGATTTTATAGTCCGTATTTTGATCACTTTTCAGTTACTTCTCACTCGATTTTTGGAGTATGGAAACTATGAGTCCTTAGATATGTTAGCTAGTTTACTGGACAACGATTTTTGTGATGTATTGGAAGAACTCTCTGAAAGCAGAAGTAGTTTGGTTGCTAATAATGCTGAAAGTTTATATGATATGCTTCATGATAAGTTATTTAGAAATGATTAGATATTCTTATTTTGTTTGTTTTATAGATTAGTAATAAATAAAAATAGATAAAATTAAACAAAAGAAATAATAGTTTAGAAACCATAAAGTGTCTTGCCTTGGCGCTTAAGAGCGTAAACGACATCCATAGCTGTAACTGTTTTACGACGAGCGTGTTCTGTGTATGTAACTGAGTCACGGATGACATTCTCAAGGAAGTGACGAAGGACACCACGAACTTCTTCATAGATATCACCGGAGATACGCTTGACACCACCACGACGAGCTAAACGACGGATAGCTGGCTTTGTGATACCCTGAATGTTCTCACGCATAACCTTACGATGGCGCTTAGCACCACCCTTACCGAGACCTTTACCACCTTTGCCTCTGCCGGACATTTGAAATTATGATTTTGCCGCCAATTTTGATAACATGAACAAATTTGTGCTCTCAAAACTATCGGGCTTATTTTGGCAAATATTTTTCTGATAAGTTTTTTGGCGGGTAAATTTAACATCACATTGTTTTCTAATGGCTCGTACAAAGCAGACAGCTAGAAAGTCAACAGGTGGCAAGACCCCACGTAAGTCCCTCGGTGCCAAGGCCGCTCGCAAGTCAACACCAACAATCGACTCCCAGGGCGCAAAGAAGCAACACCGTTTCCGCCCAGGTACAGTCGCTCTTCGTGAAATCCGTAAGTACCAGAAGTCCACAGATCTTCTTATCCGTAAGCTCCCATTCCAGCGTCTCGTCAGAGAAATTGCTTCTGGCTTCCGTGGTGATCTTCGTTTCCAGTCTTCAGCTATTGCTGCCCTTCAGGAAGCATCAGAAGCTTACCTTGTCGGTCTCTTCGAAGATACAAACCTTTGCGCCATCCATGCTAACAGAGTTACAATCATGGAGCGTGATGTTCAACTTGCTCAGCGCATCAGAGGTGAACGTAACTAAGTTTAAATTTTATTTGTTTGTTCACTTTACTTATTCATATATAAATCTCAAAGGTCTTATTTACATAATATTTATGCGTTTTTATTTTTGAAAAAGGAAATTCAATTTATTATGTAACTATGAGCAGTTTAATGATCATTATAGCTTTATAATGGATATATTCATTTCCTTTGGAAAGGATACGTAAAGATCGATCCAAAAGAAGCTTAATATATTGCAAAATCATTGCAATATCAAAAAATTGTAACAAAATTTGTAAATGGAGATTCTTTGAAATGCAGATTAAAATACTTTTTTCTATATTTTATATTTTAGAGTGAATTCATAACAAATGAAATTATAAATAAAGTTTCAATTATATGGTAAACAATTGTATATAAGCGTCTTATTAGTCGGTTGTTGCTGTCGTAGTAGTTGTTGTTGTAGCATCTGTAGAATAGTATTCGGTTGATGTTGAATAAGAATAATATTCTTGTTCCATTTGCTTAATAGTATCAGGATCTGCAATCGGAATGACTGGTTGAACAACTGCTGGTTCGAGCGGTGGAACTTGATCTTTTGTCAATTCTTTTTCTGCTTGCTCTTGCGGTTTCTCTACTTTTGGAGGCTCTTCATCCTTTGTTTCTTCAACTTTTCTCTCTTTAACAGGTTCGGTCTTTTCTACATTATCTGTTTCTTTGCACATGAATTCTCGCAAAAATTGATTCCGTTATGTATCGTTAGCTTTTCAATATTTTCAAATAAATTTTTAACAAGGCATATTGCATGGGATGCAGTAGAGAGTATTGGACCGTAATTTGCTTAATATCCAAAATAGATGACAATTGATTTCTGAATTCGCGTTATTATGCGTAAAGAAACGTCATACGTCTGATCAATCAAACAAAACCTAAATATGCGTTGATTAAACTGAATAAGAATGAATAATCCTCGATCTCTACTGAAAAATTGGTTAATTGTTCTTAATGTAACAAATAAATGTGCAAAAGTGAAATACATGCCTAATGAAAAATTGTTAGTATGAATATTCTTCATCTATTCAAGGATTAATAATTTGATCAGATGAAATTATGATAAAATGTTGATATAACATTCAAAACAATGAAATTATATAATATAAAAGCAATCTATTGATTTCGAATTTCTATATAATTCGTTATTTATTGCGAAAAACTAAAAATATCGATGAAAATTTCCAAAAAAAATTCAATAATTGAAAAATCAATAAGGAAATCTTATCTTTTAGAATGAAAAGAAAATATCTGCTAAAATTTTGGAAAATAAATATTCATAATATTCAAGTGGCACATGAACACAGCAAGAGAAATATGAGTGAATAAATATAAAAGTGACAATTTCGATTTGAGAAACTCCGATCATTGGTTAAATACATATTTATTGATACTTCTTTGGCAAACAGTGTGGATCAGCCCTAACCTCCTAATAGTGCGGGTTATTTCACCGGTTTTGAAACAAGGTGAAACATTTTTTATCGAAATTGATATTAATTTCTTTAGATATGAAAAGTATTGATCTTGGGAAATCTATAGAATGAATCATATATTTAAAAATTTTCAGATGAATTCATACAATAAGAAAAAAAAAACTTATCGTCAAATCCACGCAATTTTAAATAATTCTAATGTCTATCATTTTCAGAGATGAAAAGTTTTCGCTGTAGATCAATTTTTTGAATCAAATTCTGAAGAACTTTTTGAATTATTTAAAACTCAAACTTTTAATATTATTTCTCAAATTAGCGGTATTTTTAATTTTATCAAAGTTCATTTTGAGATGAATTTAAAACCTGTTAAATTTACTCGTATTATTTCATGTTACATCCGTATGTGAAAATATCATCACTATCAATGAGTTTAATTGAAATCAAAACAACAGAATAAAGAAAAAAAATTATTTTCAAATGTCGAAAGTCTTGATCAACGGATTTCTGAACAAGAAAGGCAGCAAGTTTGGCTTCTGGCACAAGCGCTATGTCGTCGCTATTGGAAGTCAAATTATCATTTCTAAATCGCAAACAGATAAGCCTGAGAGATATATTAATATGAATGGCGATGTTACAATAGAATCACAATCTGATGTTTCACCACCAAGATTTACTCTTACACCAAAGGGCGAAAAACCAATTACACTCGCAACAAATACAGTGGAAGAATTAAATGATTGGCTCAATCAAATGAGATCAATGACCTTCATGACTTCGGGAATAACTATGGATGATTTCGACGTTATTTCAGTTTTAGGAAGAGGATTCTATGGAAAGGTCATGCTTTGCCATAAAAAGAATACAAACGACATATTTGCAATTAAAACCGTCCATAAAAATAGGCTCGTTTCAGCCAAGAAGGTACACACAATATTTACCGAGCGTAATGTTCTCATGAAGGCTCAACATCCATTTATCGTCTCCCTTAAATTTGCTTTTCAGACAGACACTAAGGTTTACTTAGGTCTTGAATATGCACCAGGTGGTGAGCTTTTCTATCACCTCCAGAAGTTCGGATCATTCCCAATTGATGATGTTCGAATTTATATTGCAGAAATGGCTTTAGCTCTCGACTTCTTACACAAGCATGGTGTAATTTATCGTGATATCAAGCCAGAAAATATTCTGCTCGATGCCCAAGGCCACGTTAAGCTCACAGATTTCGGCTTAGCCAAGGACCTTACAGATGAATCAAGCACAACAACATTCTGTGGCACATTCGAATACATGGCTCCAGAAGTCGTTGCAAGAAGCAGTTACGGTCCAGCTATTGACTGGTGGGCTCTTGGTATTCTTACTTACGAATTACTCAACGGACATTCCCCATTCCAATCAGACAATCGCGCTCTTCTTTTCATGTCCATTCGTACTCAACCACCGAAATTCCCAGCAAGAACAGATCGCAATACAATCGACTTCATCAGTAACCTTCTCAATAAGGACCCAGAATTGAGATACGGAATGGATCAGATCCGTACCCATCCATTCTTCAACGGAATGAACTTCGATGATGTTCTTGAAAAGAAATACAAGCCATCATTCGTCCCAACAATTCCAAACGATGTCGCTGCACTTAACTTCGACTCTGAATTTACTTGCGAGCCTGCTCAGGACTCAATTGCTACTCCTGTTGGACAAGGAAACGAGTTCAACGGATTCTCATTTGTTGCTCCTGGTGAGGGTCAATAATTAATTACGATTACAAAAAATAAAACTGTTTTATCCCTTAATTTTTTTATTTCTTGATATAATTTTTTTTTAAACCAACCCAAAAACCATCACTTTTCTTAATCCCTTTTAATTATACTATAGAATTCTATATTAGTTCTCATATAAATTTATGAAATTTGAAAAAAATATTTGCAAAATATTATTTGATCGAAAAAAGCTAAGAATAAGCAAAATTATAACAAGTTTATATACAAATGCTATTATCCATAGTCATCGGAGAACAAGAAAAATGAAAATAAAAAATAATTTTTGTAATTGGAAAAGGTGACCAAACTATTTTTTGAAAGTCCGCCATAACTTTAATGGTACTATTTCAGCGTGTACAATGAATACAAAAATTCTAAGAGTGCCACATAAAATAGTACTTTAGACTTGAGTTAATGCTACCAAGCAAATGTTAAAAAGATGACTTTAGTGTTTTGATAATCAAAGATTAAAATCATTATTGTCTAAATCAATAATCATAACGACAGAAGTTAATGTTTTTTCATCAGTGCTTTAAATCCACTTTTAAAAGTATACCTCAAAAATCAAAATATCAAAAAAAATTGGCCGATAGGTTTGGCTTTAATTTTTGTCTGCTTTTATGATTTGATATGGATTTATAATTTTAAAAGTTGAGCCAAATTCACCAATAGATTTTTGAGATTTGCAAATACTCAATAATTTTCAGCGTGTTATCTTTTATTAAAAGAACTATTTGGTTTCAGTATCATATAAATTGATATTTACTTTCTATTTGAACCTTCATTTAGCTAATGATTTAATAATACAGATTTCATCTAGTCCTTATAAGAGAATTTTGAATTTGTTATAATAAAAAAACAAACAGATATAGCTTACACTTCTATAATAAAGATACCTTTTATAGAAATCAGTATGAAATGTGTTTTGGCTTATTGGAAGCATATCAGACATAATCGCCATAATCAAAAAATCTATATACCCAATAAGTAATAAATTTGTCGATATAGATTTTCCATAAAATTAGTTTTTAGTCTGATCTTAAAATAAATTTAATTTTTTATAAAAAAAATCACATTTAAAAGTACCTTTTTAGTAGCTCGAAATCCTGTTGGTGGATTTCGGGCGTACTTCAAAATTAGCTTTTCTTCTACATATGCAAGCTATATTTTAAATATGGGGCAAATCGGATCGGCGAAAGGAGTTTAGTTACCTTTTAATTGGAAAGGGGTTAAGAGTATAAATCTCAAGAAATCAAATTAAGAGAGATACAAACCTTTTCAGATTCAATTAACTCTGAGGGAACGCTCATAATACCTGAATCTTCAAATTCAAAGGTAACAATCAGATCTGTAATAGCGAATATTGTAGTTTTCAAGCCTTTTTGACCACGGGTCTTGAGGAAGCATTTTGTTCCTGGTCTCAAAATCGTACCTTTATAATAAATGCCGTAATCAGCCACTATAATAGTATCCTTAAGATCCATTTCATTTTCTGCTATGTGGAGTAGATTATCAAGTGAATCTTTGATTGCATCTGGATTTGCTTTTTTCTCCTTACGTTTTCCAACCTGTTTAGGAGGGGTGTGCATTTTCAATTTAAGTGCTTTGAATTCTTCATCATCTGATGGATTGGTCTGAACAAATGTTTTAATATCTTCATTGTTGGAAAAGTACCTAAACTCATCCATAATTTTGGTTTCCTGATCAGCGTAAAACTTTTTCATGGTATTTTCCTTTCGTTTTTCGATAATACTCAATTGTTTTTGCAAAATTCTATCTTCGAGATAATTTTGCTCTTTGAACCATCTATTGACGGCATCTACTTTTTGCTTATGCATCTCTTTTAAAATTTGCTTTTGAAGTCCAAAGTTTGGTTCGATTTCCATGTAAAAATTCCTTTGAGCTTTGAAAAATTCTAAAAAAAAAATATTTGGATGGAAGTTCATTTTTAATCATTTGACTATATAATGATAGTTGAACTATGGCTTATTCAAAACCCTTAAATTCATTGTATGAAATTTGATTTTTGATCTTTCCAAGAAATATCATCTGCAACAATAGCACTTTGCTACAAACCAATATATTTGGTCATGACAGTGCATAATAATATTTCATAGCTAATGTTCCTTCTTACGAATTTTCATAATTTCAATTTTGAAATTGAATCAAAAAGCTCAATAAGCTGAGAAATATTAATATATGGCATCTAGACATAATAATTCATTATCAAAAACAATGGTTTTATTTTCATAAGTTTACAAGCTTTGTGCGGTTTTGGCCTTTCTTTTTCATCCTATGTCTGCAGAAGCATCTACAAACCAGGTCATCGAAGCTGGTCTCCACCAAATCAATCTTTCCGGCACAGTCGCTAAGGGCATCAAGTGCACAATCAAGGCTATCCTTAAGGGCAAGGCTCAGCTCGTTCTCCTCGCTGATGATACAGAAAACAAGGATTACAAGAACCTCGTTGCAGGCCTCTGCAAGAAGCACAACGTCAAGCTCCAGGCTGTTGAGAAGAAGGAACTCCTCGGCAGAGCTCTTGGTCTCACACATCTTAAGGCTGACGGCTCCGTCCGCCGCCAGATGAACTGCGGTGCTTGCGCTATCATTGGCTACGGCAAGGTCGAAACAGAAGAACTTAACGCTTTCCGCGCTGCTTTTGACCCAGCTCAGTAAATTTCTTGCATAAATTGATATACAATATATTTTATACTATAATGATTAGTTTGTTTACTTTTTTTGTACATTTATTTTTGACCATTATTAGAAAAATCAAAATATCATATTTCGAATTCTACAATACTTCATTAAATACATACATGGTCTTTGAGGTTTTATATGAGTGATTCGTTGCCATAACAGATACATGAAATTTAAAATAACAAAATATATTTTGATCAACGTACAGTGTTCAGAAGAATTAGCATCCCTTCTATCTACATCGAGTATGCCTATTCAAAAACTCGCTATTTTATTTCATTATTTTTGGATGGAAAAAGAAATCGATTTCTCAAAGAACAGTGGTTCAATATTTTTAAAAAACTTAATAGAGCATTTTGGATACTCAGCTGAAGAGACAACAGAACAGGTTCAAAACCCACCTTGTGAGCCCCAAGAATTTCAAGATTTATTGCAACAAGGGGCAGAACTATTAATGAACAATGATATCCAAGCATTTATTAACTGCTTATTAGAGATATCAAGAATATTAGAAGTATATCCAGAATATACCGATTTTCTCAATTATTCTTATCTTGGTTTTCGACTAAGCATGTTAGGAAATCCAAATGAAAGTTCACCTAAGATAATTTTGCTAATTTCAGATCTATTAACAAATTTCACTGCAAATGATAGAGATTATTCAACTCGATTGATCCAAACAAATGAACTTATGCAAAAAGATTCTGATCCAGGATTTTTCGCTTCACACTTATCTATTCTTGCTAACCAGAATGTAACATATATCTATGCAATTCGAGTGATTCCAGTGCTTTATAATATTGCTTCAGATTGGGATGTTAATAATATATGCAAAATAGAAGACTTATCAAAGTTGTTTGCAAAAATAGAAAATGATAACGAATTGTCGTTCGTTTATTCATTTTTCTTCATTAATGTTTTCAGAGCTTCAAAAATAACTGACCAATCAATAGCAAATATGCTCAAAAAGTACTCAATTAACTATATTCTTCATGATAATGAAATATCTATCAACATTGCTTGGTGTTTGTATTATTTTTGCGTAAATTCAGAATTACTTTTAATAGTTGATGAAGAATTCATGTCACTCATAGAAAATATGCTCAACTCAGAAAATGAATCATTTCAACATATTGCAATTTCAATTCTTTCCATTATTCCAATATATACAGATGTAAAGGATGATCAACACATAAAATCTAACATTATGCAATTACTTAATACATTTGACCTGCAACCTTTATTCCAGTTCGCACAATCTTTGGATCAAACTTACGCTGCAGCTTCAATCTCAGCAATCACGAACTTATCTATATTTTCAGAGACATTATTCATGAATGTAATAAATTCTAACTTCTTTGACCTCATTCTGAACTTATTAGCAGATTCACCATTATTAGTAAAAAATTATTCAGTTTGTTTCTTCGGATTCGCAATATCGCATAATAGCAAGCTTTGCGATGACTTCATTACAGAAGATAACCTCGATTTACTGATAGATTTATGCGAAATTGAATCAATTGCAGTAAATCTTCTTCAATCGTTAGATATCATTATGACAAGTCATCCAGATGTGATTCCATTTTTCATTGATAATAATATTCTCGAAAAATACGAATCCATTGAGCTCGATCCTGAAAGTCAAGAGTTTTTGTTGCTTCAAAGAATACGCGAACTCATTGATACAAACACTAATGAAGAAAAATGAAATTTCATTTCATTGAGTACTAGAAAAAGCTCAAAAATTAGCCGATGATGGAATGAACTTTCTATAAGTTTACCTTATAATATTGTTTGTTATTAATCATTAAAACATAAATATATTGACATTTTTAGAAATTTTACAATATATATTCGTATTCACGGAACTAGATGAGGGACAGAAAAGAAATATATTTCAGAATTTTTGATAATGGCGTTGTTTAGTGATTAATGATAGAGAATAAAGTAATTTAAACTGTATTGACATTTGATGCAATCGGAATCGATATCTTGAATTTTTTGATAAGATATTTCAATTATCGAAAAAATGTTAAGAGTAATTGCTTTTTAGTGTTGATAATACAAACAGGTAGAATGTCAAGCTTTACATAATATGACTAGAACATACTAAATTGGCTTTTTAATTAGATTTGCCAATGGAAATGCAGATGAATTCATTCACGCATCATTTGGAATAAAGAAATAAGCTTTATGGAAAATGCCTATTGTACTTTAGCATTTTAGAAGTATAAACTATCAAATAAATTTTGTTGCCTTTTAAATGTCACCTTTTTGAATACTTAATAAATTCTGATGAATATTAATTTAGATCTATCACTATATCATTATTGCATTAATTATAAATTGTAAACATCTCAATAAAAAATATACATTAGTATTACTTGACTACCAACAACGAAACATTTTTCAACAACTATTTTTTTGGGTTAATTTATTTCTTTGAAAATGTGATTCACAATTTATTCGATAAATTGAATTCAATTTTTTTGAGAGTAATTTTTGAAAGATTGTCTCTAAAGTCTTGATATATGCAATATTTAACATATACTTCAATCTATTAAAAATTGACAGAGTTATAGTTGTAAGAATAGTTTCACCAGAATGCTAGAGCAATTTATGAGACAGTTCTATGAAATGGGATTTGAGACCAGATACAGAGCTCAGCTTCCATTCTGGCTGAAATGGCTAAGAGAAATCATACGCTTCATGCAATACGTGGTTCTATCCATATATTTTTGTAAATTGTCAAACATGGTTGGTAGGCAATCATCACTAATAAGCGTTTTGGACAATGCTCTTCTTCTTAATTCCTGGATGTATTATCAAGTACAAGGATACCATTTCGCTATGGTTCTTATTGTTAACCAGATTATTATATTTTCAATTTTTACCAAGATATCACGTAATATCAAAAACGGAAAGCACGTTTCGAAAAATATTCTTTTTCTTTACATGTTAATGTATGACTTTTTTACCCCTCTTTATCAAATCGACATTTTCTTCAGATTTAACCAACAATTACATGTTACAATTCTGAATTTCACCTTTAACAATTTCGTTACGTTATTGATTCACACTTCAGGTTTATTTTTCACATCATTTCTTGAATTCTTCGTATGTACATTTTGGAAACCTAAAGTATTTGTGGTCTTTTCCATCCTAGACAAACATTCATGCGCTACATATTATTATTTCTACTGGGTGAAGTGTTTAATGATTTCTGTTCATATTCTTCTTGTAGAATACAATCACTTTTTACTTGAAATATTTATTTTCTCAATTTACCCATTAATAGTATTTGTTGCAGTTTTCCATAGAATGATAAGAGGAGTACATGCAAGTTACATCGGAGCGATAATGGAAGACAGCCCGATATTTGCATCACCATTTGTCCTATTCTGTCATTTACATTTCGGAGGAATTGTGAATCCTTTACTTGTTGCATTTGTTTGCATTTTCTTTTATACAATTGTTATAGTTTATTACAAGAAATACTTACAAAAGTATTCTTATGCGATTTTATCCGAAACGAAAAATGTTTCTGTCTTTTTTCCAGTTTCAAAGTCATTGCTTATCCGCAATGCTGCAGAATTTTTTGCTTACACTGAGGGATTCGACAAATTCATGTTTATGAGGATTAATGGAGATCCAGAAGAAACAATTGAAGTTGTTCGCTACTTATCTCTGTTTAAATATAACCATACTCGTATACTACAGATACTAAGCAAGTATACAAGCAATGGAGCCTATTACGACTTCCAATTTTATTTGTATCGGACACATGTTGAATACCAGAACATAGATGCCCCTAAAGTATATACAGATATATTGGATAATATACAAAGGAGGTTCCTAGTATCGAATTTCTTGTATTGGCAGTGCAGATGTTCAAATCAATGGATAAAAGCACATTATTATGCCACAGTTTCATCAATTAACCACATAGAATTGCGGAACTATATCAATTTCCTTGTTTTCATCTTCAGATATGATTCTCATATTTATCAATCTTTTGCGGAGTTTTCTTTAGTTGCATTAGGAGATCCAGTTCGATCAGTGAAATACAGACGATATGCAGCAACGCTAAAAGAAAATCCTTCAGGTATTGTTGACAATTTAATCAAAATTCTTTCTCAGAATTATCCATTGTCAACACAAAAATACAACCATGGAAACAACGAGCGACAAAGTGATATCACACCTGAAAGCTCACAGGCATCAATTGAAGCTCCTCCCGTCCCTCAAATGCTTAGATTTCATTTTGACGATAATGTCATTTTCCGTAACGATAAAAGTGACAATTCTCCTATGGCCATGTTTGTACAAAAGTGTAATTCATTCACATCGTATCGATCTGTGTTCTACATTATCTGCATTTTCATTATTTGTTCTATGTATTTCAAATACATCGATGTTGAATCGACAAAACGAAATAACATGATTTCTGAGATAAGATTAGTTCTTAAGAACACAATAGAACAGGCAACAGTCTTATCATCAAGTTTGTTGTATCAATATTTGTATCATTTAATGGCAGACCAAAAGAACCTCAATTTTTCAAAGGATTGTTGTGATACGATAATTAGTCACTTTTACGATGAATTACAAATCTTTCCTTTGACAATTGGTGAAGATTATTCTTTCCTAATGAAGTCATTAGGATATTTGAGTGTCAGACTATCAGAAGAATCAAAAATCAATTGTCAAAGTCTTTCGAATTCATTGAGTTTCATAACAACAAATGTTTATGACATGAAACTGAATTATGATGATTTGAAAAACAGAGTTTCTCTTTTGTTCACTCAACAAAAGAAAATTACTGATATAAAGAAGTTCGAAAAGATGACACAAATCGGTATTTTATTAGGTACATTAATTGTTACAGTCATGACACATTTCTATTTAAGAATAAATTTAATAGAAACGCCTCCTTCTGCTTTACAATTCCTTGCAAGTAAAGAAAGGTTGTGTCTTCTTCTTTTCCAGAAATCTTTGGAGTCATGGGATCTTTTCAAGATTTTGTTCCACTCTAAATCCAAAATGAAAGCCAAATCAAAGAAAAGAAGGACAATTAAAAGAGAAGATGCAGATATAATTGATACAAGACTTTTACAAAGCCAACATGTCAATCTTTCTGATTCAAAATTGACTGTTTCTTTTATTGGTTCTGATCATTATTTGCAACCAAGTAATTTCGCGTTGATGTCGCCTTACGTTGAATTAAACAAGTCCACGTTGTCTGATTCGATTTTGGCTGTTCCTAATGAAGAAGAAGATGAAAGTTCGACAACAGATGATTTCATTCCAGATAACGAACAAAAATTTGAAGTAATTACAAAAACCATTGAAAAAACAAAAAGTGACTTTCCAAATTATTGGCGTGTTTTTGGAATTATCCATGTCTTGCCATGGATAACTATTTCTTTTGTTGTATCAAGCTCAACGGAAGTTATCGAATACCAACATTTGCTTGCTACAAATTACATCAACAAAATCATAGAAAATGTTACTTCTTTTTATAGTATACAAGTATTTAATGAAAACTATTCTTTCCAAGGTTTAACTGATCGCCAGTATCACTATATTCTTCAGAACTTGTCACATCATTGTAGAATGCTAATGCCTGATGTACAATTAATGGAAACAGTTAATTTTTATAATAATAATGGTTATTTGTCATTACTTGTTTATTGTAATTTTACTGTTTTTCTTTCTATTCTTTGTATTTATTATCTTGAGATTGATATGAATAATGGTTATGCATCTCTCTTCCATTTCCCAAGAGGATACATCGAAGATATCACGAAGAAACCAGAAGAACCACCAGAAGAGAAACTTCCAAGTTCTGTTTTGCAAATAACTGTTCATAAAACAAATGGAATTATTACAACAGTTTCCGATTCTTGCGAAGAAATTTTGATGTGTTCTCCAATAGATTTAATCGGTTTGAAATATGATGATATCTTTACGAAAGATGAGAAAGGAAATCGTGTTTATTCTCTTAAAAGAAAACCAAAGACTTTCATTGAAAGTAAGATAGTTTTAGGAAAAATAATTAGAGTTGCTTTGTTTGACAATAACGGATCAAATAATTTAACAACAATGACAAACACGCTAAGCACGAAATTACCACAGAAAATTGCTAAAGTTTTCCTTGAAAACAGTTTGTCGAAGTTGCAAATTAAGCAATGTTCGATGATGATTATTAAGTTCAATACAATTGAATACAATCAAAGTGTTGAACAAATTTTTTTGAATCTTAATAACTTGATACAGATTTATTCAAGTGTTTTGCTGCTGAGAATCGAAGGAAGTTTGATTTATTTGCTAATTAAGACATCAAATAAATCAGTTCCTTTCTTGTTCATAAGAGATCTCTTGAACAATGAAAAGAATGTCGCTTACGGAAAGAAAGAAAAAACAGTAAATTTGATTGATTCGATTGTTCTCATGAAAACTACTGTTTCTGCCGACATTTTCATTAAAGGAGAGCCTTACATTTAGTTCCAGTACAAGGAAATGTACAGCCACTTACAACTTAGTAAGCAATGCCCTGCTGGATCAATAATGTTCGTCAATAACAAAAATAATAATCTGACTTTGCTGAAGTTTACAGATATTGACAAATTTATTGACGAATTACCTTAATCTATTATAATGTTTTGTTTATATATATATTTTTTTTGTGTATTTTATAAAGTTTATATTTCGATATTTTTTTTATTTCAGTTTTTATATAAAAAGATCATCATAGATATTAAATCCATACATGTGCTGTTAATTGTATCTGATATTTACAGCATAATCTCAATTGAATGGAAAAAATCCCTCAAACTATTGATGATTGTCTGGAAATTCATTCAATTATGCATTCGCTCAAAGGGGTAAGATCAAAAAGATATAATTCATTATAGATAAACATGATTTTATTGGAAATGATATTATTTATCTTAGTCAATTTAGCCCAAGAAGCCGAATTATAAACAAAGCTTGTATAACATTTTGATTGGTGAGTTAAAGTCACATAAACGAGAAGATAATTTTGTAAAGTCCACCTGAACCAACGTATTTTACCCCCTGAATAAAATAAAAACTGTTAATTTACACGAAATGAGCAATGCATCAAAAGATGTGAAAATTCTCCGAATTGTTATTTCATCTAACATCAGTGGAACCGTGCTTGCAGAAAAATCAATTGATTGGAAGTATGTAACAGAACACGTAACAATTGCAAAATTATGCCAAGTTCTCTTACAACTTGCAACAGAATTCGATGACGGTACAGTTCAATTCGCTTGTTTTGAGCCAACAGATTATGATTCCGCAGCTTTGGCCTCTAAAAATTCATTATCAAATTCAGAAACGAAATACTTGAACGTTGGATTGCTTTTACAAGATGATATTATCACAGCGGTATTTTATAAAATTCAAGCAGAAAAACGCATTCCAGAACACGCAGATTACGTTACACAGATTTCTAAAAGAATACATTCAGCATTTGCTGCTAAACACGTTGAATTACATAGAAGCCTCCGTAGTACCCTTGAAAAAATCGTTCAAGAAAAAGCAACAATGCCACCAGATGCAGCAACACAATTTGCTTCATTTTCTGAAGAAATTCCGGCTCTTCTTCACTAATATTTTCCATGTTGCCTGATTACTTTAATAATAAGTGTTTCATAATTTCAATATGAACAGCCAATTTTCGGCTGTTTATTTATTATATTGTAATTTGTATTTCTACTATACTTGTTTAAAAAGGTTATTATGTTTATTGTTTTTAAAGAATTTCAATGTTCAAAATTAATTTTATCAAATTTTCATCACACCATCATTTGTTACCAAGTACTTACTCTCTCCTTTAAACAGATGATTTCATTTTGCTTTATTAAAACTTGATATCTTGAATTAAATTATTTTGATAATATATCAAGTTCAACATCAATCATCTTATACACAGAAGCCTATAAAATATGAAGTTAAGTTTAAATGAAACAGAACAAATATATTTATTCAAACAGGAAAGGAATAAAAATTAAAAAATCGAAATAGGAAATGTTATCTATGAAAGTTAATAAGTGTAACCTAGAGGTAATAGTTATAGGTCAAATTTTCTCTTATTGTGGTTTCAAACGGCGATATTCTTCTTCTACTTGTTGATTTTCAACTGTTAGGACTTTAATTTCTTCTTGCAATTCTTCTATTTCTTGTTGTATTTTCTCTCTCTGTGATTCTAAGTTATGATATTTATCAACTTCCTTTTGATAAACGCGAACAAATTCTTTATATTCTTGTTGTAATTGATTTATAGATTTGACTTTCAATTGACGCCTACGTTTTTTGGTTTCTTTATCTTGTTGTTCGCCTTCAACAACTGCAATTGGAGGTGAAAAAAATAAATTCTTTTGCATATTCCTGCTGTTCTCTATATCATGTTTGAAAGGGAAATCCCATCGATCGCAGCTTCTTTTAGTAACTTTGGAGGGAAATTTAGACATTACAAAATTTTGTCACTTTTTTGAAATTCTTTTACACCGACTTAAAATACTAAAATAGGTTTATTTCTAGAAAATTCATGGTATTTGCAGCAACACTCATCATTTAGTTTAAGGGTTTTGTTTTGCGAAAAAAACGTACAATACGCAATTTCGCTAAAAAACATTTAGCTAGCAATTTCGACCTTTGACTCCACTCAAGACGTCACTTTTTTAATTTTGCGGTATCATATTTTTGGAAAATCTTTATGAATATTATATAAAAAGTCTCTTTAATATCTATATTTCATATTTTTATCGATTTTTAAAGTTTTTGCGAAAAGTATTCAATTATTTTTGCTATTTGGTCGGGTAAATGTCAGATTTGCGACATTTTCTGATATGATATTCAGGTTCTACGTTGATAATAATGCTTATAGAACCCTTTTGCTATTGTGTCAAAATTGCGAAACCGATAGCAAAAATATCTCGCAATATCAAAATTGAGATATTGAGTGAATTATGCATTATAGAGATTAAAAATCTGATTTGTGAAAACATCTCATCAGTTTCTAGCTAATTCAAAAATCTTTACTATCTTATTCGATTAAAATGAAAAGGGAATAGTTTCATTATGCTTTAAATGACAGCCTTATAATATAATCATAGTTTTCGCTCAATATGCAGCATTTTTTTTTCGAAATCTATGGTCAATATCCTAAATACTGATTGCTTTGCATTCATATCTCTTACATTTTCTATACCCACATCACTATTCATTGCTATTCCTATCTTTTTCATTTTTGTTTGTTTCTCATAATTTCTCAAAAAACATGATAACTTGATATTTGTAAATATCATACTTTATAACGTAAATAAGAACTTGACCTATTAAGAAAAGCAGTAATGAAAAGAAAATCTGAAATTCATAAAAATTACAAGTTTCTGATGACAATTAGCTTAATTAAACCAGGTACAAGATTATATAATTGTATTTTCTATCCAATTATCCATATAATATCTTATCCAGAAAAAATAACTTGATCAATACCAAATGATTTTTTAACTAGTAAATAAAGTATTTTCTTTACACACACATTGTATATCATAGTTTTTTTTTGGTTTCGCAAAACATCCAAAAACAAATATGCTATAAAAGTGACAATTTTAGCAAAACGAAACCCTTATTTAGTTTAATGAACATAGAAACGTGGAAATTTGAAATTTAATTCTTTAAATTAGCCAGCATAACATATAAAATGTAAATTAGCTCAGGTATGACATAATGGTTCTTATCATTTCTTTGAATAATTAATAATTATTAAAAAGATTATAAACAAATTTTTATTAATTTCATGGAAAATTCATGGAGTTTGAGTCAGTTCGTCAAATACTTCTGCAATTTGAGAGATCTTAACTCCATAATCAGGGTTTGATGCTAAATCGGAGTCTAAAAGCATTTCTATAACATCATTATCAGAAATGATAGCTACTAACTCATCAGTGATCTGAGTTCTATATGTTCCAGTTATCGTACAAAGAATATCAACAAATTTCATCTGGAAATTTTGATCAGACATTTCATAAAGAGCTGCACCAGCATCTATGATATCAGGATGCTCAAACATCATACCATATATATCAGAACTAAGTTGCGAATCAGCTAGGTTGAAAATGATACTAATTACAATAGATTTTTCATTATTTGAATAATTTTCAAGGATATCAGCAACAAAAGGATGGAATTCATTAACACCATCAAACCAATTATAGAATTCAGTTGGTATTAACCTTGAAATCTCAGCAAAGAACTTTAATACGACATTTCTTTCCTTATTTGTAAATGTTTCCTTAAGGAAAAGCCTTTTAACCTCGGCACATGGTACATTTAATGCTAGTTTGGCAATTTCACTATCATTTGTTATGAAAATACATAAAGCAAGGAATCGAATTATGGAAATTTTGATGTCATCATAGAGTTCTTCGCCATTTTTGTTAAAGAACATAATAGATTGATCGTAAATGAAAGAGAATGCTCCAATATCAGTGAAAACACTAAATAAATTGCTGGATTTCAAAAGAATTGTTGTTGAAAACTTGAGAATCCAATGAAAACGTTGTTTTGATTCATTATCTTTAGGGATACATAATCTGAACGGTAATATATTAAGAATTGTCTCATAATCAACAGTTTTTGCGTATTTCACAACGTAATACAAAAAATCAAGAGCCCAGTTGATTCCCATCTTATCTTGCATTGCTTCTGTAGTTGGCTGAAGTAATTCCACGATCCTGTCTAAGCCATCATCGATTTTAGAGTAAATTGGAATGTAAATGAATAATAATGTTGCAAAATTGTATCCATCTTGATCTTTGCAACCGATAAATAGTTCGGGTAACATTTCCATTAAGTTGGACTTCGAAATATATTCAGCTAATGGTTTGAAATTGGATAATCGAATAATAATTTTTAATAAAATCGAGATATTTGAAGGTATCTTGGAAGATCCGATTATATCTATTAGATCTGTAAACATATTCTCTGATAAAACATCAACAAGTGAGCCGAGATTTACTTTTTCTTTACTGACTTGAGGCAAAATTTCATTAAATGTCTGTAGAAGATCAAAAAGAGTGGAGTTTAGAGAGTTTCCATCTCTATCATTGACATATTGGTTAATTTCTTGAAGTTTTGCGTTTAAATAATCAGGAAATCCTGCAAGAGATGAATCTTCAAAGAGAACATCAGGCTCATATTGAATTAACTGCGGTGCTTTTGCAAATGTCCAGTTGCCTTCAATCTCAAAGTTGGATAGTTCTGTCTTGTAATCAATCATTTGACAGAAAATTTTATCTGACTTTTTATACATTCAATTTTTTTTTCTGAAGATAAATGGTAGAAAAAAATTGACACTTTACAAATTTTAAATAAGATAGAATGAATATTGGAAATCCTGGTACGCTTCCAGCACATCTAAGTTCTTTAGGCTATACCTATTATAATATTTTAGCGTATCTAAAATATGATGCAATTTAAAATTTCAAAATCAATTTTGTGCAATTCTCATAATTCAGATAAATCAATCCGTTTGAATGATCAAGAGAAAATAAATGACATCTCCACGAAGCAAACTTATGCATTTCATTCCGAATCATTCAGAATTCATAAATTTGGATGCGTATTTCGAACATTTTACTTTTACACTTGCACTTTCTCATTGATTCATGGTCTTTCTCAGACAATGGAAATATTTTCGAGAATGTCACTTTTTGTAAAAATCATTTTCGTAATTTTTTCATGTCAGAAGCACCAAATCCACACTTCTTTTCTCGCTCGGTCGAAGACTTTGGTGGGAAAATATCTTTTATTATCACTGATTTAATTGAAGAGTTGCAACATAGAAATGCCAAGTCGAATTCCGGTATTTTCAGATTAAATGGTGGCAACAAGAAACAAACAGAAATTTCGCAGTTACTTGACAATGGAAGAATTAAAGAATACAATCAAATGTGGGATAATAACACAGTTGCTTGCACACTTAAAAAGCATTTTCGTGATATGACAGAAAGGGGTGATCCTCTGTTTCCGAATATTGTATTCGATAAACTCTCCCCTCTTATAGCATCTAATAAGATAGATAATGACCAATTCATTGCAGAAACTCAAAAGGTCTTTGCAACCTTTAGCCCACCAAGATATTACTCAATTGTTCATTTTATCAAGTACTTAGTAGAAGTTGCAGACGAATCAGAATCAAACAAGATGACCCCATCTAATCTTGCAATTTGTATTTCGCCAAACATTTTCACAACACCTAACCTTAATAACAAGGAAATATTAGCTCTTAATGACTCCCAGAATAAAATTTTTGCCAAGATGATTGAACTTGGCCATCAACTCTTTGATTCCGTAAAAGTTCCAAAAGAATTAATCTTAGAGGATAATGAAATACCAAAGCTTTTAGCTAGAACAATGGATTCCAAAGAAAGTAAATCTTTTCTTGATTGGCGCCAGATGCGTAGGAAATCTTTAATCCCATTTGTTCCTATAGATCTTGCTACAGTCCCTGGCTTCGAAATCCCATCTACTCCATATCAACCAAAGAAATAAATATTTATTACTTTTTTTTTAATTCATTTTGAATTGAGTTATATATTTTTGCTCATTTTAACTACTTTTCTTTAAATAACCAAGAACATAATTCATAAATTCTTTGAGAAATCTCGAAATTACTAATGTACCTTTTTTTGAAAGCTTTTAAAATCAAATATTGATCAAATAACAGTTAATAATGCTATACGACATATTTCAAAGATTTGCTGATCATCATTTTAGATGTCTTCAAATGCAGATTATGCTACCCATGAATGCCAAACATACTTTTCACTTGATGAATGTCATTTAAAATCGCATATATTCCCGTTTTCATTGAATGTTTTAATAGGATTACTAGCATTTCTTGTATTATTTCATCATTATATACAATTACCATCAAAAAAGTCCGAATATTCAAATTCCCTGAGTGGATTTATTTTTTCATACGTATTCTACTTTACAACTAGAATAGTTTTACAATTAATTCCAGGAAAAATTTCACAAGAGACATTCTTAGGCGAAATGGTTCAATTAATTTCAGCAGCAGCCGTAGCTTTACCATTCTTATCCGTTTCATTTCAATCAGTCAGATTAATGCAATTATTTGATATTTCATTTCCAAAAATTGCTTCATATATACTTAATGTATTTAATATTGGAACTTACGCACTGATCTTTTTCTCACTATTTATTACACTTTCAAATGATACTATCGATAAATTGCGCTATCCTATCTGGATAGCAGCATTTTCATTCGCGATAATTAGTAAAATACTCTTCATATCAGCATCTTCTATTGTATTTGTATTATCTGACAAAACACAAAGATGTACAACAAAAAAGTTCCAATTCACAATTAAAACTGTTATTTTTATAACATCTTTATCCGTTGTATTTTCATCAATATATTCGTCCATAGAATATTGTAATTCTTTTCAATTTTTCACATTTAATCGTCCAGATTTAATAAATTCCGTTCTGCAATTTCAATTTCATTCACAGTATATTTTAGATCTTGTGCCTTTCTTTGCAATCAGCGTTTTTATGTTCCTTGTCCAAGGAATTCAAGCTGGAACAGCTACAAAGGATGATGATGATCCTACTAAAGAAGAAAATATAATAATGTCAGGATTGATTTAAATTAGTGTATTAATATGAATGCGAATTATGAATAAATGTTTAATATTTTGATTATTTCTTTTCTCAAATTCATTTTCTTCCAATTATTTAGGAGTCATTAAAAAAAAAAAAGGTAGTGGGGCCTCCAGGCACTTCGTGCCCTCTAGCCCTGAAGATGTTTAGTATAACTTTGTCCGGACAAGTAAGGGTCTATCGTCGCTACAGGAAAAGTTACAGGCGTTCCAAGGAAGTATACTTTGAGAAGCCTTTTCTGTCACTTTTCAGGAAAAAACATTTTTATTATTATATATAAATGAATTTTACAAAACCACCGTTACCCTTCTTTGGAAATAAGAGTAAATGTAAAGATATTCTATTGAGAGAACTTAAGAAACTACCGAATGGTCTAACATTTGTAGATTTGTTCGGTGGAAGTTTCTATATATCCCATTTGTGCCATACAATATTCCCAGACTCAAAGATTATATGCAATGACTTCGACAACTATATGGACCGTCTCAAACATATACCAGACACAAACAATATATTGAAAGCGTTAAAAGAAAAGATACCTATAGGTAAGATGGAACGTATACCATTAGATAAGAAAAATATTGTGAGAGAGGTTTTGAAAAAAGCAGAATATATAGACTGGGATAGTATATCTGCTAGACTATTATATAGTGGTGCTATAAGAGTTCATGACATTGAAACACTTATGTCAAACGTTTTATATCTTAACTATACAAATGTTTTCAAAGAGGACATAGAAAAATATATTGAGGGTATAGAGTTTGTGAGATGTCATTGGACAGAGTTGTATGAAAAATATAAAGACAAGGAAAATGTTTTCTTTATAGTGGACCCGCCGTTCTATAACACATGGGATTTTCAATACCAAGTAGACTGGACTTTGAGAGACTCTTTAGAAACTTTAGACGTTTTACATAACTGTCCATGCTTTTACTTTACATCCGATAAAAGTGGTTTGGAAACCGTTATGAGATGGTTAGAGGACATACATGACTATGAGTTTAGATATGACAAGATAGAATATGAGAGAGGTCCTATAAACCGGAGAAAGTGTCATAACAAAGAAATTTTACTAGTAAGTAAATGTGGTTTGAAATAGGACTACTTGTTTTAGGTTTTTTCCATTGTGTCATTTATTTATTTGACGTGGCAGAAAAGTACAGAGAATATGAAGATGAACCAATGCCTGCAAATGTCCAGTATATGTACTCGTAAGAGATATTTTTATCTAATATTAAATGGACGCACAGAACTTAGCGAATGCACAGCAACCTGGACAACCAAACCCAGAGAATATTCCAAATGAAGTTAGAATACAAACTGCAATGGCAAACTATGGTCAAGTGCCAACAGATGTACAAATGCAAACTGCCATGTCAAATGACGCTGCGTTAGGTTTGCCACCATGGTATGCAAATATGAGATGGAAAGAGTTTTATACAAACCCTGAAGTGGGATATAAACAACTTTATGCAGATGACGCGAACACAGGAGTTGACCCAGAATATGTTTTCTACCAGAGGAGAAACAGAATGTATGAGCTCCAGTTAAAAAATGCTATGGAACTCAGAAGGAAACGTAAGAGACTAGGCGGACATTAGATTTTTACATATAGTAAATGGGTTTCTTCAGTAGTATTGGAAACTTCTTCAGAAGAGTCGGAAGAGGTATATGGAATGGAATAAAAACCGTAGGAAGAGGAATTTGGAACGGAGTCAAAAATATTGGTAAAAGAGTAGGTCAGTTTGTTGGTATTATACCTAAAGACCCTGAACCAGAAGAACAAGCTCCTGTTATACAACAGCCTGAACCTGCACCACAGTCTAGTTGGCAACCAAATCCAACACCTCAACCGTATTAAAAATTATATTTTTACCGTTCGATAGTAGTTGTATATGAAACTAAGTTCTAAGTAAAACGCATGGTATAATGGAATTATTCTCTTTCTTCCATCTGTTGTAAACCATACTTGAAAGTCTGAAATACTTCCACTTGGTGGTTCGTATAGCTTTGTAGGTTTTTCGTAAAAGTCATTTGCCAAGCATAAAAAAGAGTTTTGCGCACCAGAAAATGAAGCATGAACGATAATAGCATCTGGGTCGAAAACATTTTCATATGTTCCATTAGGGTTTTCGACTTCATAAAAGTCCGGGTGTACTGGATATGCTGCAGGCTGATTTAACATCCTCATAAATCTATACCATGCCAAGTTGTTATATTTTGTAGAAATATAAACGTTTTCTCCAAGGTCTTCTATTCTATTGATTTTAACAGTTGCATTTTTCCTGTCATAAATAATATCGAGATGGTATTCTCCTTCGTCAATGTTGTACTGTTTTGCATATTCGAGATAGATATCGTTTATTTTTTCTTGAAAAGCTTGAAGAGTTGTTTCTAAGTTTACAAGCAAATTCACTTGTAAAAGTTTTCCCTGTTCAAATTTCTCATACATACGTTTTTCTTTGTTATAGTATCGAACTTCAAAACCGACCGTAAATGGGAAACCATGTATGGCTTCTGAAATGAACTTCATTCTACGAAAGCCAATAGCTTTTGTGACGGATGGGTCTCTTAACCATCTTAACGGGTAGTCAAAACGATAGCCTTCATGCTTTACGGTCTCTGTCTCAAACTTTTGACCGACATTAGTAAAAAGTTCATCTAATGGTTTAGTTGTAGCAACTCTAGAATTTTCTTTTTCTATTGAAAGCATATTTTATCTAGAATAAAAATGTCAAATGAAACAGCGTCTATGAGAGAAATACAACACAACCGACAACTCATTATACAAGCTCTAAATAAGAACACAACAAACTTTTCAAACTATTCTAAGATATCTGAGTCATTGAAAGAAGGAAACTTAAAACTGACATTAAACCAATGACAGATGAGTTTCTGTTTCAAGACAATAAGAACCATACTGTCTGTATAAATCCAACAAAAGGAACTTTAAACGAGAAACCTATAAATGAACTTCTTTTGAAAGCAGATGTTGACAACAAAGCAGACAAAACATATGTAGACGATGCAATAGCAAAAGAAGAAGAAAGAGCTGACAAAGCTTATGCAACAAAAGAACATACTCATCCTGAACTAGCAGACAAAACATATGTTGACAATAAAATGTCAAGTGAAGTGACAAGAGCTGAAAACGAATATTCTAAAAAGACTCATACACATACCATTGCAAATATTACAGACTTACAAGAAACCTTAAACAGTAAAAGTGCCGTTGGACATACACATACCATTGCAAATATTACAAACTTACAAGAAACCTTAAACAGTAAAAGTGCCGTTGGACATACACATACCATTGCAAATATTACAAACTTACAAGAAACCTTAAACAGGAAAAGTGCCGTTGGACATACGCATTCTATATCTGAAATAACAGACTTAAACGTTAGCCTTGAAAAGAAAGCAAATAAGACTCATACACATACAAGTTTTACAACTGTTGGTATAGAAAATATTGAAGGAACGGTTGAAGAAACTGGTGGGGATGTATTATATTGGAAACCTCCTAACTTTCCACAAGGTTTAACATCGGATGACGACATAACGACGATGAGAAACATTAGATGTAAAGATGTTTATGTCATGAAGGATGAACATAATATTAAATTCACTGCTCAAGATTTATATGACAAGAAAGCAGACAAAACAGAGCTTCAAACATTAAAGACAGAAATACTTCAAACATTATATCCTATAGGCTCTATTTATACGTCAATGAACTCTACCAGACCAGAAGTAGTACTTGGTTTTGGAACTTGGACTCAAATAGTCGACAGGTTTTTGTATTGTGCAAACTCTTCAAAGGAAACAGGTGGAAGTAAAACGATTTCAGGTGAAAACTTACCTGCGCACAGTCACTACATAGATTTAAGTACATCTCAAGCAGGTTGGCATAGTCATAGATATTGGAATTGGTCAGCAATGACAAAAGGTAAAGGATATGATGTTAAAGACAACGTTCAGTTTGCTATAAATTGTTACTGGAGTAACACTGAGGGAGGAGGAAACCATACACATCGCGTTTCAGGGTATACGCAAACAACGGGACAAAGTAAAGACTACATGCCACCTTACATGACAGTTTACGCATGGTATAGAAATGCTTAGTCGTCATGTTCCACTTCTTTAGCATATTCGTCAGGAGTTGTCTTATATTTGTTAGGAACTGTCTTTGAAAGTATACCACCTTGAACTTTGACAAGTTTGAAACGAGGTCTGACAATAGTAGTTTTATCTTCTGCTTGCAGTCTGTACATTTTGCCATGTTTGCCTAAAACTTCATAATATTCTCTTGTATACTTTCTTCTATTTTTACGAACACGAATGTGAGTACCTGTCGAGTTCCCATTGTTGTCATAGTCAATAGTATTTTCATATGGGTCGCGTTTAGGTATTTCTATTTTTACTTTGTCACCTTTCTGAAGTTTGAAGCCCGGCATTCTTTCTTGTTTGTCTTTTGACTAATTATTAAATATATAGTCTTTCTCTAAGTCAGGGTTGTTTTTCATTTCTTCGGGGAGTGGTTTCCCAAACCTTTTTGTTTACGGCTATTGTAAATATTTAAAACTTGTCTCATCTTTGCCATGGAGAAGTGTCTATATTTGTCGTCATATGACATTTCATTTGCTTCACCACCTTGTGGTTGTTTAAGTCTCTTAACATTTTTATACAACCGTCAATGACACCAAGAGCAGAATGGTTTTGGTCGACAATGAAATATTGGTTTACATTTTTTGAACGCAGATAGTTTTTACATCATCTGATTTGAAAGAACTTTCACAGTCAGATGTCAGTTTTGTTGGATGGTATTTGTCAACGAATATTGTCAAAGCTGCTAAGATATCTAAAATATTTTTGGACTGTAATGGTATGGCTTCACAGTATCTTGTGTTTTGACCGACAAATATTAGCCAGTATGGTGGTCCATCTGTTCTAACTCTCGGAATGTTTTCCAAGATATCCATAAACCAAGCATTTGGTGTTGAACTAAAGATTTTTATCATGAGTGCTTTTTTTGTTGCCTTAGAAACATAGGGGTCCTTGTTTGGATTCGTCATTTTTTAACCCATAAGAAATGGGTTTATTTGGCGCGTTAGCAGGAGTTGCATCCAGATTTTTGCCCGCAGTGGGAACAATAGCCAGAGGTGTATTTGGAGTTGGAAGGAAGATTTTGAGTACATTAGGTATACTTAAAGAGAAAGCACAACCTATTTACAAACTGTACAGAAAGGTTGGGATGTAGCACGAGATGCAACAAATCTTATTCCAAATCCTGAAACAAGAGGAAAAGTTCAAGGATGGATGGACAATGTAGGAAGACAAGCAGGAAACTATTATAACAAAGCAAATGACTACTATAACCAAGCAGGACACTATATGGACCAAGGTGAAAGATTCTTTAACAGAGGATATAACCATGCACAACAGTGGGTAAACAATAACCAACCTCAACCGCCTCAAACGTGGGGAATGTAAAGTTTTTTACTGAGATGAAATGAACAATACAGCATTGAGACAAATGGGTTCAAGATGGATTTGTCGGCTTCCAGCAGTTACACAACGTGTTGTCAAGTTCTTCCTATACCTCAGGAAGTTTTAGACCGACTTAAAAAACCTAAACAACCAGTTGAAAACAAACCAAACTAAAATTTTTTACTGAGATGAAATGACCGAAGAAGTTGAAACGGTAGATTTGACACCACAAACAAAAAGTTCAGAACCATTGTCAAAACCTGTCAAAGAACTTACAGATGAAGAGAAAAATTCAATAATAGAAAGTGCCAGGTCTGGAAATACAAACCTAACTACAAAGTCCTTTTCATAAAAATGGAACGGCAAGTATCTCAAAAAAGAATCAGACTCTCACAAATAAAATATTGAAGTCTGAAGGAGCTTTCGAGACAACAGATGGAAAAGTTTACTTCACTGACCAACAGTTCATTATAGAACATCTCATTGACTTAGAGTCGAAATATTCAAACTTTACAACAAACACAAAAAGTTGAAAGGAAAACAAAAACAAATGGCATATGATATTTATGAGATGTTGACGACACAACTGTTCCTGCAGGTGAGGTAAAGTCAAAGGAACCGAAAAGTGACGAAAAACCGATAGAAGAAGAAAAAACCAAAAAACTGAAGATAAACCAAAACCAAAGTTTAGTTGGAAACTAAACCAAGTCAACCTTCATTAGCTGGTATGGGTTGGCGTCAAAGACTTATGGCAGCAGGCGGTTATGTAAAGTAAAGAGAAAAAAAATATTTTTTTATTTTTATAAAAATGCCCCCATATAGAATGGATAGAAAGTCTGCTAGAATAAAAGCAGAGTTGCAAAGATATGGTTGGAGAGTTTCGAAGAATTTTAAATATAGGAAGGGAAGACCCATAAAAGTCTATGACAAATTGTCTGGTCTTCGCTACGAAATGGATTTGGAAACAGCACGTGCAAATTATCCAAACAGACTAGAGAGGTTAGAAGAAGAACGTCTTATGGACATGCCTTTCGATGTTAGTGAACCTCAAGTTGAAGGACACGACGGCTTTGCCAGATTCTACTGGAAACATGACGAACAATTGCATCCTTTGAGAAGGAAAAAAGGAAAAGGTGAAGACGCACATGTTCCATGGAAAGAACAAGATATGCATATGAGAAGTACCGTGAAGTTAGAAGTCAAATTACTTCTGGTCGAACCTTTACAGTAAACTTTGACGAAGGAAAAGAAAAAGAAGGCTTCATGGGAGTACTTGCTGCCATACAAGACGGAAATAAGAAAGGATACAATCTCAGATTGACCATAAGAGATTTGGATGGTCACATTTACTATGCATATGGCAATGTCACAACAGCCGCACAACTTCTTGACGCTTTCAAGACTACAAAGAGAGAACAAATGTTTGACTCCGACTCAGACATTTTGAATGCAATTGAAGGAATTGCAAGTGTCAAGTTCGAATGTACCAACCTAAACCCTCAAGCAGTCAGACAACATACTGGATACTTCCCGTTCAGAAATAAGTCTGACATTGACTTGACAAGGTATGGAATTTACAATTCAATTGAAACAATTGTCAATGAACCTTGTATTCTTACATGTCTCAGGAACTCTGGTCTTGTTACAGATGAGAAAATGAAGTATCTTGAGTCATGTGTGAAGACAAGGTACATTCTCAGAGGTCAATTGGCAAAAATTGCACCGTTGGCAAATGTCAATATCCGAGTCAACATACCGACTGAGAAAGGTTCTTCACATGACGACATGTTGTTGACTTCAAATTGCCATGGTTGAAGATTGTACTTGTCCACAACCACTTCATGTTGAACGAAAGTCTTACAAACCCATTGTTCGGAAAAGGCAAGTGCAACATTGTCAGAGCTGTAAACATTCTTTTCGAGAAAGGTTTGTTGGAACCAATTCCAGATGACAAGCTGACAGAAACTTTTGTACCAAAAGACGAAACAAACTTTTCACTGTTAGCAGACCAAAAGTTGTTCCAGACAAAGTTATAGTACATAAAGAAGTACACAATTCCACAAGGAGTTGGATTGTTCGGATACCAACCTGAACCAGAAGAACTTCCAATGAGGTTGCAAGAACTTCAAGATGCTATAAACAAACTTCCATTGAACATCCAATTGACGTCAAATTGTATTGGAGAGCATCGGAGTTAGGTCAGAAGGTTTTATATGAAACAGGTTGCTTCGACGATGTTTATGAGATAACAGGAGAAGTTTCTCAGAAGATAAGAGACTCACTTGAATTTCCACAAACTGGACCAATTGGTTGCGACAAGTTCGACTCAAACGAAAAAATATACTATGTCGACCTTAACGCTGCATACATGAGGTTTGTCCAATATATTCCGACTGGAATTCCAAACGAAGATGGTGAGTTCCCGGGAAGGAACTATACAGTTGGAAAAGTCATACAACAACTGTATGATTAGGAAAGCTTCAAACCCCAAACTTGCAATGACACTCAAATTGCTTATGAATTCGACATGGGGATATTCCATTAAGAAACCTCAAAAGATGAAGAGTAAACATTATGAGAAGGTCGACAACTTTGTTGAAAGGTTTTCTCCTTTTGTTTTGAAGTATGAGTTCACTCAAGGTCAAAATGGCTTAGTAACCACATTAAAACCTATTGTCGAACATTGGTCTTACCCTCAGTTCGCAAAGGCAGTCCTTGACAACTACAACAAATTCTTCTCCGAAGTCAAATCCAAAGTTGTGGTTTACTATGAGAACATTGACGCACTCATGACGAACGAAGAAGGATACAACAAACTCATTGAAATGGGAATGGTCGGTGAAAAGATGGGCTGTTTTAAGCTAGATAAGGTATTTTCCGAAGTTCATGTCCTCTCCAAGCGTAAGTACTGGGGCATACTTGAAGACGGCACAGAAATAAAACATTGCATGAAGTAAAAAATTGCATGAAGTAAAAACGTTTTTAAAACAATATATTTTTACATATATTAAATGCTTCAGGTTGAAAAACAAAGAACAAAAGTAGCAGATACAAAACCGTTAGACTATATCTTTACAAATGCTGGTAGGACTATTTCAGATGAAGAAATTTCATCCCGAGCGTACAGGTTTGACTATCCAGTTCGTTGGCTTCAAAGTCCTTCAGATGCAAAGGCAATAGGATTTAGAAGAGTTTTGTTTTCAAATAGAACTAACGCGTTTATGTTCGCAGTATATTTTCATGGGCAGTATAAAGGTTCTGATGGTCTAATAGACAAATTTGATGAAATGAGAATCTTTACAGTTCGTTCAGATGAAAGTCTTGAGAAAACTCTAAATGACTTTCAAACTCAAATGAACAAATACTATTGGGAATTTCAAGAAAAATACGACTCTTTACTAAATGGAACATACTATCTGAAACTAGAATATGACAAGATGAACTCCACCGTTTCATTTCAAAAGATTGAAATTAACCCTCCAAGAGATACAGAGTTTTTATTTTGGGGAGTAGACAAACGTTCTTGGGCACAATTTCTTCGGTTACTAAACCAGAACGAACCATTACCACCAGATGGTCCATTTCAATTTATACTTCCACCAGCAGATTTGACAGTTTATAGAAACGTGTTTGACCCTCAAAATGTTATGTGCCATGCAAGTTTCAGTTCAAGCAACAATAGTTTTCTATGTATCGGTAAGGACTTTTATGACTTTGCTTCTAAATTCTACGAACCACCTAGTAACAGTTTCTCTGACTTTCAAGTTTGGTTCACAACAAATGGTGTGCAACATATAATACCATTGTACTATGACTTTTATCTCGAATTGTCTTTCATATACAACTACGGAAAAGTGCTGAAAAAGTATTGAAAAATAAAGTTTAGGTGAAGTGGTGCGATCTCACCTCTTTTTTCACCTGTTTTTTCACCCGTTGAATTTTCATGACTTCTTCATCGTATATGTTTTGTCATGACTTCATCGTAAATGTTTTGTCATGACTTCATCGTATATGTTTTGTCATGACTTCATCGTATATGTTTTGTCAAGGTTTCATCGTAAATGTTTTGTCAAGGTTTCATCGTATATGTTTTGTCAAGGTTTCATCGTAAATGTTTTGTCAAGGTTTCATCGTATATGTTTTGTCAAGGTTTCATCGTAAATGTTTTGTCAAGACTTCTTCATCGTAATGAGCGTAAATCAGACAAAAATATATTTTAGGTGAAGTGGTGAGATCTCACCTCTTTTCTCACCTGTTTTCTCACCTGTTGAATTTTCATGACTTCTTCATCGTAAATGTTTTGTCAAGGTTTCATCGTAAATGTTTTGTCAAGACTTCTTCATCGTAAATGTTTTGTCAAGGTTTCATCGTAATGAGCGTAAATCAGACAAAAATATATTTTAGGTGAAGTGGTGAGATCTCACCTAATTTTTCACCTGTTTTCTCACCTGTTGAATTTTCATGACTTCTTCATCGTATATGTTTTGTCAAGACTTCTTCGTATATGTTTTGTCAAGACTTCTTCGTATATGTTTTTGTCAAACATGAACGTAAATGTTTTGTCATGACTTCTTCGTATATGTTTTGTCAAGACTTCTTCGTATTCTTTCACCCGTTGAATTTTGTATAAAAAGCAACCGCCGGAATTCCGGCGGTTGGTATATTCTTCACAAAAATGCTTGTTTTGAGGTCGAGCCACTTTTGGTTCCACCGTATTTTTCAACCAAAACTCATGAATTTTCCCGAAATAAAAAATAAAGTTAGTTTTTTTAAAAAAATATTTTTTATTTTTATTGTAAGAACATGTTAGCAACAACAGCACCAAACTCGTTAGTCATGAACCCAACTTCAATGTTAGTAGAGATGAAAAGCTTCATTCCTTCTTCATATACTTTCGAAACAGAAATCCAGAAGATAAAGCAGGAACTTCTCCAAGGAGATTTAGATTGCACTGCGAAAGATGAAACAAATGAAGAATATCTTTACGACATGCAGGATATTATTGACCATCTACCTAAACTTCCTGAAATACAACAACAAAAGCTTACTATTCCTGAATTCGATGAAATAGAAGTGAAACCAACTGACTCAGTTGAAATAAAGAAGTTCATACGTAATGTAAACTATGAGTTTCTTGGATTTCATTGCAACCACAAAGTCATGGACAAAGACTGCGACATGGTATATAAAAATATTTCTGACATATATAAATCGGAGGAGTTTAAGACCTACGACAACTTTGTTTCGTTAGTTGCTGAATGTGTATGGCAGATAAGAGATAAAGATAAAAGATGTAAAGTATGGAACGGACAAATAAAACCCGCAACTTTTGAGTTAAAGAAAACCATTGACGCTATAGTTGTTTTAGCAGGTAAGGTTTCAATGTACAATGCTAAAATGAACCCACAATGTTCTAAATGTAAAGCAGCAATGAGGAAATATAACTACTCCGTCAAAGAGATAGAACGTATGCGAAACGACTATGCTGACTTAAAGAAAGAAGCAGAGAAACCAGCAGAAAATAAAATGGACATGTTAGCATTTCTAAACAAAAACTATCCAACTGCTGACGATTTCCTTCTTTCAGATGTCAAGAAGAAGTATAAAGAAACTTTCGGCATTGTGAAAACTTTTGACATACTGACAGAAGAAATAGAAGCCACAAAATTGTTTAGAATTTCAAATATACATCGTACAATTCATGTAAAACGCTTATAAAAAAAAGAGGTGAGAAAAGAGGTGAAAAAACAGGTGAGATCGCACCTCTTCACCTAAACATTATTTTTGTCTGATTTACGCTCATTACGATGAAGAAGTCTTGACAAAACATGTACGAAGAAGTCTTGACAAAACATTTACGAAGAAGTCATGAAAATTCAAGAGGTGAAAAAACAGGTGAAAAAACAGGTGAGATCGCACCTCTTCACCTAAACATTATTTTTGTCTGATTTACGCTCATTACGATGAAGAAGTCTTGACAAAACATGTACGAAGAAGTTTATTTCCTGTGTTGTTGTCAAAATGTCATGTTGTCACCATTTTCAAAAAGATGTTAGTTGACCGAGGGACCGAGGGACCGAGGGACCTGGTGACACCTAAAATATATTTTTGTCTGAGTAAAATGACCAAATTTCATGATATAACTGTATTTTTTTGACGAAGAGAACTTTTACACTTCGTAAAAAAAATCCCTGAAATCGTGAAAAAATGACCAAATTTCATGATATAACTGTATTTTTTGACGAAGAGAACTTTTACACTTCGTAAAAAAAATCCCTGAAATCGTAAAAAAATGACCAAATTTCATGATATAACTGTATTTTTTTGACGAAGAGAACTTTTACACTTCGTAAAAAAAATCCCTGAAATCATATCTTTTATACAAGATAGAAAATCTTACTCGCCTAAAACTCTATGAAAATCGTGAAAAATTGCGAGTAGTAAAAAAACCCCAGTCGCCTAAAATCCCTGAAATCGTAAAAAAATGACCAAATTTCATTATATAACTGTTATTTTTTGACGAAGAGAACTTTGACACTTCGTAAAAAAAATCCCTGAAATCGTGAAAAAATGACCAAATTTCATGATATAACTGTTATATTTTTACGAAGAGAACTTTGACACTTCGTCAAAAAAATCCCTGAAATCGTAAAAAAATGACCAAATTTCATTATATAACTGTTATTTTTTACGAAGAGAACTTTTACACTTCGTAAAAAAAATCCCTGAAATCATATCTTTTATACAAGATAGAAAAAATAAAGTTAGTTTTTTAAAAAAATATTTTTTTATTTTGTATGTAAGAAACAGAAAATGACAAACACTGAGTTTGAAACAGTTAGAAAGATAGACAATGACACCAAAATGGTTAGAATAGGTGATTTAAACGTAAGATACTCAAAGAAATACAACAAATATTCTTTGTCAGACATTTTATCTCCATCTGGAAAGAAAACATCCCACGACTGGGTTAGAACTGCTTCTACTCAGAAAATTTTGACAAGAAATCCTGAGCTTATGATATCGGTAAGATTCTATGGAACTGCAGCATATCTCATCGACAAAAGTCTTATACCAATAGTTTTGTTATGGTTAGACCCAGTTGTTGGATATAACTTCATAACACATGGTTCATTCGATACGGAACGTTGCAGTGAAGGCTTACTTTACATCGTTCAGAAACCGAAGGACTTCAATACAAAGAGATATAAGATAGGAAGAACATATAATATAACTAAAAGATATGACAGTATAGTCAATAGAGTCAAGGTTGTGTTCGTTAACGATATGAGAGCTGCTGAAACAGAACTACTTGAAAAGTTTGAGAAAATGTATGGTGCTCCCACGAAAGGTAAAGAAACGTTTGAAGTAGATGAGATAGATAAAGCTATAAAATTATTTGACGAAGTTGCTGAAAAATACATGTAAAGCGTTTATTTTTGGTCTTTTGTGAAAATAAAAAAATAACGCTAATTTTTTATAAAATATTTTTTTTATTTTGTATGTAAAGACAGATATGTCAACAACAGAGAACACAACAACTGCTATCGTTCATGAAGACATAAATGAAGAATACGAGTGGGTTCAGTATAACAAACAGTTACGTCTCATTCGTTCGGTCAAAGACGATATGTACCAAGTGCAAAGTATTTTGAATGCTCTTCGTTCTACAAAGCAAGCATATCATTGGTTTGAAAACCAACAGACAAAAGAACTTTTAGAAGAATTTCCTCATATGTTTGCGTTCCTCGAAAAACCGAGGAACGAGATTCCATACGAAAATCGTAAAAATTTGCCAAATGGTTTGAAAGGATATTATGTACATAGACTTCTTGTAAATGCTGTTGCAATGTGGGCTTCACCTCGTTATGCTTGTTATATTTTCATGATGTTAGATGAAATTCATAGACAAGAACGTGAAGAGCTAGAGAACAAGCTTGAAGCAAAAGATGAAGTCATTGAAGCAAAAGACAAAAACATACAGAAAAGAATACCACGTTCGGTACCAAAAGGAAAGGAAAAGAACTATAAGTATATGATTTATACTGAAGAGATGGAAAATGAAGAAGACAGAGATATGGTTATGTTGCATTTAGTCAGAAGAAACAACAAAAGCTTTTACGACCTTGCTAAGATTTACAAATCTGACAGAAATTGGTTCTATCGCGAAAACTTACCGATTTCAATGACACCAAATGAAGATGTGAAACAAATAGTTCAAGATACTTTACCTCAAACACACTATGATATTAAAGGTTGTACAATACTTACCTTCAAAGAAGATTTGCCATTGTTAAAGGAAAAAATAACAGAGTATTTTGACAACTTCAAACAAGCAGAGTAAATGAACCATTTATTTTTCAAGCTTGACTTCAGATGGCTCAGGTAGCTCTATAAGGTAAATTGTCTTGTCAAATCCTTCTGGCATTCCGAGTCCTTCCATCCGACAAGAAAAAAATTTCCCGACAACTGGAAAAAAATTTCCCGACAACTGGAAAAATTTTTCCTGTTGTTCGTCCGTAAACCATTCAAATTTTCGAAAATTGAGAACTTTTTGGTCGAACGACAGAAAAAGTTTTTCCTTCCAACAGAAAAAGTTTTTCCTTCCGACAGAAAAAGTTCTTCCATCCGACAGAAAAAGTTCTTCCATCCGACAGGACACAAACGGATGACTGACGTTCCTCTTCCTGAATGTCTTCCAAAGCCAGAAGAACCGACAGCCCCAGCACCACAACAGACTAAGACTAAAACACTTACATTTTTTACGCTTGACTTTTTACAATTTGAACTTTGTTCGCGTAGATATGAATTCTGAAAGAAGTATGAGGGTCTTGTATGACTTTGTACTTCTCCCATAGTTCATGTCTGTCAAACTTACCTGCCATGGACTCTTTCATAAGTTCCATGAAATCGTCTTCGGACAATCCGGGGAAAAGTACAATATCAGTAAGTATTCTCTTTACATCCTTACTTAAACTCTTTGCTGTCTGTACACAAATGACAACTGAGATGTTAAAGTGTCTGAGCTTCTTAAGAATTCGACACATATCTTGTTCTCTGTTCTTTAACAAAGGATGAGATGCAAAGTCGTCTAAAATAAGAAGACATCTATGAGGGTAAGTCTTCCAATCGTAAGATTGCAATTTCTTCGAAATGTATTCTATCTCTTTCTGTTTGTTTCTGAAGTGTTTCTTCTCTAATATTCTCTGCATTTCCTCATTTGGGTCTTTAAACTTAGAATTTATATACTCATTTATAGCATTATACTTCAAAACTCTTCTTTGGTACTTCTTTATCCAATCTAACAACTCAGAGTCTTTTATACATACTAACTTAGACTTCTTTATAATATCTTTGAACGAATTGACGGTTTGGTCAAATTGACCAGAAGTACTACAAATGACAACTAACTCATAGAATGGGTTCTTCTCATCTAGTTCTTGTTGTTGTGCAGCCATTTTAAGATAAGTGAAAGTCTTACCAGACCCAGGTGGTGCAATTAGACCTGTTATACCATTCTGAGCAAATAAGAACTTTTCATGTATAGGCTTTATCTGAGCATTTTCTAATTTCACCTTGTTCTTGTTTAAAACATTCTCAAATTTCTTGTCAATGTCAGCAAACTTTTTTTCTAACATATTTTTAGAAAAATTAAAATTTTTATCTTTTTGAAAATGTCTAGCGATTTCGCCATCTATATTCGAGACAAGCTTTTCGACAGCAAAACATCTGTCGACCATAAAATCTTACATAGTGTAAACAAGAAAGGTGAATTTGTTCTAAAGTTCTGTTTCTGGGAATATGACAAGAACCATAAAACATTAAGCAGAGCAGTCTTAAAATTTGTCAATGACAGACTTGTTGACAGAGATGACACCGATTGGAAAGATGAAGTCCAACAAAAGTTCTTAGAATGCAAAGAAGACACATGCGCTGTTCTTGAAGATGAAATAGAAAACAGAATAGATGAGCTATTAAAGACAAAGAACTTTTACATAAATATGGTTCTGAGAAATTTGACATAACTCCACCAGAAAAGAAGAAGAAAGAAAAGAAAGAAAAGAAAGTAGAAGAAGAGAAGAAAGAACCTGAACCAGTTCCAGAGAAAAGAAATTTGACATGTAAAAAATAAAATTTTATTTTAGAACATTTCTGGGTCAATGTCAATGTTCTCTTCCTCTTTAGGAGTAAACACTGGCTTAGACTCTAAAATCTTTTTACCCAATTTACCTTGAACTTCTACAACTTTAGACTCATAATATTCATAGTCGTCTGCTTTCTTTGGTTCATAAGGTATAACAAGTTTGTATGCTTTGCCTTCTTTAAGGTTTGAGAACCTTCTGTCAAAACTTTCTTTGACTGCTAACAAACCTTCTATGTCTAAGTCTTCAAATTTCGCACCATTTTTAGTCACAATAGCAAACTTAACTGGTTCGATGTTCCAAACTTTGCTGAATGAAGACTTTTCAAAATGGTAGAAGTAAACATTCAAATATGTGAATGGGTCTAGTTCTTCTTTAAGTCCTGACATGTACTTGTTTACTGAGATGAATTTCGTCATCTTTTCTATCGGATAAAAAAATATTTTTTTTTAAAATTTACTCAGAAAAATTATTTCTTTATATATTTGCCATTCAGAACTTCGAAAAGATGTTTTATACCAGCATAGAATTTTTCTCTAGAGCTTGGTCTTATATCGTTTTCATGACAATATTTTCTATATTCTTCATATAAAGCCTTTTTTTCATACATTTCATAAGGACAATCTAACCAGAATAGCGCATATCCATTTTCGTTATCTAGGTCTCTATATGTTTCTTCTGTTTGTAGAATTTCGCTTTCTCTATTTAGTTCTATGTCTATATATTGTGGCTTAAAAAGATGTGGGCAAGAAGGGTTTGGCGCTATGTAAAAAGTTAATTTTTCTGTCATCTTTTCTATCGGATAAAAAAAAATATTTTTTTAAAATTTACTCAGAAAAATTTTTCTTTGTATATACACCATTCTGTACGTCTAAAAGACTTTTGACATTTGCCAAGAATGTTCGTTTAGACGCTGTCATATAACCATACTCTTGACAATATTGTTTATACGAATCGTACAATGACCTTTCATCTAAACACTCAAAGTCAGTTTCATCTATGAACAGTTCATATACACTCTTGTTTGCTTCTAACAATGTTTGTCTCTCTTCGGTATGTGGAATTTGTCTTGGATTGAACTTTGAAATATCTAACGTCATGAAATATGAGAACAAGTGGTTGTAAAAGTCAGATGTCAAAGTTTCTGCTAAGTCGTCAAAATATTCTGTATCTTGCATATGAGAATCTGACGTTCTGACAACTACATATCTTCTGTCAGAACTTTCTAACTTCATCGGAACAGCATTGTTTGAAACCATAATGAAATTTGCAACATTTTCACAAACTCTTTGGTCTTTATATTTTCTTTCAACAACTCCAACTTTGTCTGTTATAAGACTCTTCAAAGCATCTGAGTTTAAAACTTTTGTTGTATCTATACTTTGAAGTTCGTTACATACTATAAGTTTCATATTCTCTATTGAAGAGTTAAACTTGCCACAGATGTTTTCTAAGTTTGTCATATTCGGGTTCGAATAGCCCTCTAACAGTTTGCATAAGATATCTGTAAAGAAAGTGTTCTTACCTGTTCCTTGTTTTCCAATTATAATGAGAGCAGTTTCATTCTTAGCACTTGGATGTTGTAAGATGTTTGCAAACCAACATAAGATATACTCATAGACTCTTTCGTTTCCATTGCATATAATTTCTTTGACATGGTCTAACCAAGCTTCTATAACATTTTCTTTCCATTCTACTTGTTCGTATTTATATCCAGTGAAGATAGAATAGAAGTTTGGAGAAGGTGTATAGAACTTTATACCACGAACTGAAAAATCTTCAAGTTTTGACAATAAGATATCCCAAGCATCTAACATCTTCATGCCAACTTGTACGACTTTTATTTTCTTAAGTTTCTGTCTACATTCTTGTTCTGAAACTATTGTTGCTCTTGGTTTGTTAAAGACTACATCCCATTCTTTCATAACATAACATTCTGGGGCAGAGTCAACATAAATGACTAAACGTTTCAAATTCTCGACTGCTTTGTTATAGTCTCTAAATGGACACATATTTCTGAATGTTTGGAAGTCATAAAAATCTGAAACATCTATTCTGTACATTTTTATAAAAATAAAAAAAATATTTTTTTTATTCTTGAGCTATTTGTTGTTCTTGAGCTATTTGTTGCATTTGTTGTTCTTGAGCTATTTGTTGTTGAAGTTGTTCTTGTAATACAATACTTTCACCAGTTGCATCTTCCAATTCGAAACTTTCTGCCGTCATTGACAAATACATAGGACATAAAAGTTTTACAGGAACAAAGTTTGCGTCAACTAAGGTTAAGTTTATGTTTGCTAAAGTGTTTGAGTTTACTAAAGCTGAAAACTCTGCATTCGAATGAACAATAGGCAAACCAGCAGAGAATGTGTTATTTATACGCATAAGTATCTTTTGGTCATAGTAGTTTCTGTCGACATTCGAATAACACTTTGAACCTAAGTTTGAAACAATATATAAAATAGGTGTACTTAAAGTCAATGGAATAGACATTCCTTGTATGACACCTTTTCCTGTTATAGGAAACTGTTGGTAGTAAAAACCAGATATAAGTTTTGTATTATAGCTCATATTGTTTATAGTAAACTCAGTCGGACATCCAAACATAATGAAACCTGCTCTAGTTGCAGCACATGTTACACTCGTCCTTAAAGTATTAAATAAGTCAACAAAACCTGTTGGTGTATATCTGAGTAAGTATCTTCAAAGGAGTATTTTTTACCATTCACAACAATAAAATCTTCTGGTGTCAAAAGAGCAAAACAAGCTTTAGTCGTCATTGTGTTTAAGGTTAGTTTACAATATCGTCCTTGAGGACTTTGTAAGTTTGTTGTTATAGAATTATATGACTCAGGGTTTTTTAGTCGTAATAGTATAAACCATTGTGTCTTCTGCCATTTACTTAGCAAATAAATTTTAATGAAATGTTGTGGTCGTCAAATATTTTTATAACGTCTGGGAAACTATATTTTAAGTTCAACGTTTCACCTCCTTTCATAACGTATATCTTGTCAATGACATTATATGAAACACCACAGCAACTAACGTCGGGTTCTATTTCTTTGATGTTTATATCGTCTGCCTCTGTCAAAAGTTTCAATAGTTCTTTCAAAACTTCATGAGGTGCAATGACATATGAGTTCACTTTTAAGGGTTGTGTTCGACCAAGTTTAACATTATACTAAAGCTTGACAAATCTTCTCCTGAGTTTGAAGTTTGTCTTTAAGTTGTTGGTAGTCGTTTCGAATATCTGCAACAGAACTTAAGTCTCTGCTAACTTCAGGATATGTTGGTTGTTCTTTTACAGGAACTATTGTTATACCATCTTGGTCTTCGTATGGTTTCCCCACTTCAACATCTCTGTCTTTGACATTGACACAACACTTTGACTGTTTGTTTGAGTTGGTGAATTTAACTTCACATCTGCCACCGCCATTAAACCTTTTGAAACACTCACGCTTCTATTTTTCGGAAATGACATTTTACTTAGAATAAAAAGATGGACGTATTCGAGTATCTCTTCGAATTGAAGCAGAACAAAGTTTACACACACAAACAATACAAATACATTGACAGAATAGTTCTTTACACAAACAATGGAAAATGTTATAGAATAGCAATATTTGCTGAACCAAAATATTTTCATAAAGCAAAGAAAGTTGGTATAACTGAAATGGTGAAAGTTCTTGAAGCAGACAAAAATATAACTTCAAAACTTACAGATATTACTAAAGGAAAGTTTATAATACAATATTATGTCAAAACTGGCGTACTGTCAATATTTGACGGAGAGAAGTCAGTTCAAGAACAACTTACTGACCTGCTGCCAAAATCTGCTCGATGGAAGCTGTCGTTATGCCAATCTGAGGAGCCCCAGCAGGTTTCATCGAACGAATCTTCAAAAGAGCATCTTCCGTGAAAAGTGCTATTGGTTTTGTAAACTTCTTTGCTTTCAGTTCATCTGGACCGTCTCTGTCACCAGTATATTGTATTTGTACAGTACCAACAGTTGAAATACCACCCATAAAGTCTTCTGAGTCAGCAAATTGAATGCCAAGCCAAAAGTTTGAACGGTCTCCATTTGTATATTGAGTTTTTTGACCTCCTGTATGAGTCCATACTTTCACATATGGCATAATAGAACTTTGCATTTCAGGGTTTATGGTTGTTGTGAAGTTGTTGTTAAAGTTCATAGCATCTAATGTCAAGTTGTATGACCTCATATCCTCAACTGTAGAATATTCTTCTCTTGGATAATATTTGCCATCTATGTTTATATGATATTTAATACCGGGGTTGTAGAAACAAGAATAGTCATTTATAGTTCGTCTGAACAGTACAAACATAGTATCTGCATGTTTCATTGCAGTTGTTAAAGCAATATCTGTTCTTGCACCTGGGTCAGCACTTTGGTTTCCAACTTCACCTGCAAAGTCTTTGACAGATATTTGGTGTATAGGGAACATAAGTGGAACTGCAATATATTTGGCAGCTAAAGCATTTGAAATATCTGGGTCCAACATATAGACTGCAAGTCTGCTTTCTATTCTCTTGCATTCAAATTTTTCGCATGTAAACTTAACTGGGTCCCAAGCAGTTCCAGCAGCATTGAAATAATAGTTTACTTCAGTGTTGAGGTTTGAGAAACCAAAGTCTAAGTCAACTTTGTCTTTGCAAAAGTCGGCGAATGACGTTTTATTTGTTCCCACTACTTCTGTAAGAGTGAATGGGTCTTGTGTTGGTGCAATGACTAAGTTATTTTTGCTTGGAGTAAGTTCAATAGAAATTTTTCCTGCCCAGTTTGGCAAGTATCTTAAAAACCTGAAGATGAGGAAAGATGACAAAGGAACTCTAAGTTTCAGTTTTACTTTAGTGACAGCATTTCCATCTGAACCAGAAAGGTTAACATAAACTCCTGGAACGTTAGGGTCAAGTCTTCTTATTTTCTCAATAGTTGCATACTGGTCTGTTTGTTCTCTAGCTTGTGGTTGTACTGAGTTTCTCAAAGCGAACCATTCATAGTTTGCCCATGTTACTGTTTGAACTAAGTCAGAGTTAGAATATATCTTATATCCCATGAAAACTTCTGGAGCATATTGGTATCCGACATAGAAAATTCCATTGCAACCTTTCTTGTCAGACAACTTGGCAGAAGGTTTTATTTCAATGTCTTGTTCCACGTATAAGAATGAGTTGTCAATAGAAATAATATGAAACCTGTCGCAAGCAATATCTACTGTTGTTGAAGAACCTTCTCCAAACTCACCTACGTTTCCATAAGAAACAGCAGTTGTATATTCGTAAGTTCCAGGAACTATTTCTGACCTTCTAATGGCATTGTCGCATTCGTTATACCATTCGGAAACATTTCCGTTCATGGCATCCAAAACTGTTGGCGTTATATTCTGAGCGGCGTACATTTCATATGGGTAAAAATATAGAATAGTTGGATTTATGTGTCATAATAGAACCCACGTGGACCAAGCTTTACTTTCTTCCTGGCTGAGTTTTTAACTCTTCTTTTTCCTTCATTGCCACTACTTTCACTAGATGAAGTTACTTCTTCACTACTTTCACTTTGTTCTACTCTTCTCTTCTTCTTTGGTGTCGCTTTTGGTAACTTGCCCTCTGCTTCAAGTTGTTGCATCTTTGCCTCATGTTCACCTAGTATGTTGTAAATTTCCCATGTCCTTTTTGCCTTTGGGCTCTGGTCGCCCATCTCAGGTAACCTATATCCTAGAAAGATTTTGTCATAGTTTGTATTTGAGTCTTCGCTTATTGTTTGCATGACTCTTTCCTGAGTTTCCGGTTCAAGCTCTTCAAACAGAGCTTGTCCATATGGAATAAGCTCGTTTCCAAATATATGTTTTTGTAGCCATTCTGGTTTTCTTTCCATGTAACCAATAATATCTTTTGTGAATGGGAAAGCTTTTACCCAATGTTTCAGTCTTGCGTCATTTATTTCTGTAGTTGGTTTTATTTTGTCAAGGAACATGTTTTTCAATACTAACATTTCATTTGGTACTGTCCATTTGAGTTTTCTTAAATATTCATCCCTTCTCGGTTCATTGTCTGCAAAGTAAGTTTTTATGACATTTTGTAAACTTTCGTTTGCAAGGTCATGTACAATAGGTTCTCTTCCTTCTGTCTCCCTAACTTTCTTTCTAAACTCTTCACCAAATATACCATCTTTATGGTTCTGTGTAGTTCTTTGAGATAAATGTTCTAGAACGTCAGGTGTTATATTTCCATCAGCCATGTTCATTTCATACTGGTCCAAAATATCTGCATCTTTCATATCTTTCAATGGCATTAAAGCCGCGCTGAAAATACCAGCTAAATCTGGTTCACCATTCACTTCCATTGCGTCTACAACTTCTTGGAATTGTGGTTGTAAGTTTATGAACCACCTATCCGGATTTGCTTTATGACCCCATCTCATTGTAGTTCCATAGTCTGCAGAAACAAAAGTAGGTTTGTTTCCATATTGGTTAGGTTCTGAATGAACTTTAAACAATGTTTCATTTCTATATGTTTTGTTGAAATTTAACCTTTTATTTTCACCGAGTTCAGCCAAAGATTGAACGTTATATGGTCGTAAGTAAAAAGGGTTATTGTATTTGCGTACATTTTCTTTCAGTACTTCCATTCTATGCTGAATATTTTCATCTGGTGTTGGAGTCTTTTGTATGTCGGCAAACATTTTTCGATATTCTTCTACCATGTCAGCCGAATTTTTCTTAGACTCTTGGAAAGATTCCATATTCACCTCATACTCTTGTTGAGGGTCAAGATTTTTCGGCTGTTCCAAATCTTCATCTAGTTCTGTGAAGTTAGTTTCCAAAGGAGGGACTTGTTCGTTTCCTTCAGGCTCTTCTAGCTGTTGTTGCTGAACTATTTCTTCCATGTCTGGTTGTATCTGAACTTCTTCCTGTGGAGTTTCTTGTACCTCATCTGCTGGCATTTCATATATTCCGAGACCGTTTTTAACAAGTTCCCTATTTAAGTCATCCGCATTCATAAGCCTTTGTTCTTTCGTTCCGTCTCTATTTTTTACGCGTTTCATGAAGATAGTTGAATCATCATTTATCTCTGACACCAAATATCTCGGAGTAAATTCGTTCATGTCATTTTGATATGCTATTAAATCATATCCCTTAGCGAGCTTGTATTTTCCAGGTTTGAAATTATATCCCATTTGGTGCTGAACCATAAAGCTAAATAGGTTCGGGTCAGTATTTCCTTCCTTGAACTTTCGAATAGCTTCTTTATATCTGTCACTAAAGTCAATAGTATCTGGGTAACCATAGTCTTCTTTAAGCATTTTTAAGAATTCTTGGTTTCCTTGTTCTCTACTTCTTTTATGTCCTTGCTCTGTTTGTGGTTGTTGCTGTGCAGTGTTTTGAACTGTTGGTTGCTGTGCTGGTTGTTGCTGTGCAGTGTTTTGAACTGTTGGTTGTGGTGCAGTGTTTTGAACTGTTGGTTGTGGTGCAGTGTTTTGAACTGTTGGTTGTTGTGTTGGTTGTTGTGTTGGTTTTGGTGCATGCCTGTGTCTGTGTCCATGTGACGATGTAAATGTTTTAGGTAGTCCTGGTGCAGGTGCTTCTCTTGGAGGGTTTGGTGGTATATAAGTTCCACTAGCTAGTATATAAGTTCCACCAGCTGGTATATAAGTTCCACCAGCTGGCACATATGTTCCATCTGCAGCATAATGTCCTACCTGACTTTTCGTTTTTAAGAAAGCATTTACTAGGTCTGTTTTGGTCTGTTGTAACTCTTTTTCTTGACTTTCCACAACAGTTGCTCTAACGGCGTCATAGGCACTTTGAACTGCCTGTCTCGTTGCTGCATCTGTTATTTTCGTCATATTTTGTGCTACTTCTCTTAACTCTTTGTCGAAACCTTCAGACTTCAGTTTCTTTCCAGATGAGAAGTCGTTCACTTGTTTCACCTTACTATGAAGAGCTTCGAAGGCGTTCTTAAAGTCAGCATTTGTTAAAGCTTCATTTGAACTGTCTTCATCCGCTTGTATTTTTGTCCTTATTGACCCTATAAGTTGGGCTGCTTTAGCGTTGGCTTGGGCATCTAACCAGTCATTGTTAGCTTTTATATATTCTGCGCTTTTCATTGCCTTTTGCATGGCTGCGTCGTTATTTTTACTTTCTTGTGCTAAGTTTTCATACTGTACGGTTTGGTTTTGCAACTGTAAAAGTTTTTCTGCCTTTACATTTGCTTCAACTTCTTTTTTATACTCATCGCTATCCATATATGTCTTCAGGGCTTTTTGTTTTATCTCTTCATCTTTCAGTACTTTATATTGAGTAGTATGGTTTTTCAAATTTACAACATCTTGTTCCATTTTTGCTACTTCTGCTGCTTTTTCTGACACTTTTTTCGCATATTCCTCTGTACTTAGTTCTTTCAGTTGTTCTTCTTTCTTCTTTTTCTCTACGTTTAACTCATTGAGTTTCTTTGTGTGTCTGTCATATTCTAGTTTCTTTTCGTTTTCACTTATTTGTTTCTGTATGTCTATGTTTGACTTTTTGACATCTGTTATTTGATTTTTGAGTGAACTCAAATTCATTTGACTTTGAGGGTTATAAGCTGTTCCGTCTGCAGCTCCACCATAGCCTGCCATTTTCGCTAAAAGTGCCGCTCTTAAACCTCCACTCTGTGCACCAATAACTCGGTTTAAAAGCATAGGGTTGCTTGACATTTGTTGCAACATAGTGGGGTCATTCATTATTTGTTGTTGCAACTGTTGTTGTGGTGTCAGTTTTACTATTGGATGTTTCAATGCTCTCTTCCTCTTACGTATATTCTTACGTAGCTTACGTGGCATTTTAAGTGGAGTTAAAAAGCGGTTTTTGACAGATGTTTATATGACACTTTTTGTTCAGCACAAAAAACTACTCGGTCAAAGTGTTGTCAGTTTTGTAAAATAACCGTCCTATCTCATTCTATAAGGGGGAAAAGGCTTCTCAAAGTATACTTCCTTGGAACGCCCGTAACTTTTCCTGTAGCGACGATAGACCCTTGCTTGTCCGGACAAAGTTATACGAAACATCTTCAGGGCTAGAGGGCACGAAGTGCCTGGAAGCCCCACTACCTCTTTTTTTTTTTTTTTTTTTTTTTCATTTGACTTAGTCACTGATAAAATGCACATTGGCTATATTCAAATCAATGATTGTTTTATCAATAAAAATATTTCCGATTCCCAAGTAAAGTTAAATGGAAAAATGGGGCCTTCAATACATTGTTTATGGGTAATATTACAAAAAATGTAAATTGTCTACGATTATAAAATTTTATATTTTTTGTTGAAATTAATATCAAACACACACCATTTTTATTCTAAATTTTTTAACAAATTATTCTGATATCGCATTGAAAATTTTGATATGATGTATCTTTTTTTTTATAAAATGTGACAAAAATTTAATACAATGTTTGCTGTATTAATGATGGCAGGCACTTCCCTCCTTGGAGGCTGGAAAGAAGTTGATTTCGACAGTGAGTTTGTCCAAACAGTTCTTCCATATGTTCACAAGAATTATTTAAAGATTTTACCAGAATATAAGCGCCGTAACACTCTTTGCGCTTTTAAGTCAGCTCAAGTCCAAATCGTTAATGGCTACAATATCAAGATTGTTAACGCTCTTGGATTTGATGAAATCGGACTTGAACTTCATGTTTCTCCACAAAAGGAAATCACAGTTAGAAACTTCGAACACAGAATCTCAAGCAACAAGGAACAAATCCCACTCGCTGGAGGCTGGAAGACTCAGAAATTAGATTATGCTCCAGAACTTGTCCAAAAATGCATTGCCCAGTACAACAGCGTCAAGGGAATCAATGCTCTTCCTGAGAAGATCCTCCTCATCCGTACCCAAGTTGTTGCTGGAATCAAGGTTCACGTTGTTTTCATTGATCAGGCTGGAAAGACGCACTCAACAATTGTCATCCGTAACCCAAGTGGCAAGCTCGCTATGGAATACGGCGACAGCTTCTAAAATATCGGGTTAATTAAATTTGAGTTTTAAATTTTAAGATTTTTTAATATTTATTTTATATTTTAATCAATACTCCTGAGTTTTAGATCATAAGAAGTAAGTTTAAAACAAAATTGCTAAAGAAAATAAATTTTTCCAATTTTTTATTAAGTTTAAAGTTGCCTAGCTTTTGACCAATACTTAAGGACTTCTGAGTTTTTCATTTTGTTTAGTAATGTATAACTCTAAATTGAAATGTTAATCATATATTTCGTAAATTATCTAATTTTCAAACTAAATATAAACAAAAGTAGATCTCTAAAGGGACACCTTTGTAATTATTATAGATAATTTGATTATTTTGAAAATAATTGAAAAATTATTCACCAAAATTAAATTAAAACACACAATTTTATTAACAACAAATCAATTCTGAGCTTTTTCAGCTATTGAAGGTAAGTACAATGAAGACATAACTTCGTTATAATTAGGTAGAGATTGGAACCATTTATGATGCAAAGCATCGTTAATAGTAAATCTCGTATCAGGATTTTTATCCATTAAATGCAATATTAAATCTTTTGCGTCGTCTGATACAGGTATAGAATCAGGAAACACTAAAGGATCATTTTTAACCCTCTCTGAATTTCTAACCCAAACCGCAAGATAAACCGAGTCATTGTTACTACCATCTAAGAAAGGAACGTAACCGAATAACATAATAAATAAAGAAACTCCGCAAGCCCACACATCAGCTGGCTTACCTTTAAATGGTTGGCCTGTAAACTGTTCCGGTGACGTAAACGCTGGTGTTCCTTCTGTATCATCTAAATATTCTGAATCGATCATGAATCTTGCTGCTGAATAATCGCCAATTGCTACATGCCCGTCAGAAAATGTCATTATATTTTCCGGCTTTAAATCTCTATGCACAATATTTTTAGAATGTAAATAACGTACTCCTTGACAAATCTGGAAGAAAACATCCTTGGCCTTTTCCTCTGGAATCGGCGTGGTTTTCACTTTTTGAGGTAATAAGCAGCCGTTATCTGCAAATTCTTCGATAATATAATATGCGTTATAAACTTGATCTTCTAAAACTTCTTTAAATTGGATACAATATTTGCATTTAATCATTGACATTACTTGAATTTCTTGAAGAACTTTTTGTATGGTAGGACCATTATTTAAAGTATTGTATTGAAGCATCGTTTTGTCGTAAACTTTTGCTGCATAATACGTATTTGTTTCTGTATTTAATATTAAATAGACTTCAGCGCCCGTTCCTCGACCTATTAATCTTAAAAATTTGTATTCAAAAACTCTTTTTTCGCCAGGACTTGACATGAGGGTTTGGAAAGAGACTTCACATGGAATTCTTTCCTCATCTTCTTCAGGCCCCCCGTAATTATACATTTGAGGATCTGGATCATCATATACTTCATCTTCTTCCTCATATCTTTGATCCTCTTCCTGCTGAGGCAGCATGCCTACGCGTGACGTAACTGGGCGGGTCTTCTGATCTGCACGTGAGAGAGAACAGCCCATTTGATTATCTTTATAATATTAAGGGTGCACACGAGAGGATCATGTAAACTTCAGAATTTAGAACCTTATTTTTAGGCATTATCTTGGCTACCTATTTAGGCTCGAAAAGCAAAAAAATATCAAAAAATACAACTTGACTCCATTATGACCCTTTCATGGAGGTAGTTTTTATCCGCTAGTATTTTCCCTTTGAATCTCTTTACAATTCGAAATCAAATTCAAAACTCAGTAGAAGAAAGGAAGAATCGACTTACTACGGTTGTAATACGAATAAATACATATATTTAATTATTTTTATTTACATAATAATTGTTTGAAGCTCATATTCCAACAAATTTTTAAATAAAAACATTAAAATGTTGAAAATGTTCATATATTTTAATAGGGTTTTGGCACTTTATTGAGGAATTACTACATACATAGTCGAACTGAACTTGATATTTTGAAATTTAAATTATTTATCAAAATTAAAATTTAACTTGAAATTTATAATTATTTAGTCATATTTTGCATAATTCTAAGTAGATTTTGTAAAAAATCAAGAAAGAAAAATTTTAACGTGCTTTATTTTTTCTTTTTTATAATAATACATATTATTATATAATTAACATATTCATAATGTTTCACCCTTTCAAAAATATAATCCTCCTCTCAAATAAACGTACATACGGGTGGCCTCTTTTTTCAAAAAATTAAAATTTGAAATTTTGGGCTCAAATATTAGAGCTTTTTTCAACCTTCAACGATATATGTTGTCTATATCAGACCTCCTTTCTTTTTGATACTTAACATTGTTCCTAAATCTTAGCCGTTAAGGCTGTTCTGAAAATATTTTTTTTTCGAAAAAATTCGAAAAAAATTCTTAAAATTCAAAAATCCCTTAATTCCTGAGGATTTTGGAAAAAAGTTTTTACATGAACATGTGTATATTATATGAAGTATATTGATAAGGTAAAAATCAAATTTTATTGCATATTCATCGAGAAAATAAACTAACGAATCCCTCAAAATTGAGAGGGTAATCCTCCTCCTCTCAAATAAACGTACATACGGGTGCACCTTTAATAAAAAAAAACGTGAATAGCTTATTATGCTTAACTATATTCATAGACACAATTTGATTCAATAAATTCCATATCAGAATTTTTTTTCCTTCATTTTTTTTGCCCGTTATTTTTGGAAGTTTGATTTTTAGGTGGCAATGCAAAAAATATCTATCATTTTATAAATACAAGCAAGATAGGATTGTTTCCAGCTCCAAATTCCGGGTAAATTAAATTGAAGATTATGAATCCATAAATACTTGGGGTTTGTTGCCTCTAAATAAACTCAAAAATATCATAATGCAACAATTTAGTATATTTTAATAATTGTGGGAATTTTTCAAATCTTGTACGCGATTCTGTCATCCATATATTCTGAACAAGCAGATCAAATGTATTTTAAAATCAATCCAAATGTAAATAAAACATCAACCTCATAATATGAATATATTCACCTTATTCATATATATTGTATATATCAATAACTATTTGAATGAGTGGATCATAATGAATGATAAATTAGCATATGAAAACTAAATAAACAGAATAATTAGTAAAAATGCAAAAATTTAAAATTCCATGAAAACAGAATTGATAATAACATAATAAACATTAAAATAGGTCATTAGAGATCAATTAGTTGCTGTGGCGCCATTTTCGTGACAGTTGGCATGTTTCTCAATTTAGAGAACAAAATTGTTTCGATTCCTGGCACAGATGGAGTGAACAAGATGAATGAAACAACTCTGTATACTGTCCACCATTTTGTAGTAAAGAATTTAATTCTGATCCATCTGAATTTTCTTTCTACACGGTGGTATGTCTTTGTGAATATAAACTGAGTGCATAATGGCCAGATAAGTGATACCCAGTGATGAATTGTGAGGACAAGTAAAATTGTATGTAAATGCTCTCGGTCTACGATGCAACCAATTGCCATTATGATACTAGCAAATATTGCAGTGACATATTCTGTGACGTAAAGTTCTAAACCTGGATAAATACATTCGATCGGATTATCTGGACGACAACATGCAATAAGACATGTTCTTAACGAAACAACTTCTATCATAAACATAATTATTGCTGTTCCAAGGTTTGCGCATACAGAAAATGATTTTCTTCTACGAGTAACGGCGCAAACATAAGCGATGAGAGCAATATGAATGATATAATAAATTAGACAAGCAAGAGATCCTAAAAATCTGATTTCACGTAGAACAGCCCAGGCTTGATTTTCACGGGCGAGTAAATAATCGTGATCATCAAGAACCAACTTATCTAAATCTACGTATCTTTCATCTATTTCTGCTTTGTTAAATCTGTCAGCAGAATCATCAGAGTCATCTGATGAAAACTCGAAATTTGTAAGATGCTCGTGCTGTCCAGGTTCTGGACCTTTATAAAGTTCGATTTGCTCTGACTCGAAGAATTTCATCATTTCTATACGTGTTAAAGTGAGCTCAATGATAGGGCTCGAAATAACGTATCTCTCAGTAAGATCAGGAGAGTTAAAACAGTTGCGTACATCATCAAGAAAATTTTCGTTCTCTTTTGCATCGGCGGCTAACCTGATATTTGCTCTGCACATATCGTACCATATACCAGATTGCAAATATAATTCAGAACACCGCATGATTAGAGATATAACATTCTTTGATTCCGGCCGAGTATAGTTTCCCCGAAAAGATCCTCGCAATGTTTGTCGCTCTCCTTCTATTGCTTCTATTGCAGAATTAATTAATGCCGTTGCTTGGTCATCGCCTTTAACATATTGAACAATTTGCGAGGCCATAGTATGCATTTCATTGAGAAAGGCAAACTTCCCGTATTCATTCAGATCTTTTGGATTTGGAGGAAGTTCAACCATAAAAAAATAAAAAACATTCAACAATTTTTTTTATTGAATATTTTTATTGTTTGCCAGTACTATTTATAAAATCTTGTTTTGCAGCATATTTAATTTTCAGTGACATAAAATTCGAAAAAACGACTTCGCCTGAAATTCGAAATCATTGGTAATGTTTACCATTAAGTGATAAAAAGAATATAAAAACAATTTTTGCAATTAATTTGTCAATTTGTTCTAAATTTCAATTCAATCTTTTTATTTTTTAGACAAATATGCATTAGCAGATAAATTATAGTTATCTTTCAACATTTCAAGATTGTACGACAGATTAAATTGTTCTTTACATCAAAATTTCTTTATAAATAGAAATTATCTATTTAGGAAGATGGTTTAGAGGAGATAATTTGAACAAAAACATATTTTTGTGTAAAATTACATCGAATATTACAAGAAACAAAGTGATGCACTAATTAGAAAAATGGCCAGTACCCGAATCTACGCAGATGACTGGTCTTTCTTTGACGATCCTGACAATCGATCATCCAGGCTTGAATTCTCTATTCCAAGTCAATGGTCGCAATTGGATGTTATCAAGCCTGCAAAGAAACAACTGAAAAAGAAAAAATTACCAAACCCAGACCAAAAACCAAAGAAAAAGCACAATCACGTACTCAAAGAGATCAGAACATACCAAAACTCAGTTGATCTCCTCATTCCAAGGCTTTCATTTCAGAGATTAGTCCGCGAAATCGCACATCAAAACAATCCAACGATCAAGTTCCAGGAAACTGCAATACAAGCTTTGCAAGAAGCTTCTGAGGCATTCCTTGTTGGAATGATGGAAGATGGAAACCTTTGTACCATTCATGCCCAAAGAGTTACGATAATGAAGAAAGATATGAAACTTGCAGAAAGAATTCGAGGCGATTCAATTACTGAGTAAGAAGACTAATTACTGACCCAGATAATTCCAAGTAAAAAATGAAATAATATTCTAAAATTTAAATAATTTTTTTATTTAAACACAAAAAGAACAATTTAAATACATACATTATGTCCGAAGTAAAGATTATGCATTATTGTGTAAGAGTAGCACTTAAAGGATCAAATCTTGCATTTTCTGATTCAGATTCAACAGATGTGACTTTAATTAGTCTATCAATATAGTCTTGAATAACTGACAAGCCGAGATAAAGAGGTTCTCTTGAGAAAGAAATGAACAATGTGTGATATATCACTGAATGTTCTTTTTCAATGAAATTGAAATCATTATGCTTTTCCAAATACGCATTTCTAACTTCAGGATTTCTTTCGTTCTTAAATTTAATGAAAATATAAATGATAACTGAATGGAGACAACATAAAGTTCCTAGAACCAAAGCTATAACAAAAACGATTATTTTCCCTCTGATTGAGTGTGCATAGCTTTGACCTGTAGGATCATTCTTATCAATCTCTTTCATATAAGTGAGAAACGGCAAAAAGATTAAACATATAACTGAAAGCAAAAATATTGTGTCATATGTTATCGCGAACTTTTCAAATGGATAATATTCATTCATTATATTTGAAAAAGTCATGGCGGCTTGCAAAATACTAAGGATCATTAAAATTGGTAAAGAAATGTTAAGGGTCCACTGTAAAAATTGAAAGTCTCTCAAAATTGAGAGGCGATTTGCAAATAATCGTTATCGTCTTTTTTCAAAAATCCACTTTTCCTAGTGTTCTGATTAATATTTTGTGAATGTAACAATAAAGTATATGTTTTAGTAAGATGATAATACATTCTATCACTTCAAATCACATAAAAATTGCAAAATCAGCGAGTTTTATAAGAACATGATTTTTTTCGAATTTTTTCGCTTCTGGATGCGTGTTTTGAAAAATAGATATTTTCGAATTTTGATTTTAATTTAAGTATAAATTTTATATTAGGAATTTTTTTGACCTATTTCCAATCATTAAATCCTAAGTTTTTCTAGGAATTTAATTGAGAAGAAATTAGGAAATTCGCTTTAATACCATTACATTCTAATATTGTGATGCATGTAGTTTATATTTATTGAGGCTAATGCCGGAATATCGTGCATTTTATAAAAAATTCAAAGAATTGACAATTGGATAGCACAAATTTAATTCTCTAGACAAAGTATTATTGTTTATATATTCAAAGCATTATCCTTCGTTTTGAAATGTTGGCCAAAAATTTTCGTGTTATTTTTTGTGTTTCAGCATAAATTATGTATTTACTTATGAAAGATAAGCATTTTATTCATTATCATAAAGATATACCAAAACAAATTGATAAATTTTTAAAAAAATGTGTATTTTAGTGGGTATTATTCTGGCCAATGCCCATTTTTAAACGATTTAATATTGACCATATCAATAGCCGACTCAATGTAAAAATTTAGATATTATTTTTTTCATTATTCAAACTTTGATAAATTTTAGTATAATGAATGATTTTGTTTCGTGTATGATACAGAAATGAAAAGCTTGATTAATATCATTTTGCATTTTTTCAAGAATGTTAGAGTACATCTACATTAAAAAATCGGATTCGAATTGCGATACTGCATCAAATTGTTGCACATCTGATAAGGATCTCAAAAGAGTAAAGTTAATTTTTTTTGTGTTTTTTTAAGTTTTGGGCCTTAGTAAAAACACCATCTTGAGCAATATTTTTGGGACGACGATAGGCCTTATTTGGCCTTACAGTGGACCCTTAAAGAAATATCTACTGATGAACGATTTTTCTCTGTTAAAAAATACTGTAAAATCTTGTATTGACTTGATTAAGCAAATGAAGGCAACATCTCCAAAAAAGTATGATACACAAACAACAATAAAGAATGTATCATCCTGGGTTTTACGCATAACAAGAATTATAAGTAATACAATTGATCTCGCGAGTTGAAATAGACGAAATAGAAATCTACTTGTATATCTTTTGATTTTTTCGTTTTGATTGCGGAAAAATACGCAAACAAATACAAATATCATGTATAATGTACATAAACTCATGTACGAAACAAGTCCTATTCTCAGACCCTGGGCTTTTTCCATTAATGTCAGATTTGACTCTATCAGACTTTTGAAATTTGAATGTGATTTTTGATATAAATATTACAGCTGATCTGAACAGTACGCTATTTGTCCTGTTTATCTGCATGTATGTGCTGAGGAGAATCATTGGATCCATTTGTTCCCAAAGAGTTCGAATTAACAATTGATTTTTACATTTATCGAAATTAGAATTAATATATAAGACTTTCAAATGTAAGTCCAATTTTTGAATATTACTAATAGAACAATGATACTTTATTTCTCAATTTCTCAAAACTGAGTTTGGCGATTCCAAAATAAAAAGATATATTTAACTATGGATAGTTAACTAATATCACCAATTAAATATATATTTTATAGGTGTACGTTTAGCGAAAATAAAATGGATGAAGATCTTTTGCTGAAAGAGATTTCAGGCCATGAATTAGCTGCTCGATTATCAGGAATACTTCAAATTGAAGATTCGTTAGAAAATTCCGAGTTTTCTGATGAATTTATTTCCAAAATTTACTCCCCAATTTGCAAATGTCTAAAAACCTCGCATCAACAAGTTAAAAATAGAAGCCTTCGGATTATACACAGAATATTAACCGATTATTTCCAAAAAATCCAATATCAATCGTTACCTCTTCAGACGTTATTTTATCAATTTACACCAAAAAACGAAGAAAATCTTCAAATGATCAAAGATTGCATAACTATTATTATCAATCAAGCTTATCCTAAAGAATGGATCGAAATTCTCGAAAATACATTACTTAAATCTTTAAATAGACCTCTCAAGATTTTCCTTATTGGCGTAATTAGAGAAATTCCATTGTTATTATCTACAGAAAAGTATTTGACCCTATTAGAAGATCCATCTCTTGATCTGGCTATTGAAGCACAGAGCCTACTCAAATTTTACTCTCCACAAGAAATCCGATACATTGTTAGCAGAGTATATTACTCAAATAAGATGCCAAAGAAAAACAAGCAAGTTATTTTGAAACTTTCGAAGGAGATTTACGAAAATGCTAAATCAGGAAGCATTCAAAAGTCACCAACAACTAAAAGACATGAGATTCCAAAATATATCCATGAGATATTGGCTCTTTTGTCACAAAGGAAAGAAAGAATTTCAATTGCTGAACTACAAAACAGGACACCTCGTAAAACCCCAACTAAACAGACTTCTGAAAATTCCAAATTTACTCCCATCAAATCTCCAAATAACGAAAATGAAATTTTGAATGAATCTGGAAACATAAGCGAAAATGAAAATTACAGCGAAAATGACTTTAACTTTGAGGATGATAACCAAGATAGTCTGAATAGTTTGATTGACACTTCAAGATCAAATATTAAAACAAATGAAGATGAATCATTCGATCCAGAATTTCCATCACCATCAGACAAACAATATGTTGATTCAAATACTCAATCTAAATCCCAAATTTCAAACAAAAACGAAAATGAAATTTCATATACTAGTTCAACTGCTCAAGATGGAGAGAAAATGCCAATTCCTAGATTTTTATCAGGCCAGCTCAATAGGACAAAAACAGATTTTGAAACTGCGACATCACAATCGCAATCACAAGCTCAAAACTCAGAAGAACGTTCTCGAGTTTCAAACGAGAATGAAAATTCCCACTTGTCACAAGGCAGCAGAGCTTCCCGGAATGCTAGCAATTCTCAAATTGGCAATTCCAAACAAAATTCAAGAAATCTCGATTCACAACTCGCAGATGAAGATGATCAGCTTAATAATAATGATAACAGAAGTTTTTCAAACATGGATTCTGAACTTTCCAATGAAAATTCTCAGATTTCTAATGAAAACTCTCAGTTATCCAACAGGAAGTCACAAAGTCAACTTTCTAACAAGAGATCACAATTGTCTAATCAAATTTTGCATCTTTCCAATCAAGATTCTCAAATAGAAGATCAAAAGTCCCGAAGCCAGCATTCAATCAATCAGAGGAGATCTTCACAGGCTATTTCAGATCAATATGGAGATAATTCTGAGGAAAATTTCAATAAAGACACAGTCTTTGGAAATTCTGAATTAATTGATCCAGAGTTATTAGAAGATAATGGCTTTAATGACGGATTTGAAGAAATGTATCGTGCAGAATATAACAAATATGCAGATCTTCCATTCAAACTTCGTGATTTAAGTAATCGTCCTTGGATTGAACGATGTTCTTACTTAGATATCATTCAAAAGCATATAGATGAACATGAACTAACAGAAGATTATGGTGTTGTTCTCGAAAGTTGCATGAAATGCGCTTATCCATTGCATTTCAGAGTTACAAAATCTCTTTCTCATTTGACATCAACAATCATGATGTTCCATCCTGAAGCGATTAAATCAAACATTAGAGAGATCCTTGTTTTCGCCACATCTGGTGCAATTCAAAATATTTCAATTGAAAATGAACTTATTCAAACAATTATTGAGGAAATCAATATTAATGATTTATTGAATGAAGCTGTTGAAATAATTGACGAATATCCTAAAGCAGGACAATTCATCATCTCCATTGTTTGCTTATCTCTCGAGAAATACAAAGATGCTAAACTTGATAAACATTCAACAACGAGATTCCTTTGTTATGTTTTGTATGAATCTAAAGACAAAGAATCAGAAAATAGAGTTTATGAATTGATTTCTAAATCAAATCAGGATATTTTCAGTTCATTTGTCAGCCGCCAAACATTTTCAAACAGAGCAAAACTGTCTAAATATGTTGTTAAGAAAGCTCCCACTCCAAAGAAACAAGTAACACCAACTAAAAAATCAAATTCTCTTTCTATGTCAACTAACGAAGCCTCAATTGCAATGGATACAATCACAGTTGAACTTGGAAAGAAAGGAGATTGCGATTTAGACGAATTAGAAATGGCATTTGAAAAAGTAGTAATTTCTAATTTCAGCCATTTGACTATGATATTCCAAAAGTTTTTATCATGTTTATCATTTATGGATTCCCAGAAAATCGATGAAAATAGTGAAGCAATCAGAGATATTTGCAAAGTTCAATTCAAAGATAATCAGCTACTTAGATTCTTGTCCTCAGACCCACCAATTGAACTAATTCGTGGACTTGCTTCCATTGCAACTTTGATGCCAATTACAATTTTTTCAAATTCCTCAGTATACCTTGAAGAATTATATGACTATTTTGTCGAATCCAGTGGATCAGATAGAAGAGTTTTATGCGTTTTATTTACAGCGATTTTGAAATGCGACGGTGATGATATTCGCGAGAAAGATTATGTATCACATCAACACAAGTATGTTATCAATACTTTAATGTCTAAACTGATGTAATTTAAATTATTTAAATGTTTTATTTATAACATATTAAGGGTGCACCCAAAAAAAAGCTTCTATCTTATTTTCCCCCTTTAAAAATCATTTTTACTAATGATTGGGTGTTTCTCGAGGAATTTCATAACTTGCGTTTAAATTCTGATTCGAATAAAAGTGGATGTATTCTTGCAAACAATTGACAATATTCACCCAGAGAGTTCTCTTGATCTTCTTGCTCTTCTGCATCGGTCATTGTTCTCCATGGCTCAGGAAAAATATCAAAATCTTAAAAAATTTTAGGCTTAATTTTCTCAGGATATTCTGGTTCTACTACTTTAAATGAAGAGAGAACCTAATTAGACTCTGCTTCCTGATGTTTTAGGAACCATTCTAATGCAGCACCGAAAACCTGTTGACACCACAAAATTACAGATTTGCATCAGAGTTTCCTATTTCTCCAATCGCTTATCAAGTCGTTTTTAAAGCGAAGTCTTCCATTTTCTGTTGAAGTAAGATTTTCTTCAGATAAAACACTCGAAACATTCAATGGAGTCAGTCGATTCATCACTGTTTCTAAGAACACAACATCAAGAGACATTATGAAGAAAGTTGAGTCACTTGACATGCTAAATCTCCAAGGTGATGCACCTCCAGAGATAATCATTTTCTTTAACGAGAAACCAAACATCAGAGAAACGATCGGAATAGACACAGAGATTTTCCCAAACATCAAGAAATTAATTTCCAAAGCTAAGTCTGACTCGAGCCGTATTGTTATTGCGATTGTTTCTAACGATCCTTTCTTGAATAATAGGACGAACTACTTGACGAGATCTCTTTCGGGACTTTTGAATCCGAACAACAAATCTTCTCAATAAAAATTTGTTATTTATTTTATTGGTATTATTTCAGAAATAAGTTATTTTTTTTGCGAATTTAAAAAATCATTTTTTACTAATGATTATGATTTTCTTGACGAATTTCATTTCTTGAGTTTGAATACTGGTGGTCTCATTATTTTAATTGATGGTCCAAAACGTGGTTGTGGTCTGGAGTAAATCTCTCTTATGCATTCTGGCATACCACCATTTGACTCGGCTTCCTGATGGGATAAAATATACTGCGAAATTGCATCTCCAGCTTTCTGTATACCTTGTTTTATAGCCCAATTTACAATCGCTCCTATAATGTTATCTTGATCTTGTTGTTCTTCTGCATTAAATGAGGGTGGAACGTAATTTGATTCGGCTTCTTGACGGCTTAAAATCCATTGTAATGCAGCACCTCCTACAATTCTAGCAACAAGTGGCCAGATATTCTCTTGATCTTCTTGTTCTTCTGCATTAAATGAGGGTGGAACGTAATTTGACTCGGCTTCCTGATGGAAATAATGCTTAAATACGCCTTTAGCAGCTCCTTGTAGAAGTTGTCCTGCTACAAATCTTAAAATAATTCCCACGCAGTTATCTTGATCTTCTTGTTCTTCTGCATTAAATAACGGTGGAACATAATTTGATTCTGCTTCCTGATGGCGGAGACGGTCATATATCATCTTTCCTCCTTTAAGCAAAAAATGTGATCCAGCACCTATTGCTGCCTGCTGAGCGAGCCAAACTGCAATTGGAGCAAGTGGAATAAAGTTATCTGGATCTTCTTGTTCTTCTGCGTTCTTCCAAGTTGGTCTGAGGAATGGTCCTGGAACAAAACCTGTTGGATACTTGATAAGAGGTCTCCTGCGAAGACCTTGCTTGAGGTCTCCTGCTAAGCGAGATGTAGAGAGCATCGCGAATGCAAACATCATTTATTAAAATGATGAATTTCAATATTGTAAAGATTCGAGAAGAAGCCGAATGTCAAATTTGACATTTTTTACGGCGATTTTTATTTAAAAATATAAAATTGTCAGATCTGACAATTTAAACAAGATTCTGCATAAATTACATTCAATTATAATCCATAATTTTTACATCACTATACTAATTTTATCAAACTTTGACGTGTATTCAAATTTTCTGAGTTTCTGATACAATCAAAGTTACTTAATATACATATTGAATCATAATTTTGTAGGTATGATTCAAATTCAGATGAGTTAAACCAATCCTTTTGAATTGTTATGAATTTAATAATGCCCCATTTAAAAAAAATGTTCGCATTTTGTTTATTTTAAAAATATCATTGACCAACTTAAACTCAGAAAATTTGAATACACGTCAAAGTTTGATAAAATTAGTATAGTGATGTAAAAATTATGGATTATAATTGAATGTAATTTATGCAGAATCTTGTTTAAATTGTCAGATCTGACAATTTTATATTTTTAAATAAAAATCGCCGTAAAAAAATGTCAAATTTGACATTCGGCTTCTTCTCGAATCTTTACAATATTGAAATTCATCATTTTAATAAATGATGTTTGCATTCGCGATGCTCTCTACATCTCGCTTAGCAGGAGACCTCAAGCAAGGTCTTCGCAGGAGACCTCTTATCAAGTATCCAACAGGTTTTGTTCCAGGACCATTCCTCAGACCAACTTGGAAGAACGCAGAAGAACAAGAAGATCCAGATAACTTTATTCCACTTGCTCCAATTGCAGTTTGGCTCGCTCAGCAGGCAGCAATAGGTGCTGGATCACATTTTTTGCTTAAAGGAGGAAAGATGATATATGACCGTCTCCGCCATCAGGAAGCAGAATCAAATTATGTTCCACCGTTATTTAATGCAGAAGAACAAGAAGATCAAGATAACTGCGTGGGAATTATTTTAAGATTTGTAGCAGGACAACTTCTACAAGGAGCTGCTAAAGGCGTATTTAAGCATTATTTCCATCAGGAAGCCGAGTCAAATTACGTTCCACCCTCATTTAATGCAGAAGAACAAGAAGATCAAGAGAATATCTGGCCACTTGTTGCTAGAATTGTAGGAGGTGCTGCATTACAATGGATTTTAAGCCGTCAAGAAGCCGAGTCAAATTACGTTCCACCCTCATTTAATGCAGAAGAACAAGAAGATCAAGAGAATATCTGGCCACTTGTTGCTAGAATTGTAGGAGGTGCTGCATTACAATGGATTTTAAGCCGTCAAGAAGCCGAATCAAATTACGTTCCACCCTCATTTAATGCAGAAGAACAACAAGATCAAGATAACATTATAGGAGCGATTGTAAATTGGGCTATAAAACAAGGTATACAGAAAGCTGGAGATGCAATTTCGCAGTATATTTTATCCCATCAGGAAGCCGAGTCAAATGGTGGTATGCCAGAATGCATAAGAGAGATTTACTCCAGACCACAACCACGTTTTGGACCATCAATTAAAATAATGAGACCACCAGTATTCAAACTCAAGAAATGAAATTCGTCAAGAAAATCATAATCATTAGTAAAAAATGATTTTTTAAATTCGCAAAAAAAATAACTTATTTCTGAAATAATACCAATATAATAAATAACAAATTTTTATTGAGAAGATTTGTTGTTCGGATTCAAAAGTCCCGAAAGAGATCTCGTCAAGTAGTTCGTCCTATTATTCAAGAAAGGATCGTTAGAAACAATCGCAATAACAATACGGCTCGAGTCAGACTTAGCTTTGGAAATTAATTTCTTGATGTTTGGGAAAATCTCTGTGTCTATTCCGATCGTTTCTCTGATGTTTGGTTTCTCTTCTCTGGATTATCTCTGGAGCATCATTAGCCGAGAGATTACAAGTGACTCAACTTTCTTCATAATGTCTCTTGATGTTGTGTTCTTAGAAACAGTGATGAATCGACTGACTCCATTGAATGTTTCGAGTGTTTTATCTGAAGAAAATCTTACTTCAACAGAAAATGGAAGACTTCGCTTTAAAAACAACTTATACTTCTTGATTGAGTTGATTGCTTTGTGTCGAACAACGTCAACTCTTAAGTTCTCATTTTTTGGACATTCCCTTTTATGTAAGATTCGCCGGTTGCACTCGAATGTGCCAATGGAAAGAACTAAATGAAGTTTATCACCGTATTTGCATCCGGGGAATAATTTGCCACTAACATTAAGCAACTCTTGTGCTGTAGTTCCTTTACGAGCCCAGTATGGACTAAGAAGTTCGTTTGTGAACTTATTAGAGATACAAATCATGTTTAAAGGAGTAAACAATGATATAGAATATGCTGTAGGACCATTCTTTAATACTTGATATGTGATTGGAGAAATAGGAAACTGTGAAGCAAATCTGTAATTTTGTGGTGTCAATGGATTCGTTCCATTCAAGAACAAAATTGAGGATGGATTAATTCCGGTGAACAAAGAAACACGTTTTTGGATATCGCTGTAAACAGAATTCTGATTAAATATGTATTTCCTGTCATTAATACTCAAGAAAACTTTTGTTTGTGTCTCAAGAGTAATGATTGATCCTGGATTCAAAAAATAATCTAAACTTTTAATTTGTTTAGATTTGTATCTGTAAACTGAATTATTGTCTTGTAGATCATTCTTTAATTGTTCACAAGTAGTAAGTTTGATGCATTTGTTTGGACCACGCTTAGGAATAATAAACAATGGTCCACTGTTGTATTCAACAGGAACAATGTAAAAAGTTGTTGTCAAACCTTTGATAACGAAAATAGAAGCACAAATGTCTAAACTCAATGGGCCAATTAAATCTTTCATTCCTGGCATAAGAGCCCAAGCAAAATATTGTTTGAAATCTACATTTGGTTTCAGATTTTTAACAATTTCAGAGATATTTACATTTTCATCTTTCCATTCATATGAACTTGATACTTTCTGTAATGGATTGCCAACGATGTCTTTGTAGAAAATGAACTTGGAAAAGTATAAATCTGCTCTGTGTGGTGCAAGATGCAAAGGAATGAAGTCACTCGGCTGAATATAACTGATGCAATCTTTTCTCACATAGAAACACATATAAGCAACAGCGGAACTGAACGTAAATGCCCCGAAAAAGCTTGGTTGACTCTTTGTTGATGTTCCAAATAAACGAGAAACAAAAGATTCATCGACAATTTTGGTGGATCCGTCATTAAATTGAACCCAGTTGTTGGAACCTGTCTTAATAAATGATGTGTAATGCCCGTACATAGGATTTCCTGAATGCGCAATGATTCCGTATAATTTATAATTTTTTTCTGTTTTTGTATCGGTAGAAGAGAATGTACTCATATCTAGATCGAATGGACAATCGAATGATGACTTAATTTCGATAATACAGTTCTTTTTTGTCGAATATTTAAATCTACATAATTGAAAACTTAAAATTGGAGGTGGTTGTGAGAATGTAAGTTTCTGGGTTGCTTGTGCTCGACCTTTTTCGCCGGTATCGTAATCGTCTGAAAGTAATTCTGGTGCAGTTATTAAACTTAAACTTTCTCGAAGAGATTTGAGACCATCGACGATAATCGGCATGGTCGTAAAACTTTCTTCGGTAGTAGAAACGTAATCAACAGAAGGGCATTCGATAGTTCTTGTCGTTGTTCCTCTAAAAAGTTGCGATTCGCCTTGAACAAACTTCTCGCCTAAATCTGTTTCTAATCTCTCTAGTAATGCAACGAGGAATTCGTGCGCATCATGTTGAACCATTGATAATTCGTTGACACTTCCAAGAGCTCTAATGAAATTATCGGGAGAAGGAGCACGACTGGAAAGCTGTAGGTCTGTAAAAAGGTTTTGAAGTGACATAACTGAATCTGGGGGATCTTTAAATGAATATAAAAGATTTCGAAATGCTGTTGTATGAAAAAGAATCTGTAAGACTGATGCCATGTAGCACGTTGATCCGGAATTTCTAATTCCTAAGTATCTGTCTTTTCTTGTGTATGGATATTTTGATGATAATATAACTCTAAAATATAATTTATCAGGGAGCTCTTTATTGACTGTAATTAGGCAAAATGGATATTTTTTGCTGAATGATGCTGTCGTTGATGCTAATATAGTTCCAAGAAAATCTTCTGCTATAAAAACTTGGAAAGAAAACATTTCATCATAGTGCCACTGTTCAGCAGAACAGCAAAATACTATGATTGTTGATGTCTGTTTGTTAACAAAAGCGGCAAAATTTTCTCCTTCTTGATTAAAAACTTCAGATCTAAAGTAATTCATGCCAAGACAAGATGCTTTTGTTAAATCCCATGCTACAAATTTGTTTGGGTCAATTGTGATGGAGCCTGACTGACCCATTCAAAGATGTAATCAAAGGAAAAAAAAAATAAAAATTTATTATATGAGTTTATATCCATGTAGTCGCTGAAATGACTATATTTAAATAAACTATATTTCAAATTCAATTTTTGAAATTATTTTGTCTTCGATAGATATAGATTTATTGCATGCCATAGCAATAAAATGATAGCATATGAAATATATTAATGATTTAATTAAATAATGAAGACAATCTTTTGTAATAACATTATCATCCAATGGTATGCTACAAAAGTAGAAACTCTTTATATTCTCCAAAATCAGAAAGCAAAATCATTCTTTATGGTTTCAAATCAAAGTCAGATTTTCACAATGAATAACTGCATAAGTAAAATCTCAATCAACGAACCCTATCTTACTTATCGTATAACTTAAGAAATGAAGTTTATTGATATTTTTGATATATGTTCCATTATATTAAGGGCACACTCACCACTTTCTGACACGCTCAGATAATATCAACATATCTTTATTTTAATGGCAAAAGAGTATAATAGCCATTTTAGGAACTAATCACTGATTTATAATAACCTTTTCTCGATCAAAAATATTAACTTTTGACCTTAGAAAATTGGGATATAAAGCTTGTGTGTCAAAAAAAATTGAGAGAATGTCAGAATGTGGTATAAGTGCACACTTAAGATAAGGGTTTCGTTTTGCGAAAAAAACGTACAATACGCAATTTCGCTAAAAAAACATTTAGCTAGCAATTTCGACCTTTGACTCCACTCAAGACGTCACTTTTTTAATTTTGCGGTATCATATTTTTGGAAAATCTTTATGAATATTATATAAAAAGTCTCTTTAATATCTATATTTCATATTTTTATCGATTTTTAAAGTTTTTGCGAAAAGTATTCAATTATTTTTGCTATTTGGTCGGGTAAATGTCAGATTTGCGACATTTTCTGATATGATATTCAGATTCTACGTTGAGAATAATGCTTATAGAACCCTCTTGCTATTGTGTCAAAATTGCGAAACCGATAGCAAAAATATCTCGCAATATCAAAATTGAGATATTGAGTGAATTATGCATTATAGAGATTAAAAATCTGATTTGTGAAAACATCTCATCAGTTTCTAGCTAATTCAAAAATCTTTACTATCTTATTCGATTAAAATGAAAAGGGAATAGTTTCATTATGCTTTAAATGACAGCCTTATAATATAATCATAGTTTTCGCTCAATATGCAGCATTTTTTTTTCGAAATCTATGGTCAATGTCCTAAATACTGATTGCTTTGCATTCATATCTCTTACATTTTCTATACCCACATCACTATTCATTGCTATTCCTATCTTTTTCATTTTTGTTTGTTTCTCATAATTTCTCAAAAAACACGATAACTTGATATTTGTAAATATCATACTTTATAACGTAAATAAGAACTTGACCTATTAAGAAAAGCAGTAATGAAAAGAAAATCTGAAATTCATAAAAATTACAAGTTTCTGATGACAATTAGTTTAATTAAACCAGGTACAAGATTATATAATTGTATTTTCTATCCAATTATCCATATAATATCTTATCCAGAAAAAATAACTTGATCAATACCAAATGATTTTTTAACTAGTAAATAAAGTATTTTCTTTACACACACATTGTATATCATAGTTTTTTTTTTTTTTGGTTTCGCAAAACATCCAAAAACAAATATGCTATAAAAGTGACAATTTTAGCAAAACGAAACCCTTACTTAAGAAAAATTTGTAATTACAACATTTTCAATGAAACCGATGATTTGAAAATTTTTGTCATTTTATTTTTGTGAAATTGTTCTCAAAACTTTTCTCGTTAAGAGCAGTATTTTCATACATTTATGAGTTATTCTGCACATTAAGGTCAAATTATTCCATATCATGGTATAACAAGAACCATAATATCAAAATAAAACCTTCAAAGTTTTACCATGTATATATATGTTACTTTGAAAATCGTTATCAACCAAGACTCTTACTTAAGATTCCACAGAAAGTCATCCAATACTTACAAAACATAAAACCACCAAACAAAAGAGTTTATAAAAGTATTTCAGTATATTATCAAATGGATTTTGCACCATTCACTAAAGGAATAGATTTAAATGAAGAAGATTTCAACTTTATTGCACAAAGGGCAATCAATGGAATTCTTGAAACTTTAACAATTATGACTTATAATTATTATCTCTATCAAGCATGTGAACTTAGTTTTATTTTGGAAAAACTTATTTTGAAATATTTGAAGAAACCAGAACTCAATACACCAGAGGATATTATTTCTTCTTTATCAGAGCTGGCAAAAGATCTTCGTTTCACGGATCATTTTCGATTCACATTTAGACGCCCTACAATAATTTGCCTTAATTTGCCTTATATCTTTCAAGATAGCGATATTGCTGATGAACTTATTAAAAAATTTCCTGATATCCATAGAAATTTATGCGAGTTTGGCGACCCCTTTAAATTATATTCTGAATATGAATATTCAGAGTTAGATACAAACAATCCAGTTCGAGATTTCTTAAAGCGGCGTGAAGAAGTAATAAAAGAATTTGAGAGGCTCAGGAGAGCAAAGCATCCGGGAATAACATTTAAAGAGACAGATTATGAGCGTGATTACCATTGCTCACAGAAATAAGAATCAAATTACCAATCTCTTGTTTATAATAATAATTAATAATTTATTTTAAATATAGAAGATTTTATATATTTTCTGGATAATGATTTTGATAATTATATCGCTCAATTAATGACCAAAAATGAAATATCCGATCATGATGATACTTTTCAATTAAATTCCAGATTGAAGGATGAGTCGATGCAACTCTTTATTAAACTAAGAGAAATTTAGTCATTTTAAATAGATTGCTAACTGAATTGGTTCGGATAGATGCTAATTTCATTGAAATAGAGTATTTATGAATACTGTATACAAAAAAAGTTTTGGTAAAAGGTAAAAGAAATTTTGAGTGCAAATGATATGAGAAAAATGAAATCAATATTAGAACGTAATAAAAATAGTCATCACATTAAAAATTTGAAATTACAATATTTTCAATGAAACCGATGATTAGAAAATTTTTGTCATTTTATTTTTGTGAAATTGTTCTTAAAACTTTTCTCGTTAAGAGCAATATTTTCATACATTTATGAGTTATTCTGTACATTAAGGTCAAATTATTCCATATCATGGTATAACAAGAACCATGATATCAAAATAAAACCTTCAAAGTTTTACCATGTATATATTTGTTACTTTGAAAATCGCTATCAACCAAGATTCTTGTTTAAAATTCCACAGAAAGTTCTCCAGTACTTACACAATTTAAAACCACCGAAAAAAGAGGTTTATAAAAGTATATCAATCTGGTATCAGATGGATTTTACACCATTTACTAAAGGAATAGATTTAAATGAAGAAGATTTCAACTTTATTGCACAAAGGGCAATCAATGGAATTCTTGAGACGTTAAACATTATGACTTATAATTATTATCTCTATCAAGCATGTGAACTTAGTTTTATTTTGGAAAAACTTATTTTGAAATATTTGAAGAAACCAGAACTCAATACACCAGAAGATATTATTTCTTCTTTATCAGAGCTGGCAAAAGATCTTCGTTTCACGGATCATTTTCGATTCACATTTAGACGCCCTACAATAATTTGCCTTAATTTGCCTTATATCTTTCAAGATAGCGATATTGCTGATGAACTTATTAAAAAATTTCCTGAAATCCATCGGAATTTATGTGAGTATGGTGATCCTCTTGAACTCAATACTAAATTTGAATACTCAGAGTTAGATACAAACAATCCAGTTCGAGATTTCTTAGCATTACGTGAAGAAGTAATAAAAGAATTTGAGAGGCTCAGGAGAGTAAAGTATCCGGGAATAATATTTAAAGAGACAGATTACGAGCGTGATTACCATTGTACACAGAAATAGGAATCAATTTACCAATTTCTTATATTTTCCAAAATTGTCATTGTCAAGATTAAATATTGATGAAGTAGCCGATTGTATTGCCGTCAATTAATATCATTTTTTCATATTATGAATGACTTGACGCATCTAATTAGTAATATATAAATGATAAAAGATTATCTAAGGTAAATATTTTAGTGTATCTTGTGATCTGGTAATTGATTTATGTTTCCTAATAAAAATTGATCAAATCTTTGAGTCAAAACTATTTGTATGTTTTAATTTCCATTTTAATATCACATTGAGAAAAAATAAGCATACGAAGTAACATGATTACCTTTAATTAAGATTATAAATAAAATGATGCGCTTTGACATCTTCTTCATTCAACAGATTCCATTAGAGTCAATTTTTCTAATTCATATGCGTATGATATGATTATTTCAAATTTAAAATCATTTTGTGGTATCTGTAAAATCATTTTGATAAAGACATCTCTCGATTAATGGTCAATGATGGGATAATTGAGAGAAACGGAAAGATTTTCATGAATTTTGCATTTTTTATCAAATTGTAATTCTATCAGATTCGCTTATATTTTCCTAATCCAATTTTCGATCCTTTTTAAAGAATCAATTAGCAATATATTATTCCAAGCTCTATTACAATTTTATGTGGTTACAAAACCTATTACAACCCAAATACCATATATTTCTTCTGCATAAGATGTAGAACATACTGTTAGGCCAATTGAAGTTGGATTAAGTTGGATTATGTTCTTACATTTTTCAAATATTTTTGATGCGATATCAGATGGATTATTTAAGTAATAGAATACTGAGCATACTTTGAGTGATGAGCTTTCTGGTAATGATTCTTTAATTAAAGATGCAATTGGCATTGTCCAATATTCATCTGGTAATTCAAGTTCTCTAGTTTCAAGTGTTGCGGCAATTGGACGTAAAAATCTCAACAATGTTTGATCAAATTCTTTCTTCCATTGAATTGATAATATTCGACATAATTCGTTTTCTAATTCTAGCTCATTGATAGAAGGTGATTTGATTAAGACTGGAATAATCGTTGGTGGTGTGGTAATCTCAATATTCCATTGAGATGGATCCCAGATATCTGGAGTTGGATTGTCAACATTTGGAGAAACGCGTTTTCTATAACCAACGAGCTTAGTTGCTTTCAAATTATCGATAACAACTCTCTTTTTCTGAATTAAATCCCATTCGATGATAATATCTCCAATAGTAATTACTTTCTCATCATAAATGTATGCATCAAGACCGAAACCACATAATAAGCAAACAAGCAAAGCTGAAAGCTCTTTAATATTTCCTACTCTATTCGCTAAAACATTATGAACTGAGAACGAACGAGGATCTAATTCTTCCTTAGAATTCATTTCTTTCAATTTGAGTTTTGATATTTTATATAATAAATGAACAAATCTGAATGCATGGAATGGTGTTGGTAAAGCACGAGATGATATCGGGCAAATTATGGAGTTTGTTTCATTTCGATGTACAAAGCAATTTTCTAACTGTTGGGAAGAGGCCATTTTGCTTCCCAATTGAATTCTTATATCAATTAGACCGCATTCTTGGGATTGAGAATCATGTAAAATAACTTGATCTCTTAAGTATCCTGAAAGGGATAGACGCCAGTCAAACTGACCGTATCCGTATATGTATGTGCCTTTTTGATTTTCAGCAATCACTGATACAGAAGATTGACCTAATCTAATTAAATCTGTAATTGGTTGATTTAATGTAAGTAAGAAGTTGCATTGTAATTGAGGTTCATCAGATGCTTGAACTTTTGGAGATCTAAAACGATTGCCTGCAATATTTAAATCTAATGTAATGTATTCATTCTGTGGGCATTCTACATAGTTCACAAATGCTGAAGTTGATAATATTTCTATTAAAACTTGATTTGTTTTTAATGTTACTGGAGAATTTTCAAAATCTTCTATTAAATTTTCATTATCGTCATCATTAGTTTGTTGTGTATATGGGAAAGGATGTAAATATCTGATTTCTTCAGGTAAGAGCTTCCGGAAAACCGTGTTTTCGGCTTGCCGCGACTCTTCCATAAAATTTTTAAACGTCATTTTTTCCAATAATCATGTTCATCACTAGCAGAATAAGTAATTTAACATATAAAATTTCTTGAAAAGCAATTTTGGCAATTGTTAGCTTACTTAAACTAATAGTTTTGTTTAGTATTGATGAAATTGAAATCAAAGATAAATTCTAATGAAATAGAGTATCATAATGTTAAAACACATAATTAATAATATATATTTATAAAACAAAACAAGATAAATTAATATAAATAAATAAAATTAAATCCGCGCGGGTGATTTTGGGCTTGTAGGAGGTGATGGTAGTCTATTTGCCCTATTTGGTGATTTTGGTGATGAAGGAGGCGAAGGCATTTGTTTCAATGGACTTCCTTTTCTTTGTACAGAAGAAGATCTTGGAGAAACGATTACAGTTCCATTTGCATTATGCGCAACATGAACTTTCTTATAAACCTTCTTTCCTGAATCTCTTTCTGGATCAAATCTTCTCATTTTTGGTGATTTATGAGGTCTCTTTTTACTTGGGCTTGGAGTTCCTTCTGTATCATCAAGAAGCTCGTCAACATTAACACCAATCATACTCTGTTTCCTTTCTGGCTTCGGTGTTTCAATCTTCGGCTTTTCATCTGATTTTGGAATATAATATTCTTGGTCGAGAGATTTTTGTGGAGTTTCTGGTGTCTTTTGTGGTGTTTTATTTTGTTGGTTATCTGGTTTTGGTAAATAGAATTCATTTTGCAACTTTTCTGAATTTTGTTGATTAATTTGATTTTGAATGGGACTTTTAGGTGGTTCTTCAGCTTTCTTTGGAGTTGTATTGATATCCTGAAGTTGCATGAATCCATTATTGCTTTCAACCATCTCATTAGAATCTGAATCACTTGAACTTGAATATTCTTTATGAGAATCAGAAGAAGAATCTCCATCTTGATATATCTTATATTTTCTTCTTGGAACTTCAGCACCATAATCGAACTTTGGATCAGGATTTTCCGCATCATTCCTTCTCCAATAAATACCAGCATTTAGTCGACGAATTGGAATAGGAATGAACCAACAAAGACAACAAGCCTTTGGTCCAAGTGTTTCTGAACAGTTCGTACAACAACCCAGGTCATATGGATTTGTAAAATCTTGATTCTTCTCAGCTCTAAGTTCTTGCAAAGTTGTTGTGTTTCTACAAAGATATTTAATGTGTCTGCAGAAGACTATCATGAAGAAAATGAAGAATAAAACAATAGGTAATGCACAAGCAAGCATTCCTATTGTAGAAACTCGTACTTTAAATCCGTTTTTAACGAGATTGTAAATCAAATAACCGAAAATCGCAAACCATTCAAGGAATAGTATGATCGTCCAAAGTAATTTCGTAAAGAAATATCGATAGTTCTTTAAACCTACCCAATTTGCTATCCATGGACAAATATGATCTGCTCGTAATATAAGTCTACGTCCTTGCTTTGTCAAACTGCCTCTTTCAGGTTTTTCATGATCATTTGCAAAGTTATATTGCGATTCCGTCGTAATAACACCATCCATATGTTCTTCCCAAGTGTATTGAGTGCCTTGTTCAACAGACCAATACCATGGTAGGTAACCAGGTGATCTGCACATTGTGCAATAGTATGATAAATTCCACATTAAAAAGAAAAACGCAAAAACTGCCATTGCAATATATTGAGGGAGATCATCTAGCAGATCATAAAGGCAATAAAGTCCGAATCCGAATGATACGTACACTAATAATATAACGAGAAGTGGATATGCACAATGGCACTCCCATTGGTTACAAAAAAAACTGTTAATAGATGGGAAATATGCAACACGACAACAACAGCAGTTGCATTTTTCCTCCCACTTGCTTAATAGCGGTACTTGGACCTTCTTCCCCTCAAGGTAGATCCATTTTCCCGCGTATTCTCGCGCCCCCATAAAACTATTTCCGTTTGAGAATTTTAATTATTTTTTATGAGGATAAATTTCATATCAATAATTAGATTTTCAGTTATTGTTGTATTGAGCATAATTGAGAAACCTTTTATCGGCTCGAAGTGCGCCAATAATTTTGACAATACAAAATTCAATTGAAGAACGATAATAAAAGTGCCTTTTTGATGGCTGCACATAAGACTCTCCGTACAAAGCGCATCCTTTGCAAGGCCATGAAGGTCAACCGCCCAATGCCACAGTTCATCCGCCAAATGACTGGCGTTCGCCACATCCGTAACCCACTCACACGCCACTGGCGCAGAAGGAAGATGAACATCTAAGCGTCATCGTATTAGATTAAAGCAAGAATGTTATTTAGCATTCTTTCATACTTTTATACAAATTTTTTTAAAGAAAAATAACCTTCATCAATTTATAAACTCAAATGGAAGGTATAATCTATTAATTTGATTACAAGGTCTTAAATTGTTTGTGATGTAAGCAGATAAAAACCATTGAAATACTTTCATATAAAATAATTCTTTAATTTTTGATTTCTCTTATAACATCATGGTATACATATATGAGTTTTCATTATTTTTATGATTTATGTATTCCTCTTACTATTGTCCCTTAGGGAATGAGAAAAATAATCAAAAATTGATATGAATTTGTAATATGCTTTATTTTAAAGAAATGTATAAATAGCTTATGGTGTTAAATCTATGTTCACTATCAATTTTGCTTTAAATACGCGTTTTTGAGAGTTTTTGCGGTATTAGAATTTAGGTGTTCAAATAAAAGCGCCAATAATCGGTTTTACACGTTAAATTTTTTCAGAGAAAATGACTTCAGCAATGCGTGAACTCGCTGCGATTTCGCACGACATTCGTAAAATCGGATTCAGAAAGCTTCCTCGCAATATCGAGCGTGCTGCTGTAATTTTCATGCGCGGAAAGTCACATTTAAATCTCGAAGGATCAAAAGAAAGCCTCAAATTCGGAAAACTTGCTAAATACATGTACTGTGAAGTTTTTGTAATGACAGATGCTACAGTCGATGACTTCATCGAAGTTATGCGCCACTTCGTTACAGAAACAAAGCAGGTTTTGCTTTGCTTCACAGTTGCTAACAAAGTTAACGATAAATCATCTACTGGTCCAACAGAAATTCCATTTGTTGGTGGCAGTGTCGATCCAGAATTATTATTCGATTTAGGTAACTCAATCCAAGCTGGCGTTAAATTATTCTACTTTATTGATGGTATCAATGATCCAAAGAACTGGGATCCTAAGGCAAATGGTAGCACAAAACCAGGTCTTTACTTCATGGCACCTTATGCAGATACTAAAGCGACTGATATCATCCAATTTGATTCAAACCAGGAGGGATTCTTCTCATTACACCTTAACAAAGTCATTAAGGCCTTCCCAGAAGAATCATTCGGTGAAATCGCTCGTGTCTTAGAAGAACAGATCGAACCATTCGGTCTTAAGGTCTTTGCTGCTGCAAACCCACCATCTGCTTTGTCTGAAAAAGAATGCTTCGTTTAAATTATTTTTGATTTATATAAAATTAATTACTTTTTAAAATAGACATTAACATTATTCTTTACAATGTAACGTTTACATATCTAATATAGCCTGAGTATTTCAACTAAATTTATTCAAAATAATTTGCTGCTATTCAACAACTTTTGGGCGATATCTCGATTTGACATTAAAGTTTGATGATAGAAAAAAGTTGTTGAACACTATTTGGCAAACGAAGGTCCTATGTTAAGTCAATTAATGGAGATGTTTTGGTGTTTCTCTCTAGTCATATAAATTTACCAGAGGAAATTGACTATTGTAATATATGCACATGTGTACAAACGTATATATTGAGTATATTTACAGTGAATGAAATCAAAATTCTCTCAGTGAAATAAGGAAACTAAGAGTGCAAGAAACTAATGTTGGCTGTTAAAAATGTAATAAAGGTACTATTATCTAACTAACGAACATTTTTACCTATAATACTCAATCATATTTTAAATAATTAAAAATTGAGTATGAATAATAAACAAATTTACTAACAACAAGTAATATATGAAAAGATCATTTTCTTTTTTCATCCAATTGTTTCAATTTCTTTTCAATCATCTTCTGGAATGGCTCATCTGTCTTTGGTTTCTCTTTTACGAGTTTCTGAAATGCAGCAACACCGTATACTTCACCTTGTTCACCGAATTGGCCGCCCACACCAAACGCAACTTTTTGTCTTTTCTCAAGTTCTTCGTTCAATCCGAATTTCTTCTTTCTTGCCCTTGCTTGTCTTCCACCTCTTGTCTTCTTTGAAACGATTTCTGGAGGAGGGATTGGTCTGACGTATTTTGGTGTGAAGTTATTGATCTTTTTATCGAGTTTTTCTTTGATTTCGAACAATGATTTTTCTCCAAAAGATCCATCTGGATTTCCTTTTGATGCATCTACACGACAGCAAAGAGCAACTTTATCGGCAAGGTTCCTAAATATGGAATCTCTGTATTCTGGATCTGTTTGCTGTACAAGTTCTGATGTATAAATGATTCCTTGGTGATTTCCAATATTTCGTGAAGAAAAACCAAGTAAAGCTGATTTATTTGATCCGAAAGTTTTGATATTGCATGATGGTATTTGTGATAATTGCTTCAAACCACCTGCATGTGTAATTAAAATCGCAGAAATTTCAGGACCAACGAGAGCACACATGTTTGGTGCGAACATTTCAACGCATTTGGTACATATTTCGGATAATTGTGTGGAAACATCAGAAGCGGCTATTTGTAAGTCACAGGCTTCTTGAAAATCTTTTGATTCTATTTCTGGACCTAATTGTTGTTGTAATGATAATGTACAAGCAACAATCTGTTGTGATGTGAGGAATTTCCTGATGTCCTCTGATTCTATTTCGTTATGAGTTGCTAAATGTTTTGCTAAAATGGCGTATGGTTTGTAATCTGTTACAACTGATGCTAAATCTGCGAATCTTTCGTGAAAAGTATTAGTAAGAATTGAGTGTAACTGTTTCCTAAGTTTTAATAATGTAGATGCATATGTTAACGTTACCATTGATCCATCAATTGATGTCGGTGGGGCTTTTGTGTACTCCTGGATGACTTCTTGAAGGTGATCAAGATTCATTTCGTCTCGAATTGCTTTGATCTGAGACGAAAAATCCATCACAACTTTTATAAACTTGACATATCGAAATATCGAATCGTATTTATTTTTGAATTTTTGTCAAAGATTTTTGCATTATTGTGAGTTCATCAAGGTTTAGAATAAAATTAAATCGGCACAAATAGTATATTTTTACAATATTTTGTTTTTTATATGAAATTATTGCAAAAATATCATGCTTTTATGCATAAATATTATTTTTGATGGTAATAATGAATAAATCAAAAAATTAATGTTTTCAAATATAATGATTTAGATCTTTAAACATATATGCAATGAATGAAAACAAAACTTTATTATGTACGAGTAATATTAAACAAGATAATAAAACTAATTATTTTGTAGGTGGGGTAATAGCGAACTCATGTAATCTCGGGATGATAGAGTCTGAAAATGCTTTAGCAGCAAGGATCTTGTTAATTTTAGAATTAACTTTTTGCAATTTCAAAAACCAGAGATCTTCTTCCTTCTTTGGTAAGAAAGCAAGCTTTTTCATGCATTTTCTTTGGAAGTATTTAGCATAATCTACAATGTACTTCGTTGCTTTTTTCTTTGAATGGTATTCAATTGCGTTATTCCAAATGAGCATAATATCTGCTTTCCATTCGAATGAATCTGAGTAAGATTTTCTGCTAATTTTGTCTCTAACTGTTGTTAAATCCATTGGATTATGAACAGTTTCGAAATAATCTGGAACTTGATCATTAACTGGATCTACAGGATATCTGAACAAAATAGAGAGTGGGTGATCTAACAAATAATTTGTAAAGTCAAGCGAGAATTTTTCCTCGATTGAATTCATCAAACATAAAAAGTGACACAAATATCTCAAGATTGCCCAAATCCTCACTATGTTTATTTCTTATCTTTAATGGATCTGTTATCTTAAACTCACTATAATTTATCCTAATCTAAGAAAATATTGGCAATATTTTATTCGAATCTCGAAGCAATACTAAATTTGTAATAATAGAATCACCATACTTGCTCAAGATATCTATAATCATCATAGATTTGTCCATTTGTCTTTGGAGTGAGCGAACTATTCTTGATCTATTTCTCCTAAATAATGGAAAGAGACTTTGAGCTAAACTTTCATAATCAATTATTAACACATCCTCAAAACATTGTAACAACAAATCAGGATTCGGTAAATTTAATCGAACAAATCATTAATTTCCTTTCTAATAAAAACAACTTGAATGATCAATCTAGTGTACAAGGTATTATGCAAATTGTTACACAAACATTGCAAAATATTACTATGCAAAATGAATATTCTCAAATCACACAAAAATATCTTGAAATTATTAGCAACTTGTTAATAGAATTAGATAACAGCCAGTTAACTATCGCTCTACAGCTTTTATTTCCATTAATAAGCGATGATTTATTGAATACGTCAATTTTTTCTGATGATACAATAGTAAAACTAGCCATTATCATTCAAAATACTGAAGGTATAGAGTTTGACAACCAAATATATCAAATACTTCGAAAAATATTGAAACAAGACACTTCAAAACTTAAAATACTTCAATCATCAGGGATTTATGACTTTATTTATTCAACAATCATATCTAATCCAGACAGAATATCACCAGAAAGCATCAATTTTCTCATTTCTTATTTACAAAATTTAAATGAAAAAGATTCTATACAATCACTCGAAAATCCGATGTATAACCTCATTATATATGCATTTAATGAGTCAAAACAACCAATACTTATAACATCTCTAAAGTTTTTAACTAAATTCTATGAAATATTACCAAATTTTGGAGATTTTGTAGAAAATTTAATAGATCTCATTTTTATTAACATCAAAGCAGTTGATCAGATTACGTTACACAGATTTTTGAAGTTTTTAGTCTTTCTTGAAAATTCGAATTTATTTTTGATTCCAAACTTTGATAATTTTGATCTATCATTTTATTTTGATGCTATACAACACAAAGAGAACAATATTTCTGCTTATTCTTCAATTTTTCTTGCAAAATTATTCAAATTTTATCCAGATTTTGCTGATTATTCAGTAGAATCAGGGGATATCATGAAAGCTAATGATGCAATATTCACATCAAGCTTTAATGATCGCTTATCATCAATAGAATTAATTGCTTCTGCAATAATCAACATAAAAGATCCATCAAAGCTTGAAATATTCTATGACGAAGATTTAATTCAAGAGCTAATCAATATAGATGATGTGGACAACACAAAATTGGTCTCTATCCATGCAAACGCTGCTTTAATGAGATTATTGTCTAATGGAGATGAACATCCAGACATTATGGAGCTCATTGCGTCACATGTTATATGCGATATAGATGAAATATCTGTTTCTGAAGAATTTTCTCTTAATATTAATTCAAATTTAGATTTGATTGAAAAAGAAGAATCAGAGTTCACAAACAAGAAGTAATAATAATTTTAAAACAACATTTCTCAATAAATCTAAACTTTTTTATTTTCATAATTTTTTTTATCAAAAATTAGCATTTATGAACAGATTATTCATTAAAATTCAATATGAATACCAAAAAGGTAATGATATTGATTGCTTTTACTATTATATTGCGTAATATGAAATGAGTAATTAAATTTCCTATAAAAATTATAAGAATCAATGTTTATATTTACCAAATGAGTGAAATGACAATTTTATTCATTGTCTTTCATATAATAAAAACGTATCTATTTACTTTTATGTTGAATATTATAGGAACAGTTCTTCTATTGTAGATTCCTGAAAATCCATGTTAAATGGATCACTGTGTTCACAATCATCCATTGTAGTTGTAAAAATAGGGTTGTCGATAGTAACATCAGTAATAACTTCTCGTGGTATTACTGTTTCTTCGGGAATATCTTCAACTTCATTTGTTGATTCAGAAAATTCTGGATTGGAAGTTTTCTTATGAACCAAAACAAATATAATAAAGATGGTAACCAGAAGTAAAATCCCAAGGGATATCCCAACAATTATCCATATTAAAGATTTGTTTTTTGTTGATTTAACACTTGATGCATTTTCTGCTCCACTTTGAATTGTGGATGATGGATTTTTGCTAGAAGTAGAAGTTGAAGAAAATGGATGAATGCCTTCTGCAATTGGGGTTTCAATCAAAGTGTTTGAAATTGTTTCATATACAGTTTCAATAGGTGTTTCAGATATGGTTTCAATTTTGGTTTGGGCTATAGTTTCACTTATTGTAATTTTTGGTGTTTCATGTATAGTATCAATTGGTGTTTCATGTATAGTATCAATTGGTGTTTCATGTATAGTATCAATTGGTGTTTCATGCATAGTATCAATTGGTGTTTCATGCATAGTATCAATTGGTGTTTCATGCATAGTATCAATTGGTGTCTCATTGATGGTTGCAAATGCTGTTTTGTATGCTGTTAAATGAGAGGATGTTTTATTGTCGTCTGGAAAAAGTGACAAAATTATTATTGTCGTCTAAAAAGGTGACAAATTATTATTGTCGTCTGGAAAAGTGACAAAATTATCATTGTCGTCTAAAAAATAGATTTTTCAAGCATGTTTCGGTACCTAAATAAAGGAAGAACATCAATTCCATCTATGGATATAGTATGCAAACACGCATGATATATGGAGTAGCTCTTTATCTGGCTAAAAATCCTATTATTTGAAAATTCGCATTGTCGTCTAAAACCGCCAGACGACAATAATAATACCCCGTTAAATGAGGTGTATTAAATGGAGTTTCATGCTCTGTTTCTTCTAGGGTTGGAATTTGAGTTTTTGATAAAGTAAAGAATGGAGTCATAAAAATGGTTTCTTTTTGTGTTAAAATTGGAGTCATTGGCAAAGTTTCACTTGGTGTAATAGTAGGAGTTTGGTAAAGCGTTTCGAAAGGCGTATCCAATTGTGTCGATGATACTGCTGCAATTGGCGTAATGAAAATAGTTTCCATTTCTGTATTAAATGGTGTCATCTCCGCAGTTTCTTTGTCCGTATAGAATGGAGTAGAATCAAGTGAACTTAAAGGAGTTGTCGAAGGCGTTTTATCTATTGTAGGAACAGGTGTTTCAACTAATGTAAATATCAATGTCTGAAAAGGAGTTGATATTACAGTTGAAAAAGGAGTTAAAGAAAATGTATCTAAAGGAGTATCGTACATAGTATATGAGAAAGTATCATATGGTGTCATAAATTGAGTTTCGCATGGTGTATCAAAAATTGTATCACTTGGTGTTGAAAATTGTGTTTCAATTGGGGTTTGTCTTGGAGTTTCAATTACAGTATTTTCCACTGTTGAATACGGTGTGCTGATTGGTGTTGTATATGGAGTGAAACCATTGGTTTCAAATGGAGTTATATTAGGGGTTTCATGTGGTGTTAGATAAAGAGTTTCAAGTGGGGTTTTATTGGGTGAATTAAATGGAGTTTCAATAGGAGATTTTTCTGGATATTTAATTTTGGCTTTGCATTGCAATGTTTCAAAGAAAGTTATTTTTTCTGTTTTCCATGTGGAACCAACAATTGTTGGATATCCAGACACATATCCAGCAACTACATATGTATTAGTATTCATATTATTTGCAACAAGAGTACCTATATCAATTCTTGCTGAATCAGTAAAATATGTTAATCTTGTGCATTTAAATACATTCTTTTCAAATATATTGTCTAAGAAATTACAGTAATCAATAGTGATTTTCGCCGTATGAGAAAAATTGAGAAAAATAATTGCAAACCAAGACACATTATTTCCAACAAAATTACATCTAGTGATATAACAATTGCCTTCTGACCACCAACTATGAATCAAACTATCTCTACTATTACATTTCTCAAAATTGCAGTATTTAATAGAGTAATCCGTTCCGCAATGAAAATAAAATGCTCCTTGGGAAATATCATTCCAATCCCCCTTAGTATCTGCTGTAATATCTGTAGAATTCCAATTTGATACAATTGGACCGTTTCCATCCCTAATATAAGATGTTCTGTATCTACTTGAACAAGACACCATCGAACAATATGATAAATTAAACTCAGACCAGATTTCAAGCAACCAAATTCCAGCTTCTGTAGTGGCGCTACAATGATATAAACATATAAATTTCATATTAAGATTATAGCTGACATCGTTTGAGCCTGTAATTGTAACAGAACCACCGCTCTGTGCTATACATCCAATGAACGAACATCTAAACAAATCTATATAATATGAACTTGTGCCGTTTGTGAGACTAATTGATGAACTTGATGTTGAAGTTCCAATATTTTCAAAAACACAGTTTGAAAAGTAATAATTGTCTCTAAGATTCGTATAAGAAGAAGAAAATATATTTGTAAAATCTCGTTCCTCTTCTTCATGTGCCCTAGCAATAGTGAGAAAGGAAAACATTATTTTTAATAGTTATTCTTAATTTCATTTCTATTTCTTTCAATTAAGAAAAATTGAGTCCCTAGAGGAGTGGGGGACAAACTCGCCCATTGTCACTTTTTCATTAACCTTAAACTTGTAATTTTCGTTATTTTTAATTAACCTTATTTCTTTCCCAATTCCTGATTTATTTTATTCACTTACTATTAAAAGTCACATTTTAATAAAATATAATAATTTATTTATAGCATTTTTTACTATACTGTAATAAAAAATTAATTATAATAAATTAAATGTTTATTAAATCAAATGTTTTCTTTGCAATAATATTTTTAATGTTGAGTAAACAATGTTGGGATCAAGTGTATCATTTTCCAGACCTTTCTGAACAGCTTCAAGCATACTGATGCATTCGACTTTTTTAAATTGTGTCATTTCTTCGAAATCTCTTGTGACTTTTTTGATAACTTTAACACTTCTCTCTGAATCCAGACCTTTAATTTGCAACTTAATCAGGAATGAAGGAACAACACTGGAATATAACTCGATGACAAGTTCATCGAGTCGAAGATTTCGCCTTTCTGGGAAGTACTGGTGCTTCAAAACCTTGAAATGTGATTCCGAGATGTTGTTTGTTCCATCTCCTTCATTTCTATAGCGAAGCATCCACCTGTCAAGATGATGGCGCCACTGTCGGTCAAAGTATTCACGGTAGCAGGTTCCTCATTTAAAATTTCTTCTAAATTGTTGTAAACTTCATCAGGATCAATTTCTTCCTCTTCAGAACCAAAGACCAATAACTTCATTAAGTTATAGAAAGTTTCGAAGTTGGAACGATCTTGAAACTTTTCAGCCTTTCTCATGACAGCGCGCAACACATGAACGCCACACCAAATGATCTGGCATAAGGGGATGGCTGTTTCAACAGCATTTGTGATTTGAGGTGCGCAGTCCATTGAAAATAAGATGGTTCGCGATTGATGGAGCCAAAATATGCTGTGAGACAAACTTGTATATTTTCACTTGTGTCGGGCCAAACGAAAAAATACAAAAACGGAAAAACAATTGATTCCGCGAATTTGCCAGTGGCGGCATAAAATGGTATGCGCGAGCGCAAGAGCTTATAAGTGGAATCAATGTGATAAGTTTGTATTTGATGTGAAAAAGCATTTGCTTCGAATGGGGCGTAATAGAAAATCATACGATCTGGCTCGTGAATAAACTCGATGAGATCATCCGGAGAATGACTCTTAACCATGTCGACAAAAATTGCAAGAGATGTAACATCATCCGCTGAGAAACGGGTATTGATTGCATGAAGGCGTTTAGAAAACTTTTTTAAAGCATCTGTAGATTGTTGAAACATTTCCGGAATGATCCCACTATCAAATGGGATATTAAGATCTTTGAAACACCTTAATTGTGCGTAAACACGGTCTTGATTTGATTCAAAATATCTTGTTAAATAAGATCTATAAAAATATGATGTAATTTGTTGTGATTTGTTTGGAAAAGGGGCAGAATGATTGTGGGTGTTAATACATTTTCGTATGTGGTACTTGTCATCGGAAGTGTATCAACAAGGAAGCGACATGGACAATTCGGCAACTTACAATTAAATTGGATTTGATTTCTTTCTTTCCTAGTTTTATATGAATAACTACAACCTGCTTGGATTTCTTGTTGCACTCCATACTTAAGCAACTCGATATATGTGAGTTCGTGATCTTGGATCTGCATTAAAAAAATGATTTGAAAGAATAAAGAATTTTGAATATATTGGTCTTATTTTGATAAGCTTGGTCGTGTTTTGAATAGCTTGGCCATCTAATTCAATTATGATCTTTGAAAATTAGGTGAAATAAAACTAAACATAAATGTAAAACTAGGGATATGAAATTTTGGTTGAACACCACTTGTATGTGCCGGATACCATTGTGTCAAATTTTTTCTGAAATTAACTTTAAAAGTACTACGTAAGATCATGAGATATAGCAATATATGTTTAAACCAACTTATATTTTGGTTGTACACCACTTGTATGTGCCGGATACCATTGTGTCAAATTTTTTCTGAAATTAACTTTAAAAGTACTACGTAAGATCATGAGATATAGCAATATATGTTTAAACCAACTTATATTTTGGTTGTACACCACTTGTATGTGCCGGATACCATTGTGTCAAATTTTTTCTGAAATTAACTTTAAAAGTACTAAGTAAGATCATTTATTTTTGCATAATATAATGCCAATATGGTTTCTTTTGATTTTATTTCATTTATAAGCAAATCAGATTTACCCAAAAACTCCACTCCATAAGCGTTCATTTGCTAAATTAAAAAGTGACAATGGGCTAGTCTGTCCCTTTCTCGTCCCTAGAGATAAAATCCTTAAGTTATTTATCTATTTAAAAAGAAGAATATATAATGTAAAATTTAACATATTCAAAAATAAGTTATCAATTAAACCATTCAAAAGAATTAAAGGAAAAAAGTACTGTTTGTCTCTGTATGACTAAATGCAAAAAGATATTTTTAATTACACAAAAATGAGTAATAAGCCAGATTAATCGTAATGCTGCGAATAATCAAATTATGTAATGTTAGAAGCCATTTTAGTTTAATACCTTTTTGGCACAAATGATGCAAATTTACATCATAAAACTCTCAAAAATTCATAAACCTTTCCCAATTATAAATGTATTTTATTTCTTGGTACATATTACATATCATATTGCAACTTCAAATGCAGTGAATGCAATTTGAATTATTATTCTCAATTTTAATAATGCGGAAAATTCAATTCTTTTGCAATTTTTGAAAGTGACACATTCAAAATAAGTATTCAAGTCAGCAATTAGTGAAATCATGCAAATGAACTATTAGATACGTCATTTAATGTTAAAGCTTTAGTTTCTGTTATAAGATTATAATCGCAACATTTTTTTGTTTATAAAGAATATAATATAAAATATTAGGTTGTAAACTGATATAGACAAATAATTAAAGATTTACCTTATTTTTTTAGTTTTAATTAAATTCAGATTGTTCAATTACTGAAAAAATAACTCCATACAAGACGAATTTTTGAAAACAACAAGGTAAACTTTAAGAACACAATTACCTTGCTTGATGTAAAAGATCAGCTCTGAAATTTACACTTTTCCGACGTTTTGTCAGGGGCGCGAAGCGACCCAAAAATGTCGGAAAAGTGTAATTCTCAGGTATATGATTATTTTTGCTTTTAATACCGAACAGCATTTGAATCAAAAATAATCGTATGTCTGAGAATTACAATTTTTTTGCGGGCGTTTTCCACTCAATTTTTGAGAAAGGGGGCGCCAAAATTTTGATTCTTTTGATCTTCAATATATATATATTCACGCTTAGACAGTTGTAAAAAATTTTTGTAAATTTAGGATGAAAAAATTTGGAATTTTGGAATTGAAATGTTTGGCAAATTTTGCTACTTTTTATTATTTTCTCGTAAACGAAAAAGAGAATTTGACGCAGTCAAATTCTCTCTCAAAAAGTGGACTTTACATGGCAAATTTCAAATGCATGTAAGGTCCGCTTTGATCAGTTTCAGGATGGAATTGGAGGCCATGAGGTACTGACATTGCATCAGTATCTCATAGCCTCCAATCCCTTCAAAAAACGGGAGAAACTTTGGTCGAATAATTTAACATTCGCCAAAGTTTTCCATAATTAATGAGAATGAAAGGGTAGAGGCATATAGGTCACTATATACCTCTTACCCTTCATTTCATTTGGAGGTCAACAAACCCGGAGTTAATTGCAAACAATTAACTCCAAATTTGTTTTGTTAAGGAAGGAATTGGAGGGTAAGAGGTACATAGTATGAATATGTACCTCTTACCCTGCAATTCCTTCTAAAAGTTCCAAAACTTTGGGTTAATTGCAAAACTATTAACCCAAAGTTTGGAACTTTCAAGTGGAGATGGAAGGCTTTGGGTATACATTAATATAAATACCTCAAAGCCTTCCATCTCCACTACAAATGGGAGAAACTTTGTCCGAATAGTTTAACATTCGGACAAAGTTTCTCCCATCTTTCAATGTAATTGCTACCTGTGAGGTACTGACTTGAAGTCAGTGCTTCACAGGTAGCAATATCCAAAAATTTAAAAACATTTTATCAGTTCGTTAGAGAACTAGAGCCTCCTAGGTACTGAACCAGAATCAGTGCCTAGGGGACTCTAGTGATCTATATAAATCTGAGAACCTTTGAGGAAATTGTTCGACATTTCCTCAAAGTTTCTCAGCAATTTAGCGAGGAATGTTCGTTATCGTGTAGATATTTATAATATATACATGATAACAAACATTCCCCGCTAAAAGATGTAAAATCTTATAAGAAATAATTGCAAAAGAATAACAAATTGCAACAAATTTTATATGAAACTGAACCTTATGAGGTAGTGATTCAAGATCACCGCCTCATAAGATTCAGTTTCAATCTCAAGTATCTCAAAAGTAAGGCTCTATTTTTTGCCATGTAAAGTGTCACTTTTCTGTCAAACCGTTTTTATCATTTTCGTTTACAACAATTTTTCCATGGAAAAATGGAACTTTGCTGAACTTATGGAAATCAACAAAGATTATATTGATGCATTTGATTCACTATACAGGCTAAAAACGTTCGATAGTGATAAAATCGACCAAATTTACAACAAAATCAAAAATGTATTAATAGAAAGTAAGATGTTTCCACCATCCATTATTTGCGAAATCATATCATCAATTATCAAATACAATAATCGCTACTTAAAATCATATTGGGCCCTATTCAAAAAAATTTATGAAGAATATCAACCAAAAGACATCAAACATGTTTCTTCTGTATTTGACTACTTTGTCTTTAAAGAATATGGAATTGTATTTAACGAGAGTCATAAAGACAAATTCAGAAATTATGAATCTCAAAATCTTTCATTGGAAGTTCATGAAAAAAACACAATTTACAGGGCCATTATGGAAGATGACTTAATATCATTTATCATGTTCACAGAACGAGATGGATTTGATGACCAGCAGAAGCTAAAAAATAAGTTATATAAACATGGCTTTCGTCATTATTCATTACTTGATATATGTTGTTATTACGGATCTGTTAACTGCTTCAAATTGTTAAGAACGAAATTCAATTCAAAAATAACAATGTCCTCTCTTGAATTTTCATTTTTGGGAGGAAATCCAGATATAATGAGCGAATGTTTGAAAGTTCAAAAACCACTTTTAAGTTCCACTGAATATGCAATAGTTTCTCATAACATCGATTTCATTTCTTTTTTGGTTAATGAATATCGATTAAGTATTAATCTATATTTATGCTGTGATTATTATAATCTTCCTGCATTTTTAATGTATTGTGATCAAAAGCATTTAATTGGATCCTGCTTCGTTTTATCTCCAGCTTTTCGTAATTTGTCATTTTGCGATTATTTACTTTCACATTATTCAATAAATATTAACAATAGGGATTGGTCTGGACGCACGGTCTTAAACACAGCAATATTGTATAATGTTAAAGAGGCTGTAGAATTTTTAATTTCACGCGGAATTGATGTCAATTTATACTACAAAAATAGCACCAATTATCTTCAATATGCTGCAACATATAATAGAAAAGAAATAGCAGAAATTCTAATTTCTCATGGCATTGACATCAACATGAAAGATTCCCAGGGAAAGACAGCTATTCATTATGCTGCTCAATGTGGTGGCAAAGAAACACTCGAATATCTGATTTCGCAAGGTATGGATATCAATGAAAAGGATCTGACTGAATCCACACCTCTCCTTGTATCAGCCGAGAAGAATTCAACAGAAACAGCTGTTGTTCTTATTTCTCATGGAGTCGATGTCAATGCTAAAAATGAACTTGGGCAATCAGCTCTTCATTATGCAGCACATTTTAATAATACAATAATAGCTGAGGCACTCATTTCACACGGCGCTGATGTAAATTCTAGAAATTTAGAACAGGAAACGCCTCTTCACATTGCAGCAAAAGGAAATAGTCAAGAAATGATAAAATTCCTTGTTTCAAATGGTGCTGATATTAATGCAGAAGCTAACTCTTATAAAACTCCACTTGATTATGCAAAGAAATCATTTGAGGATGCTGCAAATCTCTTGATTTCTCTTGGGGCTGATGACGCATTGTATTTTGATGATTTCGCAGGTTTACTTGAGCCACCTTTCTAATGCTATGCGTATCTACACTCAAGATTGCAAATTTTATATCAAAAAGTAATATTTAAACTACTAATCATTTTACAAACAATAAACAATTAATTATAATGAATCAATTATTTCAATACATTGAGGAACTCTTCCAAGTCTTGCTTGGTCATTAATCATTGACAAAGTCTCAAAAACGTTCTCTGATTCAGCAAGAACGCGAAGTTGTTTCGGTTCTGCTTTATCAGAAATAAATCTAAATTCTTTGAAGTTTCCGTTTGCAACAGATAAGGAAAATGCCATTGTTGTCTTGTTGCTTTGAACACAGAGTGTAAGAAGAAGATCTCTATTAACTCTTCTCAAAGCTCCTGTTTCTGAAAACAGAGAAATCCAATCTCCATGAGGACTTCTTATTGCTTCAGACAATGGAGAAGTTCCTGAAAAGTTTTGGACCATGACATCGGCGCCATGCTGCAATAATAATCTTGATGTTTCTTTTTTACCGTTTTTCATGGCAAATAATAGTGGAGTATTACCATTAATTGAATTCCTATCATTAATATCTGCACCTCTTTTAAGTAATACCTTAACAAGGGTCTGAAGTCCTCGATGTGCAGCCACATGAAGAGCTGTGCTTCCATTGCTACGAGTTTCGATGCTGGCTCCACCATTAATAAGTGCAAGAGCAATTTCTCCATGGCCGCTTCTCATTGCATAATGAACTGGATAATCTTCGCCGTCAAAATAGTTTGGATCAACACCTGCTGCCAAAGCAAATTGAATTCCAGCTAAATCATTGTCATCTATCATCTGGAAAAATGTTTCTGGAGTTACATTTTTAGGAACGCTTTTTGGAAGTAAATAACTGGACAATGAATCATATCCTCTGAAATCAGCATAGTCTAAAGCTCGTGCTCCACCTGCATCTTCTATTGAGGCGTCAGCTCCAGACTTTAATAAAATGTCAACTACTCTGTCGTGACCATTCATTGCAGCATGATGCAGGGGAGTTTCTCCCATTTGCGTTTGTGCGTTTGGATCTGCACCAGAATCTATTAGTTGCTCAACGATTTTTATACTTCCAATTCGAGAAGCAATATGCAAAGGGGTTACACCCTTTGAATCCGCAATATTTGGATTAATACCCATATTTAATAATTGTCCAACTGATCTAAAATCTCCTCCTTCGCAGGCAAGAAATAATGATGAAGGATCAATTCCACCTCTTCTCATCATTATGAAAGAATTCTCATTAATTTTAATTTAAAACACCATAAAGTGTATATGCAAGATCTGTTGAATATGCCAATCGCTAATTTTTTTAAAATAATTGATAAATATGGACAATATCAAAATTTTTATACATAAAATAGACTGTTTTCCAATGTTAAATATTAATCGCACACAATCGAACTAATTCTGAGAATTTTTTTGCATAAAATTTTATTTGAATTAAAATTGCGGCTTGACATTCTCAAAAAATGTACGTCCGGCCAAAAATTATACGGTGACTTTTCCATAATGAGGATATCAAGAAAAACAAATTTCTCCAATAAAATTGAGCATGCGACCAAACAGCTATCAAATTGAACGCCATATTTGGTAGAACGATTAACTTCCAAAAAAATTTTCTGACATCAATTTTTTCTTTAACAATTACACATCCCGTCCGCACTCCACACTTTTCTACGATCTTAGACAAGTACAACATTATCGAAGAAATAGGAAGTGGTTGCTATGGAGACGTAATGAAAGCAATTGATCCAAAGAATGGTGATATCGTAGCAATTAAGAGGGTTAAAGTATTCAATTCATCACAATCACTTCCTCAATCATTCTATCGCGAAACTTCAAATCTTCAGCACCTTAAACACGAGAACATTATCAATTTACGAGAAGTATTTCGACCATCTAACAGTAATGTTCCATATATGGTATTTGATTATTGTGAGTTTGACTTAGATGGTCTGATTCACAACAGATATTCAAATGGTCTTGATAATAAGACAGTCAAATCTTATTTCAAGCAAATATTGACAGCAGTCAAATTTTGTCATGATAATAACATTATACATAGAGATCTAAAACCATCTAATATCTTTGTTACACGTGATAACGTTGTAAAACTTGGAGATTTTGGATTATCACGTGATCTTTCAAAAGGCAGTCCACGTATGACTCTCAATGTAGTTACTCCAGGTTATAGAGCTCCAGAATTAATCTTAGGCAACAGTGAATACGATACATCTTCAGATATTTGGTCACTTGGAACAATTCTCTTTGAAATGATTACTGGTGTACCACTTTTCAAGCCACTTACATCATCAGATATCTCACAATTGGCTTCAATTGTCTTTGTGATGGGAAAGCCAAATCCAGATGAGATTTCTCCAAAGTGTGCTAATTCCAACATCTTGAACATGGTTAGCAGAACATCAGGTGTTCCATTTGAAGATTTCCTTCGTGAAAATCTTCAAGGCGAAGCAGCTGCTGCTATTCCTCTCATCTTCTCTATGCTCAGGTATAATCCTGAAGAGAGAATTTCGATTGAAGAAGCTTTGTGCTCTTCATTCTTTGATGATGAGGACATGTTCAAACTTCCGCAGATTCCATTTGCGGAAACTCATTCTATTAATATCCGTAATGATTACGCCACCATCTGTGCACCTGTAATCTCTTCACCAATGAGACCATTAAGAGTTCAATTGGTTCCAATTTCAGTTGCTTAATATAATATTATTTGTTTTATGGACTTCGTGTCCAAATTGTTGTTGCTGGTTTTTTAAACCAGCTTCATTAATTGCTTATTTGTTAAAAGTTACCTTCTATCTATATATTTTAGCTCTCATTTGTATTTTATGCAATAATATGACTATGTATTTGAAAGAACATTCTCCAATCGCTTCCATATATTTTGAAAATTTATAAATATGCTTCTATTTGGACATAATATCAAAATTACCTAGAAACATGGCCATGAAAAATCTAATACTTCAGTATCAGTATTGAACGCGGCTGTGTGATAAATAGCAATTATCATTAATGAATATTTGATGGTGAAAATATCTTTTTCATAACTATTGCATGAATGATTATATCCTTTCTTAATTAACCATTATAAACGTAATATTTTTTTCTTGAGTAGGGGTAATTTTAGCTAAAAGTGACACACATGTAAAAAGTGACACACCCATGAAGGGTGTGATTACCGATCGGTAATTTCGACAGTTTAGAATTTAAAATTTTTTATGGAACTGTTGCGAGTTTCATAAAGAATTTAAGGAATATAAGCAAAGATTTGAATCAAAATCTTAGACCTAAGCCGCTAGATTCGCTCGCGGCTTTCTTTATTATTTTAAATTTGCATATTTCCATCAAAAGTTCATAAGGTAAAAAATTTCGTTTATATTATTGCAAAATAAAATCTTCATTATCAAAATAATATTAAATAATAATATAATTTATAAACAACTATTATTTAATAAAGTTTAATTGCCAAGGTTCATCTAATTTTTTGATTTTTAATGTTTTATGAATTTTATTTATCATGTATATATCTAATGAAGATTATATATGTAGAAGATAAGTACCTTAATATGTACGTAAATTTTAATGAAATTTATACAACATTATAAAAATTTATGAATAAAAACTTGATATAAAATAACATTTTTATTTTTACTAAGAAAAAAAAAGGTTTTTGATAATAAATTTATTTTATTTCGAAAAAGTAGCAATAATCGTAAAAGGGTATTGATAGGCTTGCTAAAGTAACTAATTTTAGCTGTCAAATACTTTTGTATTTTGAAGTAAATTAGTATAAATTTGTTTTTACTTTTATTTCGAAAAAGTAGCAATAATCGTAAAAGGGTATTGATAGGCTTGCTAAAGTAACTAATTTTAGCTGTCAAATACTTTTGTATTTTGAAGTAAATTAGTATAAATTTGATATTATTTTAACTCCCTTTGAAAACATCAATTTTCCATACAGAGGGAACGGGAATAGCATCCAATATTCCCTGAGAATGGTTGCGCATTCTCAGTTCCCTCTATATTTCGAACGAAGCTCTCATCGGTCTTTTTTTTTAATACTAAACGTTTTTTCCCCTGTCACTTTTAGCTAAAATTTGGGTTTGCCTTTTTTTCTTTACATTTAGGACCACAATTTTAAATTATTTCCATATAGGTATAAACATGAAGATAAATATTTATCATGACTTTTCAATTCATTTTCAATCGTTTATTCAAAATGATTGATTCAATTTGATTTTACATAAAAGCATCATGTATGATTATTTACGATTAAAAATATTTGATTCAAAATTCAGAAAAAAAAGAATTGGCTATCAAAAAAAATAAAATTTTATATAAAAAAATTATAAGTTCTTATCAACCTATTCATAACATAAATTTCCTATCATCTTGGAATATTTTATTTTTCAATATTTTACTTCTCTCAAAATTCGATAACGAATTGAATTAAATAATTTCCGCCCAAATAAATGCCACACAATGCGGAAAATATAATAAAGTATATACTAAACCAGAAAGATTTTGTTCTTGATAAGTTCATGAGCAAGATGTTTCCAGAGTTTTGGAAAAATATGCTCGATTATGCAAGATATATAAATACAAAAATCCTTAAATACAAATTTCAAAAGTCCTACACATTTAAATATGAGAAAATAGCTCAAGCTCTAATGACTGTTCTTCCTAAAATCAGAATTAGAGGCTATTCAGCTGATAAATTAACAGATGCCGATCATTTCTTTGCTATGATGTTCCATCCAGAATCTCCTGAAGATACTCGCCAACTATTCCAACCGACTTACTTGATGTTCCTTGAAACTTGTAATTCGAGTGAACTTCAATTCTTAAAATACTCATTTAAATATTATGTACCAATTCCATTTCTTGCTACTGGAGAAGATGGAAAAGCTCTCATCGAATCTTTCATTGATAAGCAAACAGATAAAATTCTGACAGATCCAAACGCAAAAGCAAACATTCAATGCAACGTTAAAGCATGCATGAAAACACTTTTGATGTGGCTTCTTAATAAATGGGATAAGGTCTCATCAAATGTAATGCAACTTTTCATCGAAAAGATATTGAGTGCAGCGTATCCAACAGAAGCAGAGAAAACAGGATGGGAATTACCGCAATATCGCCTGAAAAATCAACTTCCTTCCGATGTTCATGAGGTTCTTTGCAAATTCTTCGTAGATCTCTTCTCTGAAGAGCATAACTTCGTAGCTCTTCTTATTGATAAGAAGAAACTATGCTTTATTGTCGAATTACTCGCATCGTCATTAACAAACGTATCTCAAGATTCTACAAAGTATTCAATTCAGGCATTTGCCGCTATCCAACGTATGGCAGGTTTAAGTGAAGGTTTTCAAGCTGCAGGCCTGACAAAGAAAATATGCCATACTACAATCGACCTTTTCAATACAAATCCAATCCCATCGACTGGAGCTCTTCTTTCAGAATTTGGATTTTGGCTTTTCCGTGATAAGAAAGTTCATCCAGTTGAAGTTCGCGCGAAAAATTTCACAATAACTCTCGATTACGCAAAGAAAAACGACTACGCTGCATCAATCATCTTGGGATCTTTTATTTCGAGTGGATTGGTCAGTGGCGAAAAGGAATCGAAAATTTGGGATTGTTTAGTATACGAAATCTTCATAAACAAATTATTTTCTGCCACAGCAGCTAAATACATGCAATTAATCGCTACTCTTCAGTTCCCAAGAGTTCTCGATATTAATAAAGAAACGATCGTTGATGAATGCACAACAACTCGCCACAAATACATCCGAAATAAAATTTCTACATGGAATGATATTGTATGCAAAAACATCAGGGAAATTCTTGATGAACCTGCAAAATTTGCTCAAAATAATATGACCATCGAATGGCCAAGCTTTGAAAAGTACGATGCATTTTTAAAGCAAATACCATACACTCCATGCGCTGATTTTAAGACTGAAACTGAAGAAATCAGGACAACAACTGATCTCTTTCTTTCATCTCTCGATAAATTCGGAAAAATGGAAGAAATAAGATGCCATGTGAATGGATTTGCAGTTATCAACTCGTACTACATGGCATTTAACAAATTAAAACTTGTACCTGCAGATTGCCAACATTCCTCTATAAATCCATTCCTAATAGCATCGAGAAGACTTATCAGACATCTTTGTGTTACTCATGAAAACGAAATCTTGAGAAATGGATTAAATACGATTCATCAATTTATTCGTACTCAAGATTTAAAGCTTCATCTTTCTGATCAGTTGCTTACTGACATCTATACAATTATCATCTTCTGCTGCCTTTCAGCTAATGTCAAGACCGCTCAAGTTGGATTTGAAACAGGAGCAACAATGATTGCTATTGGTTATAAAGGATCATCAATGTTAGTTCCTATACTATCGAAAATGATTAAATATAACCCATTCGATAGTGCTTCTGCTGTCACATTTTTCTCATCAGGCGCTGTCTTCAGAACTCCTCATATTCTCGAAGAAAACTTCTTCAACTACTTGAATGAGAAACTTGAAGCAAGAAATAATAAATTAGTCAAGGATTGGAAAGAAATTCTTGTCAAAGAATCAGAATCATCAATCCAAGATGCTGTAAACTCAATAGAAGCAATCTACAAGCTTGAAAACCGCAATCCTGAAAATGTTATTACATTATCAGGTAACTTAATAATCGATGAAATTGTTCAACCGAATCCGAACCCAGAAATAGTATCCAAACTCATATCTTTCATCACAGGAATTGCACAAACCTTCAATATTCCTGCTTTGCAGATGTTCCAAGCTGTTTGTCAGCATGCTTCACAACTTTTGAAGTTTTGCAAAGAAGAATTTTGCAATTCTATAAAAGAAATGGCCAGTATTTCAGATAAAATTGATCTAAAAACAGATCCACAATTCACATTCCTTTTCCTTCAAATAATGATGTCAATATTGGTCACATCTCAAACAGCTGGCAAGAATGGTATCGAGAAATTCGCAGATTTGATAAACAGATTCATTAAAGAAACGAAATTCCCAGCAGACTATCCACCACAGATCCAACAATTCGCAATATCTTCGAGAGAAATGTTAGCGATTTTCTTAGGTGGATATCCTTTCTCAGATCCAGTTATTCCAAGCTCAAGATATCTCAAGAAACCAGAGCAACAACTGACATTGTTGTTGCCAAATGGAGTTTACCTCACACCAGACAAACTCGAAAATGGTGGAACAAGTTTCACTGTTCAAACAAAAGGCGGCCAATTCACATGGGATATGACACCACTTACAAACATCTACGAAGATCACGAAATGCCATTCACTTTTGACAAAGAGAATTTCGTTGAAATTCCAGTTCCTGATAAAACAGGACAGTCAGAATTCAACAAAGCATTTTGTGATAGATTTGATACCGTTGCAGGCACATTTGGCAGAGAATATCACACTGATGTCATGAAAGACGATCAAGAAAATATGACTGAAATGCTTGATACAATCGAGAAATATTACAACAATTTCCTCGATGAATTCCAAGTCAAGCCAGCAGAAAAAATTAGACTGAATGTTTGCGTCGAATTCCCTGTTGCTGCATCATTAAAAGCTCTTGGTATTGTCGAAGGAAAGCAGACAGATATGCTCAAAGAAACAGCAGTAATGATATCAGAAGATGAAAATCAGAAACCACAACAGATAGTTCCTTCAAACAAGATTCCTGAAATTATGCCAAAATTAAACAGATCTCCAACTCCGCCTCCTAAATCTCAACTTAGAGAGCCGCAAAGTGTTCCTAATAAGCCGACATTGACGCCTCACAAGATAATAGGAATATCATCACAGAATTCGACACCAACACTTGAGATGAAATTCCAAGCGAAACATGTCGACACGTTACTCTATAACACGATCAAACAAGACCATCGGCATTGGGAGAAAGCTGCAATCTGTTACATCTCTGATTCTCCGCCTGACCAAACGAAGATAATACAAACAGAAATTGATAAAGTTTCACCTCGATTCAAAGAATTCATAACATTACTCGGATGGAATGTGAAATTGAAAGAATGGCCTGTATACACTGGTGGTCTTGACAATCATAAAGATAAAGATGGCTTGTCATCAATATACACCACAAACTTCGATTACGAACTTATGTATCATGTCTGTCCGTTGATGCCTACTGATCCTAATGATGAACAGTGTATTGACAAGAAGAAACACATTGGTAATGATGCCGTTCAGATATTGTTTGTTGAGAATGAGAAACAAATCGATCCATTAATCATTTCTAGTCAAAGCAATACTGTTACTATCATTGTTTATCCTCTTCAAACAGGTCTATATTCAATTGATACTTATTATCGGTCATCAATTAAATGGTGTGGACCATTAACGAAACCTTTAGTTGTCCGGAAAGAAGCACTGAATTCTCTTATCAATTCAACAGTTCACATTGCAATTATGAGTATAAGATTCGCACAAATGCCATACAATCATCCTTTGCTTGACATTGACAAGAAGATTCAGCAATTGATATCAGAATATACTCAGCCTAAGTATGGAGGTAGAAGTCTATACTTGGACATTTTATTAATGTGATAATCTTTCATTGAAGAAGAAAAACGAATAAAAAATTACTCTTTATTTATTAAGCATTTATACGATATAATGATTTATGATCATGATTCTTCGGCTTTTGAGAACAAAATATAAATTGTAATACTGACGGGTTCAGATGCCGATTTAATGATAAATTTTCAAATGCACAGAAAACAATAAAATCCCTCTGAGCCATTTTTATAATCGGCCACTTTGTTATTGATACAATGGCAAATATGATAGAATTCACAAATCCCCTCAAAAACCAATTTGGAAACAATTTTTTAAATCATTATACAAGAACATACTAAGAACACGTAATTAAATCACACAAAAATTATCAATAACACTTGATCTACATTTCCTAACGGCGTTTTTTTTATAGGTTTTTGGTTGTAATAGATATAGATATTGTCAAACAGTTCGTATTTTTCAATAAAATTTATAGGGACAATTTATACTGTCTTCAAATGACATACCAATGATTTAATTATGGGCATTTACAACCCCCATCATAATATCACAATAAAATCGAAAAAGAATTTCAATACTAACGGAGCTTTCTCAATTTTGTGATGACTAACTTTAAAAATCTGAACGTTCTGCTTTTTGTTTTCAAATTAATCATCATCGTGATGTTTCACCTTTTCATTCATCACTTGTCATCACTAGAACAAAATCGTGAACAATCTTTTGGATTAACATCCAATTTTGCTTCCGATAACAAGTTATCTCAAGAAAATCAACAAAAAAACGTTTTATCAAAAATCTTACTAAATGATGGAGATAGCTATGATGTAACAATTCCACCACCAGATAGTGATGAATATGAGAAGCGTGAATATTTTGATACTGCTGAAGCTAAAACATTTAAAATTTCATCTTCACCCGGAAATATAGCAATTCTTATATTTAAAAATCCAAAAGAATTTACTCTTGAAAATGGAGATCAAATTAAACCATTTTATTCATCAATAAATCAAAATGAAATTATTCTTAAAATAAAAGCATTGAAACTATACACATCGCTTGAATATTATTGGCAAGAATTCACATATTCACCCGATATGTATGTTAATATAATAATGAATGTTGCAAATTTCAGCTATGAATTTCCACAATTACAGAATTTCCACCTAATATATGCATACACTCAAACTGCTGAAATCATGCATAAAGATATTTATTCTGACGGCAAAAGTAATGGAGGTGGAACGTTAACGTATGAACATGAGATTCCAAAAGGTCACTATTTTGTTAGCGTAAAAATATCTGACAATACAATTTCTGATGATGTAACATCAGGAATATTCAATGTTGAAAACTGCCTTTCTGCAATGGATTACGCTCAAAAAAGTGTGTTACTTTATCCATTCAAACTTTATTCTCTGAAAGTTGATTCAACTCCAATAAAATATGTTGTTTGTGAATTCGGCTTTAAACATTTCGTGGTTCTAGCCAAGAATGGAATCAAACAAGTCGATAATCATACAGAAGATAGTTCATATTTATCCTCAACAAATGGTCAACAAGACGTTCTGGCTTTATTTATACCAATTGATTCGTATTCTTTTAAAGTGAAATATTCAGTAAATACAATTTCTGACCAGGCATTATCCTATTATATTGAAGAGGAGGAAATATCAATGATGTTAATATAGGGTGTCCAAAGGTGCGTTTAGCACAGCGCTCTATATGAGACTATTAAAGGAGATATATGCTGATTATAAATATATAATAAAAAATATGAATATATGTATATGATGAGTATGTTGTATTTTGGCACCATGCCGGGATATAAAATGAATTTTGAGACAAGAGGCGGTTTCGCGGGAAATTTTGGCGGGATTTTTTCGTTTTTTTAATGAATCATAAAGAAAACATCCTCGCTCTTGCAAAAAAATGCAAAGACTGTAAAAAAATCTACGAGACATTGGTAAAATGCTTCGGTATGGATGCTCCTAGCTATTCCACTGTAACGTATCATGTTAGGATGTATCACTTCATGAACAAAAAGGCGCCCATCATAAAAATTGACAAAAAATCGCCGGATCAAAGAAAAATCAAAGCAATTCTTCAAGCGCTAGATGAAGACCCAAGAGCATCACTCAGAAGGATAGAGGAGATGACAAATATACCACGTACAACAGTCAGTTATTATCTGCACAATTATTTGAACTACAAACTAGCGTATACACGTTGGGTTCCGCACAACCTTAATTCAGTTCAAAAAAAATCTAGAGTCCAATCTTCGAAAGAGCTCCTCTCTATATTGGGTGCGTATCAATCCAAGAAGTTTCGCTTTTTAGTAACAGGGGACGAGTCTTGGTTTCAATATGCAACAGAAGCCAAAATCATGTGGATCCCGAAGGATGAAAATCCGCAAACATTCCCGAAGAAAAAAATTGACACACCAATGATGATGTTGTCGGTTTTTTGGGGCGTGAATGGCATCATCGCAATTGATATTCTTCAAAAACCTAATACGATGAATGCTCAGTATCTAATTGACAATGTTCTTACTCAAATTATCAATTCTGATGAGTTTGAGAAATCCAAACAACAAAAACAAAAGTTTGCAATTCATTTTGATAATTCAAGAGTTCACAAAAGTCATAAGGTAATGAATTACTTGTTGGAAAACAATGTCAAAGTTGTTCCAAACCCAATTTATTCACCTGATATTGCACCCTCTGACTTTTATTTATTCGGCACGCTAAAAAAGAGAGCTGAAGGACGCGAATTCGCGAGTCCAGATGATCTTGAAAATTTTGTAAGAGAGCAATTTGAGCAATTTTCTCATGATGATTTAAAGCGTGTCTTTCAAGCCTGGATCGATCGCTGCGAACGCGTGATTGAATCCAATGGTGATTATATTTAAATAAACTTTATATATATGTAACTTGTTTATTTCTATTCGCAGTATTCAGGTTTGTGCTAAACACACCTTTGGACACCCTATATATTCTTATACTCCATTTACTGTCAATATGACATATTATGGAAATGCAACAACACCAATTTCTAGCTCATTTTCTTGCAAAAATAATAATAACGAATTATTATCTGGTGATTATCTTCATAACAATAATATATCTTCATGCAATAATACTAACTACCTTTTGTTATCATTGAACAAAGGGAAGATCGAATTTTCTAAGTTTTCGTTTGATAATCCATTGATTTCGAATGAAGGAATGCCTCAGTATGATGATGGAAGTTTAAAGGCAAGATGGGCCCATCATTGGATTCTTCTTATAAAAATGCCTCCAAAAACACCAGAAATAACCCCAGAAATGACACCACCTGATAATAAAGGTAATAACAATAATGAGGATGATCCAAACAATCAAAAGAATAACTCAGGGAATAAATTATCAGGCGGTGCAATTGCAGGAATTGTTATTGGAGTCATCGTTGTTATTGCTGTATGCATTGCCGCATTTATTATCATCCGCAAGCGCAAATCATCATCCACAAATACAGACGCTGGAGATGAAGTTTAAGTTTACTTTTTTTTGAGTAAATTTTAATTTTTATTTAATATATTTAAGATAATCTATGATTTTTAAATTATATTATCTTGGGGGTACTCTCATTTCATAAACAAAGTATCGCATTATTGCTAATTATTAAAATTAAAAAAGCAAATTAAATCTCTGATCGGAAAAGTTTCAAATGGATTTTATATATATTGGCCTTATCACTTTTTAAATAATGATTGTAATTTACATTTATTCACAATGAGAAGTTAATATTTCCAAAATTTGAATGGCAACATATTAGACATCTTGTGACAGTATATTATCAATAAATAGAGACATTATCGGGAATGTTCGTTTCAAAATCAGAAATGGCGGACCAAATTGAAAGAAAAACCGTGTCAAAATAGATCTGACCGATTTTGAATATTTATTAGATAGCTTGATCATACTACCAAAGATATTTTTAAAACAGTTACTATTCAGAATTGAATGCATCCTTCAAAAATCAAAATAAGTCAAGGATAGTATTCAATTTACTACGGCAGACATTTTTTGTTATATAATAGATATTACAGATATGATTAATGCCTCTTCATTTTTCTCCATAGATAAGGATTATTGGACACTCGTATGCTCAAAAGGAAGATTTTTTATAGAATTTGAAATTGGCGGAAAGGCAAGGGAAAAAGAATATATAGATAGTGAAAGACGATACGCATCCAAACTATACCATTTGGTGCCTCATATTTTTGCAAAATTGGAAAAAATTGAATTAGATCAAAATTTATTCATCAGATATGAGTATTTTCCGGGTGGAGATTTATATTCATTAATAAAGTCAGGTGAAACAAAGAACTTTTCATTGGTACAAAAGCTCAAGATTGGCTACGGTGTTGCTTTGTCAATAAAAGTGTTGGAAGATAATTCACTTTTTCATCCATCCCTAACTGATAAATATATATTTATAGACGAAAACACTGAACCACATATTGTCAGCTATACATTCATGCCAGAAGGAAAGCACCATTCAATAAGGGATAATATAATCGAATTAGGAAATATCTTAGAAAAGCTAGGAAATGATAAAAATGACAAAGTAACTTCATTATCATACTTGTGTAAGTATTCAAATATCTCAATTGATATCATTATTAGCAAGATTATAATGATTGCGAATGAGTTAAATGAAACAGAAAATGAAATTTTCAATAAATACGTAAACACTGCAGATACTAATTCCAATATAAAACCACATAATTGCATGACAGATTTGTTAAAGGCATATAAAAATGGAATCTCACATGCAAATTCTATTATTGAACAAATGATAGACATGGAATACATTACTTCAAACAAAAAAGATTTAATACAAAATATTTAAACCTTTCACAGGCAGATATTTGCTTTTGTTTAACGAAAATATATGAATTAAATACAGAAACTATAAATGCACACAATTCTATAGGAGATTTCATATTAAAAAGGCCACTTGGTTTATATCAAACAGCCAAAGCTCCCAGTAACTTGCGATAGAAAAAAAGATGCTCATTAATCCTTAAATAAGTTGTTTATTTATTTGAACGAATGTCACATATATGTCATTAACTAAAAATTATTAATAAATTTTTTTTCAAGTATCTTCGATTTTCATTGAAACAAAGAGAATCTCTGTCTTCCCAAAAAAGATCGTAGTCCAAATTCAAGATTTCTTGATCTTAAAATTTGAATTATTTCATTGTTTCCATGGCAGAGATCAGCTGCTTTAGAACCATAAGTTGTCTCCAACTCTGGATCAATTAAATTCACTAGATATTGACATGCTTCAGGGTTTTCACATTGAGAAAAGAAATGAAGGATATTGGTATTATCGTATTTCACCACTTTATAATCGTCTCCATTTTCAATAAGTAATTTAACAAGTTTCCAATCATTTTTATAAGAAGAATCCAATATTATGTTATGATCATTTTGATTCCTTACGCTACAATAACCATTAGATAATACATATTTAATTGTTTGTACATCTCCTTCAAGTGCAGCCTTATGAAGTAGTTGTCTAATACTTTCAAAATCATTTTCTGTTTTGGGAATGTTTGAAAGCTTTTCTATGTTTTCATTTGGAGTAAATGATGGATTCAACCAAAGATCTATTACAAATTCTTTCGAAATTGAATCATTGCTCTTCAGTTCATTGCAAAATCTTTCTCTTGACTCCTTTGAAAGCTTTCTGTGATCAATAAATGTGAAAAATTTTACATATTTATTAGATTTTGCAACCAAGCCAAGAATGACTTCTAAAAGTATGTCTTGATTGAAACTCTGTGATTATGAGAATACTTCTTCAATGAGGTCATTTCCAAGTGTGTCAAAATATTTGATTAAATTTTCTACTTTTCCTTGAAATTCATTAAATCTATTGATGAAAAAGGATTTGAGTTTTTCAGTGTTATGTGTTCTAAGAGCATAATCATAATAAATGTCGATGTTTTCAAATGAAATGCAATTTTCGTTTAAATAACTTGAGAAAGGAGCAATTAGTTCATTATTTTGGAATTCTAATCCTATGAAATATAAATCTTTGATTGTATTTAGAAATTCCATTTTTCAGAAAACCTTGAAATAGGTTCATTGTGTTTTCATCATCGATTTGTATATTGCATGAGTATGAAACTGATGTTGAATCTGCAAGCAAAATCGAGTTTATTTTTGGACTGAATATTCTTGCAACAATTGGAGATGTTTCAACTTGATGATTATTGATATAAATCGTGAAAACATCACTAGTCGGAATAAGTGATGCATTTCTTATATATGAGATGTCTATATTAACATCAATCATTTTAAAAAAATGAAGTGAAAAAAAAAGACAAAATCCACCAAAAATTTCATATTTGTTTCCCAACAAAATGATCAACAGAATTTTGTTAAACTATTATGCATTAAGGAGTACCAAGTGTATCACATAGTTGTTGGCAAGCTTAAGATTGGAAATCAAGTTTTACCGTTGCATTTTTTTTTGAAAAAAAGCCGAAATCGATTTCCAGCAAATTTTTGCTAAACTGAAAATTTGTCCTGATCAATATGAAAATGACGAAGAAATTCATGTAACTTACAAATTTTACTGCTCAATTTTCAATTCAATTTCAAAATTTGAATGCATCCTTTATCAACATTTATCGCTCTAATTCATGATGAAAACTTTTCTTTCTCAAAAAATAGTTCGTAAATACACTACAGATCAACGACATTTTATAAATGTTGATGTATGCCAAGCTTTCTCATAAGGATTTTTAACCCTGACGATCGCCGGGATAATAAAAGTGTCAATATTTTGTTTAGATACGGCATTCAAACAAGAATATAATTTCATCATTAACTCATATTCCTGGTCCAATATTCGGCAATGATAACGATTATAATTTTTAATGTAAAAAAAATTTGTGATAAAATTTTCCAAATTTTCAAAACTTTACATTTGACGATCATCAAAAATGCCATCGCCGAAAACCATAGTTATTGTAGGTGGAGGTCCACGAGGCGTTTCCGTTCTCGAACGCCTTGTTGCTATTCTTAATTCAAGACGTAATGTTGAAGAATTAACCATCAAATTGATTGATAGGATCCAGCCTGGAGCAGGAGCTATTTGGGAGACGTCACAAACAAGAGTATTATGTATGAACACCCTTGCCGATGCAGTTACTCTCTTTACTGAACCAGGATCTACAATTTCAGCTCCAATTGAGCCAGGACCAACACTTTATCAATGGATCAAAGCAACATTGTATAAATCATATAATGATGATCAAAATATTCTTACCAGTTTTGCTGAGGAACTTCATGAATTGCGTCCAGAATCACATCCAAGCAGAGCTTTGTACGGTGAATATATTAATTGGTTTTACAACAAAGTAAAGGCAAAAATCCCATCATTTGTACATTTTGAAGAAATCAAAGCAATTGTTCAAAAAATTGAGAGAAAAGAAGAATATGATGTACTTTATCTTAACAATGGAACAACAATCAACTCAGATGCAACTGTTATTGCTAGCGGATGGGAACGCCCAAGCTACGATGAAGAAGAAACAAAATTATTCAATGAAATTTCAGCCTATAACTCGAATAAACCAGAGAATGAGCACTTACATTGGATAGAGCCTGATAATCCGATCGAACAAAACGCTGAAATCATACCAAAAGGCGAATTTGTCATCACAAGAGGCCTTGGTATGGGATTCTTCGATTTTGTCAGCTTAGTTACAATTGGAAGAGGTGGCCAATTCATTGGAGACCAGATTTCCCTTGATTTAGAATACAAACCATCTGGCAATGAACCAAAAATCTTTGTTGCATCAGGAAGAGGCTATCCATATCTTCCAAAGTCTCTTTATGACTCATTACCACCCGATTCACCACTTACAAGGCTCAAAAAAGTCATCAGTGAGATCAATAAAAATTATCCAATTGAAAATGACGGATGGTCGAAAGAATTAGTTGATTTTACGACACAAGTTTTCCCAGCAATCATCAGAGATGCATATGATGCCTTCTATACAACATTGTGGACATTTCATCCAGAAAAAGTTCACAAACCAATAGAAGAAATCAGGCAACTCATTGATAACTTAGATCCTCTTAAGTTATATGAGAAAGTTGCTGACGAATTATTAGTTGTTGCCGATGAACATCCAGATTTGGAAAGATATAATTTGAAGAATTTGTCTTCCATTGAAGAATTGACACAAAATGTGAATGATCTCATAGAAAAAGACCTTTTGGATAGTCATCTCGCGTACACAAGTCCTCAGAAAGCATTCCTTTGGTCTATTTCATGCTGCAGAAAGCCAGCGAGTATTTTAGGAGCAGGAAGATACACGCAAGAATCAAGGAAAGGAATTTATGGAAGATTGATGAGATTCGGACAAATGGTTGGCTCTGGACCTCCAGCATTTAGAACTGCACAGTTAAGAGCATTGATAAAGAAAGGTATTGTTAAATTCATTGGTGGAAATCCAAAATTAGAAATCAATGAAAAAGGATTTGTTGTTTCAAGTCAAAACTCAAACAACGAACAAATAACTGCCAAATATTTAGTTGATGCTTGGATGCATAGAACAGATGCAACAAGGCCAAGAGAAGGACTTACAAAGTCCCTCTTGGAAACAGGAATTGCTCGGCTTTATTCACTCAGAAACACAAAAGGAGAAAATGTTCCGACTCCATGTCTCGAAATCGATCCTATGACAAGAAGACTTGTTAACAATGACGGAAAATCGATCAAAGAGTTCACTTGATTGGAATTCCAACATGGTCTCAAATGCCTGACACAACAATCAGTCCAATGCCAGGAACTGACTCATTGATGCTCCAGGAAACTGATAAAGCTGCTGTTAGCGCTGCTAAAATTGTTGGTGCTTGGTAAGAAAAAAAATTATAAACTATCTTTTTATCTGATTTTACTTCTTCTTTTAAATAAACACGTAATGGCTTTACCTAAGATGTTAATGGAACAAACTTAATTTATTTGCATTCGGGTGTTATCAATAAAAGGAAATTTTTATGGCATCAGTGATTTTAGATTGAGATATTTTAGTAACAATTTTTTTTTATCTCACATTATTCAAGATGATTTATAATAGTGTGGATTAGGTACGCATTCTGATATTCCGGGAGTCTAAATTCATATGATCAAATGAATATAACTTGGGTGAGATTTCATGCTGCCATAACACGTGATTAGGATTGTTAGATTCCCGACGATATGTGTCTTGGAAGATTTGCCTGGTGTCATCATAGTGTCTTTAAATCAAAAATTTTATTTTGGAGTTAGTTTTATTGATTTTCAATAAAAACATTTCTAAAACAAGAAATAAAACGATAAAATATTTATATTATATAACTTAATATTAAAATAAATATCATTTTATTTTTTCATTGGTGTCGTCAACCATAATACATATTAAAAATTCAATGTGTCTTGCGGTTTCAAAAGACACCTCAAATTTAACGATAGCACAGACAGTAATTGAATTTTACCCATTGTATTTAGTTTTTACCCTTTTTATTTTTAAGAATTAATGACTGAAACAGCCGTTTTGCTATGACCTCAATCACTTTTATTTATTATTTGAATACTATTTAATTTATTTTTGAATAGGCCAATTATATTGAGAAGCTCAATTTGAGACCACTTAATACATGAAATATCATAAATATTGAAATATTTAAAAGTGTATTTCAATATTGAAATTATAAAAATTTATAATATTGAAATTGAGACAAATTAATATATCAATGTTTTTTTGAAATAACTCTCAAATATTATTTTTTTATTTATTTAATGATGAATAAATATGATTGCTTTAGTCAATCATAAAAACTAATTTAAGTTTAAAATAATGAAAGGATAATTCGATCGTTTTTTAAAATACAATTATTTTTGATGATTTGCAAGAATCTTTGAAAACAATATAATATAGGTTCTATTTTTGTAAAATTTATCCAAATCATGTATTACCTAAATTAAGATTAAATCGATGAAAGAACCAAAAAGTGTGTATTGTGTTTTGTTGTTGCGTGTTGGATGCGGGATCCTGTTATTTCCGAAATCGACAAAAAATTTGGCTATTGAATTTCCGAAATCGAAATTATATTAATGTTTTTAATATTCTTATATCAAAAGGATTAAAGTTCATTAAGAGAAAAACAATTCTTCTTCTTCAATCTATTGGCGCATTTATTTCTACACGCCAATAAGGAAGGGAAAATTATAAGACACCATGGTGTCTTCAAAACGCTAATTTTTGATATTTTTAACAACCCTACACGTGATCACACTTTTGAAAATTTTATAAGATATTTCAAATATTTTGGGGTAAATACACCGGCAACCCCTGGAAAATAATTTTTTGAGATAAAATTATGTGAAAACTAAATGTTTGTTACTAATCATCTTTAAGAGTTTTCACAAGCATGTAAATACTGTCCAATTCAGATATATTCATATAGAATATAAATTCATTTTCTTTATCTGACCAAAAATCATCAATTTCATTACATAACTAATATTTATTACTGTAATATAATAACAAACATATTAAAATAATATTGAAAATAATTAGCAATTGCAATTACTCTTTTTTCTTTGATTTAGTGTAAGACTTATCTGGTCAAATTGATCTCTTTGATGACTGCTGCATAAATCAACCATTGCTAAGAAAGTTTCATCAATATTACTGCCATTAACTGCTGAAGTAATAAGAGATTTAGAAATTTCATGTTCTTGAGCAAATTTTTCGGCAGCTAATAAAATTTCCTTGTCATATACTAAATCAGACTTATTTCCTATTAATAATGCCGGAACTTGCTGAATTCCATTCTTTTGAGCAAGTGATTTGAATTCTCCATACCAAAATTCTAAGCTTTCTAGACTTTTATGATTTGTAAGATCATAAACAAGGATACAACCATCAGATCCTCTATAATAATTCGGCGCTACGGACCTATATCTCTCCGAACCAGATGTATCCCAAATGTTTAATATGTATTTTGTATTGTTATGCGTTAGTTTTTTGGATAAAAACGAAAATCCTAAAGTTGCTGAATATGAGTTATCAAATGTTCCTTCTACAAAACGATTAATAACACTTGTTTTACCTACAAAATACTCTCCTAACACAGTGATTTTTAACTGTGTTGAAGAGTTATCTGAATCAAGTGCCATTTTTTTAAAAAAGTGACATTTGATTGATTTATAAACATTCGTATTTTTACCAACGAACCGACTTTATGGGTCATCGCCATGCAAATTTTTATTCTTTCATTGAACTGCGGTTGTAGGATAGTTTCTTCAACTTTAATCTCATTCAAACCAAGGGGATTAAATAAGTTTGAAGAGGTTTAAATTGGGTTTTGAGGGGGGTTGTAAATTATATCGTACTCATTTGTGAGAATTGGAGGTTTTTACATTAAAATATTTTTGCCATTCTGTCAAAAATAAAGTAGCTGATAACCAAAATGGCTCAAAGAGATTTTATCCTTTTCGTGTCGATTCTAAAATTTATCATTAGATCGGCACCTGAACCCATCAGCAATTTTTGTACCCGAAAAATTTGGAAACGCTAATTGAAATTAGTTGGAACCAACTTCTCTGATAAACCTAGAATTGAAAAACATTCATACACAGAAAATGAGACGATTTCATCAACTTTTCTCTCATTCATACCAAGCATGAACAAAAACACAAACAGTAAAAATAATAACTTAATGTTAATTCGAAAAACAGTTATTATATCTCTTTTATCTTATTAATAAGACAGATATAACTAGTTTTATTCTTATTTATTTATATATGGCGAATATCAAAATACTATTGAAAGTTTTGCATTATGTTGTTAGAGAATTGGATATTCTATATTTTGAATATTTTCGTAGTATCAGTATAAAGAATATAAAAAGTAGTGATCAATTATTAATTTTATTCAAAATTAAACTTCTGCGCCAACAGATTTATCATCAGCCTTTTTGCGAAATACAAATATGTATACACAAACGCCAATAACAACAGCGACAATAACAACTGCAACGACAATTCCAACTATGAGGCCAACTTTAGATCCTTTTGATCCGGAGCCACCACTACTTCCGGATGGTCCTTTCTCCGAGCCACTACCTCCATGTCCATCTCCAGATTCATCACTTCCGGATGAAGGGGCTGTAACAGTAACAAACATGCCAGTATTGTTTGTTGTGATATCTGTTTCATTACACATATTGTATTTGGATGGCTTATCCTTGCTTTTCGAAATATATTGATTACTTCCTTTATAAGATATTTGATTATTTGAAAAAGAATTCGATAGAAAAGTATAATTTTGTTTGGGTATTCCTGTGTAAGCATATATAATTGAGTATTGATAATTGTAATTATCCGTGATATAAGGTTGTTGTAGTGGATATGTGATATTTGATGCATCAGTAACAGTAACTTGTGATGATTCTAACTCCACCAAAATCGGACCTTTAACTGTCAGGTTTGTATTGTTACCTTTAATCACAAATTTGCAGACTTTTGTATCTGAGATAGTGAGGCCACTAATATTGGATTTCTGAATTTCATATACACCATATTCTTCTTTGCAGCTGATTGTTGTTCCATTGTTTACGTTATTTAGGACACTAGAGTGGGTATGGTGCATCATATTAGTAAATTGTGTAGATAGGCTTTTGGCTAAACCTAAGATAGGAAGTAAAGGTATCATTTTGAAATAATGAAGTGAATGATTCAAATTTGTTTCTACTTCAATTCGATTATAATTTCTGAACACTCTTCAAGAAATTCTTAATTTCATTCAATAGTATTTCATATTGTCGAAGTCCATATTTATATATGATTAAGATCACCAATGGGACAAATCCATTTCAAATTCAAATTCGAAAATGTTTCTAACAGAAATATTAATTCTTGTACTAATGGTAGATATAACTTCAATGCTAGGATTGTTAAAAATGCAAAAAATCAAAAAATATTAGTCAAATTAATTTGAACATTTAAAACGTTTTTCTTTGACACAAGTCTAAATTCATGATTCAATCTGTACTATGAAAAAATTGTATCTTGAAATTATAATTAGAATTCAATGTGTTTTTGTGAATTAAATACTTATTGAATCGAGATCTTTTCTTAATTCAATGATAATTTTATAATTAATTATAAATACAATGAAACATATTCGAAATTGAAAAGAATGACTTTTTCTGTTCTTTCAATCATTCAATTTGAATTTTGCAATATTGGATTTCTCATTAAATACCTATTAAATACAACAAGCAATTTAACTTACATTCAAATTTATTTGTGTTTTATTCAATCTTCTCAAAACTTATAATTTTCGGCTATACCATGTTTATATGCTATATAATATAATAAACCTATAATAGTATCATTCTTTCAATTATTTGAAGAGAAAACCGAAAAAATCTATTTTCGGTCTATAACAAATTAATTATAATACCCATCAATTCAAATTTTTTGGGTCCCTTTTTCAACGAAATCATAATGCCCAAAGCTCAGAAAAGGTTTGGAGTATATTTCTAATATATATAATTATTACTCACATTTAATATATATAATTATTACTCACATTTAATATATATAATTATTCCTCACAATTTTTGAGTGAATATTCAATTAGTGTAGGGTTGTTAAAAATATCAAAAATTAGCGTTTTGAAGACACCATGGTGTCTTATAATTTTCCCTTCCTTATTGGCGTGTAGAAATAAATGCGCCAATAGATTGAAGAAGAAGAATTGTTTTTCTCTTAATGAACTTTAATCCTTTTGATATAAGAATATTAAAAACATTAATATAATTTCGATTTCGGAAATTAAATTTCCAAATTTTTTGTCGATTTCGGAAATAACAGGATCCCGCATCCAACACGCAACAACAAAACACAAAACACACTTTTTGGTTCTTTCATCGTTTTAATTGTAATTTATGTAATACATGATTTGGATAAATTTTACAAAAATAGAACCTATATTATATTCTTTTCAAAGATTCTTGCAAATCATCAAAAATAATTGTATGTTAAAAAAAGATCAAATTATCCTTTCATTATTTTAAACTTAAATTCGTTTTTATGATTGACTAAAGCAATCATATTTATTCATCATTAAATAAACAAAAAAATAATATTTGAGAGTTATTTCAAAAAAAAAACACATTGAATTTATTAATTTGTCTCAATTTCAGTATTATAAATTTTTATAATTTCAATATTTTGAAATACACTTTTTAATATTTCAATATTTATGATATTTCAATGTATTAAGTGGTCTCAAATTGAGCTTCTCAAATATAAGTTGGCCTATTCAAATAATAAAATTAAATAATATTTAAAATAATAAATAAAAGTGATTGAGGCCATAGCAAAACGGCTGTTTCAGTCATTAATTCTTAAAAATAAAAAGGGTAAAAACTAAATAAAATGGGTAAAATTCAATAGTGTCTGTGCTATCGTTCAATTTGAAGGTGTCTTTTGGAACCGCAAGACACATTGAATTTTTAAATAGTGTATTATGGTTTGACAGACACCAATGAAAAAAATAAAATGATATTTATTTTAAATATATAAGATCCTTATATAAAATATAAATATTTTATCGTTTTATTTTCTTATTTTAGAAATGTTTTTTATTGAAAAATCAATAAAACTAACTCCAAAATAAAATTTTTGATTTAAAGACACTATGATGACACCAGGCAAATCTTCCAAGACACCTATCGTCGGGAATCTAACAACCCTAAATTAGTGCGTTTCACCGAATTTTTTTAAAATATGATCTACATTGATGTACAAACTATTATCCATATTTTTACTTGTTCTATTATTTAAAAAAATTAGGGCTGTACAAGATTTAAAAAAACATTGCCGGGTTACCGTAGAGGCCTAAAAAAATCGCGCCTCGGCGGCAAGCCGCCTCGGCATTAAGAATGCGCATCTAAATTTTTATATGTCCTTCTTTCTTTTATTTTTCCCTTCCCTTCCTTTTCTTTTTCTTTTTTTCCCTCCTCTTGCTCTCATTTACCTTTTTTTTCCTTTTCTCATCATTTTTCAAAATTTAAAATTTTTATCAAAAATCATGCCTATAAAAGCAGATTATGGAACCTTTTAATGCCTCTTAATCAATATTATACAGCATAAAGCATATTAAATGAAAGTAATTACGTATAAATTTATTTTATTATCTTATTTATTAATTCTTTAGCATGTATTGTTTAATATTAACTTTTCTGTACATTAAATATGATATCTCCAAAGTATGAATGCCTTGTAACGAAACGAAAACTTAATTTTATGTTGAATATTTGTCACAAACATTAGATTATTAAAATATATGTTGGATATCCCTTAGTATGAGACTTCATGACTCTTGTTGTCTAACGTGAGCTTTGGATTGCAAGCTTGCTACAGCACATAAGTATTCTGTGGTTAAAAAAACCACATGAGCTTTAAAAACTATAAAACCAAAAATAATTGTTATAATTTAAATGAAGAAGTAATTTAAAACGATTTTATTTATGATCAAATTTTATATATTTTTTGGATCAAATCCATTTTAATAGAATTTATATACTATTCATCTATTAGTAAACACTACCGTATATTATTTTTTAAGCTATCTTATTTTTTGAAATTTTATTCAAATCTTTGGTCGCAAGAAGAATTGCATGATAAATAAAAACATTTAATCAAAGTCAATTTTATTTTTCATATTCAAATGGACTGAGTGTTAACATTTAACATTTTTTGCTAATTGTCGTCAAAAATTAGGCGTAAAGCAAAAATTGATATTTCATATGGTTTTATGATAGATAAGCATTATATTCCCACTCATTATATTCGTCAATTTTGAGGTTTATCCTTCGCTTTTAAGATCATTGAATTTGATTTTTATATAAAATAGTTATATATTAGAAAATAATATGAGTTTATATGATATTATTTTTCAGAAGATTTCATTCTATATGCCTATGAAAAGTACTCTCAAAACTAACTTTTTCCTAATTATAATTAAATCTAGAATATTGTATTATGCTTAGTATTATTTCATTTTTCTCATTCAATTTAGAATTTACAAATGTCAAAAAATTGAGAGCTGTCACTTTTGATGAATTTCTGTTTATTACAGCATTGTTATTAATAATGAAAAATAAAGCTTATTTCAATGAAAATTGTTCTGCAAATTTATTTCACTTTTGACCTCACTTTTTCCGTAATTCAATTTTTTTACTTTTAATATTTTAGATCTTCATAATATCATTTGAAAAATTAACCATATAAAAAATCAAGTTATCAATTCACTTTTTCCGTAATTCAAAAATCAAAAAATAAATAATATATCTTTTTATCAAATATTATTATTATATTCTATGAAAAATGAGGTCCGGAAATTTTGCGGATTCCCGTAACTCAATTTTACGGAAAAAGTGCAGTAAACTATTCAAAATACGGAAAAATTGGTGTAAACTAATGATTTTACGGTAAAATCACGGAAAGTCCCGGAAGAATATATGTGCCTATATGAAATTATACAAAAATGAATCAAACGCATTTTAAAAGATTGTTCTTGTATTATAAATGCTATTCGCAGATTTATTAGTTGAAGAAAATTACCAAATTTTTGCCGATTTACAAAAAATGATTTACAAAGCATATTTTTATAAGGCTTTAAAAATCTTTAAAATGTGACCGGTGACGGAAATCCATGGTAACCAACCGCGGTTCCCGTTTGGAATGCCATAAAAAAAATCGTTTTTTGAATAGTTACTTTTTCTTAGCGTAAGTCAAGAACTATAAAATATGAAAAAGATTTCGAATTTTCATATATTTAGTTCGCAATAATACTAATACTATGAAGTATAGATCCGTATTTTTCCCAAGTGAGCGGGGTATCTCCAATCCCAGCCCTATCGTCCTCCCAGTGTCAGTTTTCAATATAAAATCCAAATTTTTTAAAAAAATAAAAATTTCGAGAAATTTTTCTAATTTTTTTCTTTGATTTCAATAATTCAAAATAAATTTGGGAGTAAAAAGACACTATTTAATGAAATTCATATGAGTGAATGTGGATAAATACTCTCAAAACATACAATTTATCTATTTTTCTTTATATTATCAACTAATTAGTGATAATTTTTTTTGAATCAGATTTTTTTTCATTAAAAACATAATATATAACACAACAATGATGCACACATACGTATCTACACATCAAAATATAAAGCTTGTTTTGGTCTGGGCATCCCAACCCAAAATTCTTAAAAAATTGAATAAAATTGAATACTTGGGGCTGGGATACCCATCCCAAAACCGAATTGAATTTTTTGAATTAAAGAATATATTTATGTATTTATAATATACATGTGATGTCTATAAAAAATACTAAATTCTAAAAAAAATTCAATTTATTCAAAACGTATACTAAGTGATCACTTCATTAGTAGGATCAGCAATCCTACTAAATGGTGAGAACGCCACTAACTAAAAAGGGAGTCCTTGGAGCTCTTGATCTCTTGTCAGTAGAGTTCATAATGAGGCATGGCATATACTGATTAGAGATCAGAGCAATCCTACCTTACCTTCAGGAGCTACAAAGCTCCTAATCGCTACGAGAGGGAGCCTTGGAGCTCCTGAAGCTCATCAGCAGAGGCTATTTACCATTTGGGCCTCTTCTGATGAAAGATGCGAAACACGTCTACGAACCAGGAGCTTCAAAGCTTCTAATCCTTACTAAAGGGAGCTTTGGAGCTCCTGAGTCTCCATCAACAGAGTCCCAGATGGTAAATGTCCTTTTCTGATGAAAGATGCGAAACACATCTCCGAACCAGGAGCTCCAAAGCTCCTAATCCTTACGAAAGGGAGCTTTGGAGCTCCTGAAACTCCTTTTACTATAAAATAGGACAGTTTTCTTCTGAGGTTCTCATCAAATCTAAGACTTCAGAAGAAAGCTGTCCTATCAATGTATACTTACACTCTCATGGACTACAAGTGTACAATTTTAAGGCAGAGATTATCCGAGGCCTCTCATCAAATGAGGGACCTCGGATAATCTCTACCTTAAGTAGTCAAATAACTTTTCTCACTATTTAGGAACAAAAGAACAAGAGTTGGAGTACTTTAAGGCAAGATTCTTCCGAAATCTCTCATCGAATGAGAGACTTCGGAAGGACCTTGCCAAATCCTTGAACGCCAATATCCTTGGAACTGAGCTAGAACCAGGGAGAAGTAGCATACTATAGAGCACGATGGTAATCTCGGAAATGCTTATATCGCCCCAAGCACAATATTTAAGAAGTCTAACTCATATATACAAGAAGTCAGGCTGAATAGATATTGTGCATATGGTTTGCAGAACTCTCATGATATTTAAAATTCATGTTATCCCAAAAAGGTGACACTTTGGGTGTATCGTCCATCCCAGGGATGCAAAAATCAGATCACCTTGGATCTATACTATGAAGCAATGTATAACGGCAAAGAACATAAAAAAACTTATGTATAAACCAAGAATTACGTTTACAAAAGCATTTATTCGTATCGTCTAGGGAAAATGTCATTTCTGAGGAAAATTTTTAAAGGACCACTGCAAAAATTGAGAGGCAAAATGAAATTTATCGTTTTCGCTTCAATTATAAATACTTATTTTGCTACTCCTCAGATTGATATTTTTCAATTCTCGCTAATATACACGCCTTTTTGTATGATACTTTAGCATCATGTTATTTCGAATTAAAGGAAAATCTTGAAATCGGCGAGTTTTGAGATGATTTACATTTTTCGAATTTTTTCTGTTTTCGTAGCGTATTTTAAAAATTCACGATTTTATGATTTTAAAAGTGGATCGATCAAAGGTTTTTATTGACCATTATTTTTATATTAGTTAAAATCTAATATCTGGGAGTTATATCGCAGATTAAATTGAGAGAAAAGTCATTATTTTTAAATTTTGATGACTGCAAATGCATTTGAATATAATAACAAATAATTTTAAAATAGAATAGCCTTGCAAAACTTCAAATATAATAATTTTTTTCAGAAAAGCCTTGTTAGAAGTATTACATGATAACCATGTCCATTTTATATGCAAATCATTAAGTTTTTAATTGAATTTAATTTCAAATATTTTTTATTTTTCAATATTAGGTCTGATTAAATATGAATAGATATCTGCTCAAATCATATTGATCTAAATCATTATTCATAGAATAAGAATCCAAATAGAATTTATCAAAATAATCCATTTAAATACTTATCATTTTTATATGTATCAATATTCAATCTCTGTTATTTCATGATGCGGATCGTTTTTACTCCTATATATTCTACAATCATAACAAAATTCTCATACAAAATAAATGAATAACAATAAATTTTGAAGTTCTTAGTGAATGAAATGGTAGTATATAATTAATGTAGGCAGTTGGAAGCTATTACTAATGATAAATTTCCAATTTTATCGTAAATAATTTTAATATTTAATATGAAAAGAGAATCCGAATACTGACAATAAGGAAATTTGACAAGCATCTTGTAGTAATTCAAATGACCCTAATTTAATTTTTTCGAGTTTTTTGAATTTTTAGCCTTAGTAAAACTCGATATAAAAAAAAAGGTAGTGGGGCTTCCAGGGGCTGCGCCCCTTCTAGCCCATAAGAAATTTTGCCCAAGACCAAAGAGGAGGACCGTAGGGTGTGTGTGGGCTTCCAGGCGCGTTGCGCCCTCTAGCCCATAAGAAATTTTGCCCAAGACCCAAACCGACAACACTTTGACCGAGTAGTTTTTTGTGCTGAACAAAAAGTGTCATATAAACATCTGTCAAAAACCGCTTTTTAACTTCACTTAAAATGCCACGTAAGCTACGTAAGAATATACGTAAGAGGAAGGGAGCATTGAAACATCCAATAGTAAAACTGACACCACAACAACAGTTGCAACAACAAATGATGAATGACCCCACTATGTTGCAACAAATGTCAAGCAACCCTATGCTTTTAAACCGAGTTATTGGTGCACAGAGTGGAGGTTTAAGAGCGGCACTTTTAGCGAAAATGGCAGGCTATGGTGGAGCTGCAGACGGAACAGCTTATAACCCTCAAAGTCAAATGAATTTGAGTTCACTCAAAAATCAAATAGCAGATGTCAAAAAGTCAAACATAGACATACAGAAACAAATAAGTGAAAACGAAAAGAAACTAGAATATGACAGACACACAAAGAAACTAAATGAGTTAAACGTAGAGAAAAGAAGAAAGAAGAACAACTGAAAGAACTAAGTACAGAGGAATATGCGAAAAAAGTGTCAGAAAAAGCAGCAGAAGTAGCAAAAATGGAACAAGATGTTATAAATTTGAAAAACCATACTACTCAATATAAAGTACTGAAAGATGAAGAGATAAAACAAAAAGCCCTGAAGACATATATGGATAGCGATGAGTATAAAAAAGAAGTTGAAGCAAATGTAAAGGCAGAAAAACTTTTACAGTTGCAAAACCAAACCGTACAGTATGAAAACTTAGCACAAGAAAGTAAAAAACGACGCAGCCATGCAAAAGGCAATGAAAAGCGCAGAATATATAAAAGCTAATAATGACTGGTTAGATGCCCAAGCCAACGCTAAAGCAGCCCAACTTATAGGGTCAATAAGGACAAAAATACAAGCGGATGAAGACAGTTCAAATGAAGCTTTAATGAATGCTGACTTTAAGAACGCCTTCGAAGCTCTTCATAGTAAGGTGAAACTAGTGAACGACTTCTCATCTGGAAAGAAACTGAAGTCTGAAGGTTTCGACAAAGAGTTAAAAGAAGTAGCACAAAATATGACGAAAATAACAGATGCAGCAACGAGACAGGCAGTTCAAAGTGCCTATGACGCCGTTAGAGCAACTGTTGTGGAAAGTCAAGAAAAAGAGTTACAACAGACCAAAACAGACCTAGTAAATGCTTTCTTAAAAACGAAAAGTCAGGTAGGACATTATGCTGCAGATGGAACATATGTGCCAGCTGGTGGAACTTATATACCAGCTGGTGGAACTTATATACTAGCTAGTGGAACTTATATACCACCAAACCCTCCAAGAGAAGCACCTGCACCAGGACTACCTAAAACATTTACATCGTCACATGGACACAGACACAGGCATGCACCAAAACCAACACAACAACCAACACAACAACCAACAGTTCAAAATCCAGCACCACAACAACAACCAACACAACAACCAACACAACAACCAACAGTTCAAAATCCAGCGCCACAACCACAACCAACACAACAACCAACACAACAACCAACAGTTCAAAATCCAGCACCACAACCACAACCAGCACAACAACAACCACAACCAGCACAGCAACCAACAGTTCAAAATCCAGCACAACAGCAACCACAAACAGAGCAAGGACATAAAAGAAGTAGAGAAAAAGGAAACCAAGAATTCTTAAAAATGCTTAAGGAAGATTATGGTTACCCAGATACTATTGACTTTAGTGACAGATATAAAGAAGCTATTGGAAAGTTCAAGGAAGGAAGTACTGACCCGAACCTATTTAGCTTTATGGCTCAGCACCAAATGGGATATAATTTCAAACCTGGAAAATACAAGCTCGCTAAGGGATATGATTTAATAGCATATCATCCAAATGACATGACTGAATTTACTCCGAGATATTTGGTGTCAGAGCTAAATGATAATTCAACTCTCTTCATGAAACGCGTAAAAAATAGAGACGGAACGAAAGAAGAAAGGTTTATGAGTCCGGATGACTTAGATAGGGAACTTTTTAAAAACGGTCTCGGAATATATGAAATGCCAGCAGATGAGGTACAAGAAACTCCACAGGAAGAAGTTCAGATACAACCAGACATGGAAGAAATAGTTCAGCAACAACAGCTAGAAGAGCCTGAAGGAAACGAACAAGTCCCTCCTTTGGAAACTAACTTCACAGAACTAGATGAAGATTTGGAAAGCCGAAAAATCTTGACCCTCAACAAGAGTATGCGGAGAATATGGAATCTTTCCAAGAGTCTAAGAAAAATTCGGCTGACATAGTAGAAGAATATCGAAAAATTTTCACCGACATACAAAAGACTCCAACACCAGATGAAAATATTCAGCATAGAATGGAAGTACTGAAAGATAATGTACACAAATACAATAATCTTTTTTACTTACGACCATATAACGTTCAATCTTTGGCTGAACTCGGTGAAAATAAAAGGTTAAATTTCAACAAAACATATAGAAATGAAACATTGTTTAAAGTTCATTCAGAACCTAACCAATATGGAAACAAACCTACTTTTGTTTCTGCAGACTATGGAACTACAATGAGATGGGGTCATAAAGCTAATCCGGATAGGTGGTTCATAAACTTACAACCACAATTCCAAGAAGTTGTAGACGCAATGGAAGTGAATGGTGAACCAGATATAGCTGGTATTTTCAGCGCGGCTTTAATGCCATTGAAAGATATGAAACATGCAGATATTTTGGACCAGTATGAAATGAACATGGCTGATGGAAATATAACACCTGACGTTCTAAAACATTTATCTCAAAGAACTACACAGAACCATAGAGATGGTATATTTGGTGAAGAGTTTAGAAAGAAAGTTAGGGAGAAAGAAGGAAGAGAACCTATTGTACATGACCTTGCAAACGAAAGTTTGCAAAATGTCATAAAAACTTACTTTGCAGACAATGAACCGAGAAGGGATGAATATTTAAGAAAACTCAAATGGACAGTACCAAATGAAATGTTAGTATTGAAAAACATGTTCCTAAAACCAACTACAGAAATAAATGACGCAAGACTGAAACATTGGGTAAAAGCTTTCCCATTCACAAAAGATATTATTGGTAACATGGAAAGAAAACCAGAATGGCTACAAAAACATATATTTGGAAACGAGCTTATTCCATATGGACAAGCTCTGTTTGAAGAGCTTGAACCGGAAACTCAGGAAAGAGTCATGCAAACAATACGCGAAGACTCAAATACAAACTATGACAAAATCTTTCTAGGATATTGGTTACCTGAGATGGGCGACCAGAGCCCAAAGGCAAAAAGGACATGGGAAATTTACAACATACTAGGTGAACATGAGGCAAAGATGCAACAACTTGAAGCAGAGGGCAAGTTACCAAAAGCGACACCAAAGAAGAAGAGAAGAGTAGAACAAAGTGAAAGTAGTGAAGAAGTAACTTCATCTAGTGAAAGTAGTGGCAATGAAGGAAAAAGAAGAGTTAAAAACTCAGTCAGGAAGAAAGTAAAGCTTGGTCCGAGTGGGTTCTATTATGACACATAAATCCAACTATTCTATATTTTTACCCATATGAAATGTACGCCGCTCAGAATATTACGCCAACAGTTTTGGACGCCATGAATGGAAATGTTTCCGAATGGTATAACGAATGCGACAATGCCATTAGAAGGTCAGAAATAGTTCCTGGAACTTACGAATATACAACTACTGTTTCTTATGGAAACGTAGGTGAGTTTGGAGAAGGTTCTTCAACAACAGTAGATATTGCTTGCGACAGGTTTCATATTATTTCTATTGACAACTCATTCTTATACGTGGAACAAGACATTGAAATAAAACCTTCTGCCAAGTTGTCTGACAAGAAAGGTTGCAATGGAATTTTCTATGTCGGATACCAATATGCTCCAGAAGTTTTCATGGGATATAAGATATATTCTAACTCTGACTTAGTTCAAACAGTAACATGGGCAAACTATGAAGTTCGCTTTGAGAAACTCAGTACAACCACAAGCTAGAGAACAAACAGACCAGTATGCAAATATTGAGAAAATAAGAAGACTTGACCCTAACGTTCCAGGAGTTTATGTTAACCTTCGGGTTCAAATGGAACTGCTGCCACTAAAGTAAAACTGAAACTTAGAGTTCCTTTGTCATCTTTCCTCATCTTCAGGTTTTTAAGATACTTGCCAAACTGGGCAGGAAAAAATTTCTATCGAACTTACTCCAAGCAAAAATAACTTAGTCATTGCACCAACACAAGACCCATTCACTATTACAGACGTAAAGGGAACAAATCAAACATCATTCGCCGAATTTGCAAAGACAAAGTTGACTTAGACTTTGGTTTCTCAAACTTCAACAATGAAGTAAACTATTATTTCAATGCTGCTGAACTGCTTGGGACCCAGTTAAGTTTACATGCAAAAATTTGAATGCAAGAGAATAGAAAGCAGACTTGCAGTCTATATGTTGGACCCAGATATTTCAAATGCTTTAGCTGCCAATATATTGCAGTTCCACTTATGTTCCCTATACACCAAATATCTGTCAAAGACTTTGCAGGTGAAGTTGAAACCAAAGTGCTGACCCAGGTGCAAGAACAGATATTCTTTAACAACTGCAATGAAACATGCAGATACTATGTTTGTACTGTTCAGACGAACTATAAATGACTATTCTTGTTATCTACAACCCTGGTATTAAATATCATATAAACATAGATGGCAAATATTATCCAAGAGAAGAATATTCTACAGTTGAAGATATGAGGTCATACAACTTGACATTAGATGCTATGAACTTTAACAACAACTTCACAACAACCATTAACCCTGAAATGCAAAGTTCTATTATGCCATATGTGAAAGTATGGACTCATACAGGAGGTCAAAAAACTCAATATACAAATGGAGACCGTTCAAACTTTTGGCTTGGCATTCCATTTGCTGACTCAGAAGACTTTATGGGTGGTATTTCAACTGTTGGTACTGTACAAATACAATATACTAGTGACAGAGACGGTCCAGATGAATTGAGAGCAAAGAAGTTTACAAAACCAATAGCACTTTTCACGGAAGATGCTCTTTGAAGATTCGTTCGATGAAACCTGCTGGGGCTCCTCAGATTGGCATAACGACAGCTTCCATCGAGCAGATTTTGGCAGCAGGTCAGTAAGTTGTTTCTTTGACACTTTTCTCACCATCGTAAATAGTTATGACACCAGTTTTGACATAATATTGTATTATAAACTTACCTTTAGAAATATCTGTAAGTTTTGTTGTTATATTTTTGTCTGCTTCAAGAACTTTCACCATTTCAGTTATACCAACTTTCTTTGCTTTATGAAAATATTTAGGTTCAGCAAAGACTGCTATTCTATAACATTTTCCATTGTTTGTATAAAGAACTATTCTGTCAATGAACTTGTATTGTTTGTGTGTGTAAACTTTGTTTTGCTTCAATTCAATAAGATATCCGAATACGTCCATCTTTTTATTCTAAGTAAAATGTCATTTCCGAAAAATAGAAGCGTAAGTGTTTCAAAAGGTTTAATGGCGGTGGCAGATGTGAAGTTAAATTCACCAACTCAAACAAACAGTCAAAGTGTTATTGTCAATGTCAAAGACAGAGATGTTGAAGTGGGGAAACCATACGAAGACGAAGATGGTATAACAATTGTTCCTGTAAAAGAACCAACATATCCTGAAGTTAGCAGAGACTTAAGTTCTGTTGCAGATATTCGAAACGACTACCAACAACTGAAAGACAAACTTCAAACTCAGGAGAAGATTTGTCAAGCTTTAGTTATAATGTTAAACTTAGTCGAACACAACCCTGTAAAAGTGAACTCATATGTCATTGCACCTCATGAAGTTTTGAAAGAACTATTGAAACTTTTGACAGAGGCAGACGATATAAACATCAAAGAAATAGAACCCGACATTAGTTGCTGTGGTGTTTCATATAATGTCATTGACAAGATATACGTTATGAAAGGAGGTGAAACGTTGAACTTAAATATAGTTTCCCAGACGTTATAAAAATATTTGACGACCACAACATTTCATTAAAATTTATTTGCTAAGTAAATGGCAGAAGACATAATGGTTTATACTATTACGACTAAAACCGAGTCATAAATTCTATAACAACAAACTTACAAAGTCCTCAAGGACGATATTGTAAACTAACCTTAAACACAATGACGACTAAAGCCTGTTTTGCTCTTTTGACACCAGAAGACTTTATTGTTGTGAATGGTAAAAAATACTCCTTTGAAGATACTTACTCAGATATACCACCAACAGGTTTTGTTGACTTATTTAATACTTTAAGGACGGGTGTAACATGTGCTGCAACTAGAGCAGGTTTCATTATGTTTGGATGTCCGACTGAGTTTACTATAAACGATATGAGCTATAATACAAAACTTATATCTGGTTTTTACTACCAACAGTTTCCTATAAACAGGAAAAGGTGTCATACAAGGAATGTCTATTCCATTGACATTAAGCACACCAATCTATATATTGTTTCAAACTTAGGTTCAAAGTGTTATTCGAATGTCGACAGAAACTATTATGACCAAAAGATACTTATGCGTATAAACAATACTTTCTCTGCTGGTTTGCCTATTGTTCATTCGAATGCAGAATTTTCAACCTTAGTGAACTCAAACACTTTGGCAAGTATAACGTTGACATTAGTTGACGCAAACTTTGTTCCTGTAAAACTTTTATGTCCTATTATTTGTCAATGACGCAGAAAGTTTCGAATTGGAAGATGCAACTGGTGAAAGTATTGTATTACAAGAACAACTTCAACAACAAATAGCTCAAGAACAACAAATGCAACAAATGGAACAAAAGTCAAGAATAAAAAAAATATTTTTTTTTATTTTTATAAAAATGTACAGAATAGATGTTTCAGATTTTTATGACTTCCAAGCATTCAGAAATATGTGTCCATTTAGAGACTATAACAAAGCAGTCGAGAATTTGAAACGTTTAGTCATTTATGTCGACTCTGCCCCAGAATGTTATGTCATGAAAGAATGGGATGTGTCTTTAACAAACCAAGAGCAACAATTAGTGTCTGAACAAGAATGTAGACAGAAACTTAAGAAAATAAAAGTCGTACAAGTTGGCATGAAGATGTTAGATGCTTGGGATATCTTATTGTCAAAACTTGAAGATTTTTCAGTTCGTGGTATAAAGTTCTATACACCTTCTCCAAACTTCTATTCTATCTTCACTGGATATAAATATGAACAAGTAGAATGGAAAGAAAATATTATAGAAGCTTGGTTAGACCATGTCAAAGAAATTATATGCAATGGAAACGAAAAGGTTTATGAGTATATCTTATGTTGGTTTGCAAACATCTTACAACATCCAAGTGCTAAAAATGAAAACTGCTCTCATTATAATTGGAAAACAAGGAACAGGTAAGAACACATTCTTTACAGATATCTTTGCAAACTTTAGAAGGCTATTCGAACCCGAATATGACAAACTTAAAAACATCTGGGTAAATTTAACTCTCAATAGAGAATATGAAACTTATAGTATGTAACGAACTTCAAAGTATAGATACAACAAAATTTTGAAACTCAGATGCTTTGAAGAGTCTTATAACAGACAAAGTTGGAGTTGTTGAAAGAAAGTATAAAGACCAAAGAGTTTGTGAAATGTTGCAAACTTCATTATGGTTTCAAACAATGCTGTTCCGATGAAGTTAGAAAGTTCTGACAGAAGATATGTAGTTGTCAGAACGTCAGATTCTCATATGCAAGATACAGAATATTTTGACGACTTAGCAGAAACTTTGACATCTGACTTTTACAACCACTTGTTCTCATATTTCATGACATTAGATATTTCTAAGTTCAATCCAAGACAAATTCCACATACCGAAGAGAGACAAACATTGTTAGAAGCAAACAAGAGTGTATATGAACTGTTCATAGATGAAACTGACTTTGAGTGTTTAGATGAAAGGTCATTGTACGATTCGTATAAACAATATTGTCAAGAATATGGTTATATGACAGCTTCTAAACGAACATTCTTGGCAAATGTCAAAAGTCTTTTAGACGTACAGAATGGTGTATATACAAAGAAAAATTTTTCTGAGTAAATTTTAAAAAAAATATTTTTTTATCCGATAGAAAAGATGGACGAAATTCATCTCAGTAAACAAGTACATGTCAGGACTTAAAGAAGAACTAGACCCATTCATAGTCTCATAATATTCATAGTCGTCTGTCTTCTTTGGTTCATAAGGTATAACAAGTTTCTGTCAGATTTGTAAATCTTAGCAAGGTCGTAAAAGCTCTTGTTGTTTCTTCTGACTAAATGCAACATAACCATATCTCTGTCTTCTTCATTTTCCATCTCTTCAGTATAAATCATATACTTATAGTTCTTTTCCTTACCTTTTGGTACCGAACGTGGTATTCTTTTCTGAATGCTTTTGTCTTTTGCTTCAATGACTTCATCTTTTGCTTGAAGTTTCTTTTCCATCTCTTCACGTTCTTGTCTATGAATTTCGTCAAGAAGTTTGTAAACATGCCATGCATAACGAGGAGAAGCCCACATTGCAACTGCATTTACTAATAGTCTATGAACATAATATCCTCTTAAATTTATTGGCAAATTTTTACGATTTTCATGTGTTTTATGCAAGACCGAAAAAAGTCGGTCTAGAGAAATTTCACTCAAAAGTTCTTGTGTGCTTTGGTTTCTGAACCAGTCGTCTGCGTGTTTAGTATCTGGAGCAAAACATGCATTCAAAATACTTTGCATTTGGTACATGTCGTCTTTGACCGAACGAATGAGACGTAACTGTTTGTTATACTGTATGTACTCGTATTCTTCATTTATAGCTTCATGGACTATAACTGTTGTTGTGTTCTCTGTTGTTGACATATCTGTCTTTACATACAAAATAAAAAAATTTGTTAGAAAAAAATTAGCGTTATTTTCTGACTTTCACAAAAGACCAAAAATAAACGCTTTACATGTATTTTTCAGCAACTTCGTCAAATAATTTTATAGCTTTATCTATCTCATCTACTTCAAACGTTTCTTTACCTTTCATGGGAGCACCATACATTTTCTCAAACTTTTCAAGTAGTTCTGTTTCTGCAGCTCTCATATCGTTAACGAACACAACCTTGACTCTATTGACTGTACTGTCATATCTTTGAGTTATATTATATGTTCTTCCTATCTTATATCTCTTTGTATTGAAGTCCTTCGGTTTCTGAACGATGTAAAGTAAGCCTTCACTGCAACGTTCCGTATCGAATGAACCATATGTTATGAAGTTATATCCAACAACTGGGTCTAACCATAACAAAACTATTGGTATAAGACTTTTGTCGATGAGATATGCTCTTGTTCCATGAAATGCTACCGATATCATAAGCTCAGGATTTCTTGTCAAAATTTTCTGAGTTGAAGCAATTCTAACCCAGTCCTTTGCTTTCTTTCCAGATGGAGATATAATGTCTGACAAAGAATATTTGTTGTATTTCTTTGAGTATCTTACGTTTAAATCCCCTATTCTAACCACTTTGGTGTTATTGTCTATCTTTCTAACTGTTTCAAACTCAATGTTTGTCATTTTCTGTTCTTACATACAAAATAAAAAAATAAATAAAAATAAAACTAACTTTATTTTATTTATTTTGTATAAAAGATATGATTTCAGGGATTTTTTTGACAAAGTGCAACTCTTCACTTCGTCAAAAATAACAGTTATATAATGAAATTTGGCGAGTAAGATTTTTTACCTACTCGCTGTTCTTCACGATTTTCATAGAGTTTTGGCGAGTAAGATTTTTTACCTACTCGCTGTTCTTCACGATTTTCATAGAGTTTTGGCGACTGGGGTTTTTTACCTACTCGCTTTGCTTCACGATTTTCATACGGAATCTCTACCCTCGGTTTTCCGAGGGTAGCAAACATATGAGGAAATTCATGAATTTTGTTGCTGAATTCAATAAAAATATATTTTAGGTGAAGAGGTGAGATCTCACCCGTTTTCTCACCTAATTTTTCACCTCAGTTATTTTATAAGCGTTTTACATGGTAAACGTTATTTTTTAAATTTTGTGAAAACTCAACGGTTTAACACAAGCTATATGCCATTTTACTCAGAAATTTGTTGCTGAATTCAATAAAAATATATTTTAGGGTAGAAGGTGAGATCTCACCTGTTTTTTCACCTCTTTTCTCACCCCAGTTATTTTATAAGCGTTTTACATGAATTGTACGATGTATATTTGAAATCCTAAACAGTTTTGTAGCTTCTATTTCTTCTTTTAGTACATCGAATGTTTTAACAATGCCGAAAGTTTCTTTATACTTCTTCTTGACGTCAGATAATAGGAAATCGTCAGCTGTTGGATAGTTTTTGTTCAGAAATGCTAACATGTCCATTTTATCTTCTGCTGGTTTCTCTACTTCTTTCTTTAAGTCAGCATAGTCGTTTCTCATACGTTCTATCTCTTTGACGGAGTAGTTATATTTCCTTATTGCTGCTTTACATTTTGAACATTGTGGGTTCATTTTTGCGTTATACATTGAAATTTGACCTGCTAGAACAACTAAGGCGTCAATGGTTTTCTTCATCTCAAACATAGCGGGTCTTATTTGTTCGTTCCATACTTTACCTCTTCTATCTTTATCTCTTATCTGCCAAACACATTCAGCAACTAACGAAACAAAGTTGTCGTATGTCTTAAACTCCTCCGATTTATATATGTCAGAGATGTTCTTATATAACATGTCGCAATCTTTGTCCATAACTTTATGGTTGCAATGAAATCCTAGAAACTCATAATTTACCTTTCGTATGAACTTCTTTATTTCTACTGAGTCGGTTGTTTTTACTTCTATTTCATCGAATTCAGGAATAGTGAGCTTTTGTTGTTGGATTTCAGGCAATTTAGGTAAATGGTCAATAATGTCCTGCATTTCATAAAGATATTCTTCATTTTGTTCATCTTTCGCACAACAGTCCAAAGTACTTGTTAAAAGTTCTTGCTTTGTCTTCTGGATTGTTGTTTCGAAAGTATATGAAGAAGGAATGAAGAACGTTTGTCTACTTTCCAAAATAAAAACTCTGTATCTCTTGGAGGGTTAATTTCAATCTTTTGAAATGAAACGGTGGAGTTCATCTTGTCATATTCTAGTTTCAGATAGTATGTTCCATTTAGTAAAGAGTCATATTTTTCTTGAAATTCCCAATAATATTTGTTCATTTGAGTTTGAAAGTCATTTAGAGTTTTTTCAAGACTTTCGTCTGAACGAACTGTAAAGATTCTCATTTCGTCAAATTTGTCTATTAGACCATCAGAACCTTTATACTGCCCATGAAAATATACTGCGAACATAAATGCGTTAGTTCTATTTGAAAACAAAACTCTTCTAAATCCTATTGCCTTTGCATCTGAAGGACTTTGAAGCCAACGAATTGGATAGTCAAACCTGTATTCTCGGGATGAAATTTCTTCATCTGAAATAGTCCTACCAGCATTTGTAAAGATATAGTCTAACGGTTTTGTATCTGCTACTTTTGTTCTTTGTTTTTCAGCCTGAAGCATTTAATATATGTAAAAATATATTGTTTTAAAATGGTATGCCATATAGCTTCTTGAATTTGTTAAGAAGTATTTGAACGTATTTTCCATCTGTATCGCTAGTGTTTACATAAGCATAGCCCGCCTTAGTAAAATATACTTGTAATTTCCTATAGTTTACGCCGGTATAAAAGTAGAAAGAGTCTTGTTCTTCGCTATAGTAAAACTCAAACGTATGCTTGCCATAGTCTGTAATTTCAATTGTTTCATCTTCTAGTTCGTCGACAAATTCGAATACAATATCTCCAAATTTGCCTTTGTTCTTATTGTTTTCAGAACGAGTGACCCAACGTAAGTTTTCAAGTCTATTGTCGTTTCTTATATGGTTTATATGGTCTACAAAAGGTAAATTGTTAGGATTCAATATAAAATGAGTTGCAATGACAACATGTTTAAGATAGTGTTTTCCACCCATCTTCATAATAGCATATCCGTCATTTTGCTCCCATTCGCTTAAAACTCTTTTTGTCTTTTTGTTTCTGACTTCAAATGACTCACAACAGTGAATTTCATATTTCTCATCTAACAAACAAGTTTCCTTCAACTTGAGGTTCACTAACATCGAAAGGCATGTCCATAAGACGTTCTTCTTCTAACCTCTCTAGTCTGTTTGGATAATTTGCACGTGCTGTTTCCAAATCCATTTCGTAGCGAAGACCAGACAATTTGTCATAGACTTTTATGGGTCTTCCCTTCCTATATTTAAAATTCTTCGAAACTCTCCAACCATATCTTTGTAACTCTGCTTTTATTCTAGCAGACTTTCTGTCCATTCTATATGGGGGCATTTTTATAAAAATAAAAATATACTGTTTTCTTTACTTTACATAAGCACTTGCTGCCATAAGTCTTTGACGCCAACCCATACCAGCTAATGAAGGTTGGCTTGGTTTAGTCTCCAAACTAAACTTTGGTTTTGGTTTATCTTCAGTTTTTGGTTTTTCTTCTTCTATTGGTTTTTCGTCACTTTTCGGTTCCTCTGACTTTACTTCACTTGCAGGAACAGTTGTGCCGTCAACATCTTCATAAATATCATATGCCATTTGTTTTTGTTTTCCTTTCAACTTTTTGTGTTTGTTGTAAAGTTTAGAATATTTCGACTCTAAGTCAATGAGATGTTCTATAATGAACTGTTGGTCAGTGAAGTAAACTTTTCCATATGTTGTCTCGAAAGCTCCCACAGACTTCAATATTTTATTTGTGAGAGTCTGTTTCTTTTTTGAGATACTAGCCGTTCCATTTCTATGAAAAGTGACTTTATAGTTAGAGTTTGTATTTCCAGACCTGGCACTTTCTATTATTGAATTTTTCTCTTCATCTGTAAGTTCTTTGACAGGTTTTGACAATGGTTCTGAACTTTTTGTTTGTGGTGTCAAATCTACCGTTTCAACTTCTTCGGTCATTTCATCTCAGTAAAAAATTTTAGTTTGGTTTGTTTTCAACTGGTTGTTGAGGTTTTTTAAGTCGGTCTAAAACTTCCTGAGGTATAGGAAGAACTTGACAAACACGTGGTGTAACTGCTGGAAACCGACAAATCCATCTTGAACTCATTTGTCTCAATGCTGTATTGTTCATTTCATCTCAGTAAAAAATTTTACATTCCCCAAGTTTGAGGTGGTTGCGGTTGGTTATTGTTTACCCACTGTTGTGCATGGTTATATCCTCTGTTAAAGAATCTTTCACCTTGGTCCATATAGTGTCCTGCTTGGTTATAGTAGTCATTTGCTTTGTTATAATAGTTTCCTGCTTGTTTCCCTACATTGTCCATCCATCCTTGAACTTTTCCTCTTGTTTCAGGATTTGGAATAAGATTTGTTGCATCTCGTGCTACATCCCAACCTTTCTGTACAGTTTGTATAATAGGTTGTGCTTTCTCTTTAAGTATACCTAATGTACTCAAAATCTTCCTTCCAACTCCAAATACACCTCTGGCTATTGTTCCCACTGCGGGCAAAAATCTAGATGCGACTCCTGCTAATGCGCCAAATAAACCCATTTCTTATGGGTTAAAAAATGACGAATCCAAACAAGGACCCCTATGTTTCTAAAGCGACAAAGAAAGCACTCATGATAAAAATCTTTAGTTCAACACCAAAATGCTTGGTTTATGGATATCTTGGAAAACATTCCGAGGTATAGAGAAGATGAACCACCATACTGGCTAATATTGTCGGTCAAAACACAAGATACTGTGAAGCCATACCATTATGGTCCAAAAATATTTTAGATGTGAAAACTGCTTTGACAATATTCGTTGACAAATACCATCCAACAAAACTGACATCTGACTGTGAAAGTTCTTTCAAATCAGATGATGTAAAAACTATCTGCGTTCAAAAATGTAAACCAAATTTCATTGTCGACCAAAACCATTCTGCTCTTGGTGTCATTGACGGTTGTATAAAATGTTAAGAGACTTAAACCAACCACAAGGTGGTGAAGCAAATGAAATGTCATATGACGACAAATATAGACACTTCTCCATGGCAAAGATGAGACAAGTTTTAAATATTTACAATAACCGTAAACAAAAAGGTTTGGGAAACCACTCCCCGAAGAAATGAAAAACAACCCTGACTTAGAGAAAGACTATATATTTAATAATTTAGTCAAAAGAGACAAACAAGAAATGCCGGGCTTCAAACTTCAGAAAGGTGACAAAGTAAAAAATAGAAATACCTAAACGCGACCCATATGAAAATACTATTGACTATGACAACAATGGGAACCGACAGGTACTCACATTCGTGTTCGTAAAAATAGAAGAAAGTATACAAGAGAATATTATGAAGTTTTAGGCAAACATGGCAAAATATACACACTGCAAGCAGAAGATAAAACTACTATTGCCAGACCTCGTTTCAAACTTGTCAAAGTTCAAGGTGGTATACTTTCAAAGACAGTTCCTAACAAATATAAGACAACTCCTGACGAATATGCTAAAGAAGTTGAAAATGACGACTAAGCAATTCTATACCATGCGTAAACTGTCATGTAAGGTGGCATGTAGTCTTTACTTTGTCCCGTTGTTTGCGTATATCCTGAAACGCGATGTGTATGGTTTCCTCCTCCCTCAGTGTTACTCCAGTAACAATTTATAGCAAACTGAACGTTGTCTTTAACATCATATCCTTTACCTTTTGTCATTCCTGACCAATCCCAATATCTATGCTTATGCCAACCTGCTTGAGATGTACTTAAATCTATGTAGTGACTGTGTGCAGGTAAATTTTCACCTGAAATCGTTTTACTTCCACCTGTTTCCTTTGAAGAGTTTGCACAATACAAAAACCTGTCGACTATTTGAGTCCAAGTTCCAAAACCAAGTACTACTTCTGGTCTGGTAGAGTTCATTGACGTATAAATAGAGCCAACAGGATATAATGTTTGAAGTATTTCAGTCTTTAATGTTTGAAGCTCTGTTTTGTCTGCTTTCTTATCATATAAATCTTGAGCAGTGAATTTAACTTTATTTTCATCCATGACATAAACATTTCTACATCTAATGTATTTCATCGTTGTTATGTTTTCATCCGATGTTAAACCTTGTGGAAAGTTAGGAGGTTTACAATATAATGCATCCCCATCAGTTCCTTCAACCGTTCCTTCAATACTTTCTATACCAACAGTTGTGAAGAAATCATGTGTATGGTTCTTATCCGCCTTCTTCTCTAACTCACTAGCCACATATGTTTTATTTGCTTTTGTCTCTAATGTTTCTTGTAAGTTTGTAATATTTGCAATGGTATGTGTATGTCCAACGTCACTTTTCCTGTTTAAGGTTTCTTGTAAGTTTGTAATATTTGCAATGGTATGTGTATGAGTCTTATTTGCTTTTGTCTCTAATGTTTCTTGTAAGTTTGTAATATTTGCAATGGTATGTGTATGTCCAACGTCACTTTTCCTGTTTAAGGTTTCTTGTAAGTTTGTAATATTTGCAATGGTATGTGTATGAGTCTTTTTAGAATATTCGTTTTCAGCTCTTGTCACTTCACTTGACATTTTATTGTCAACATATGTTTTGTCTGCTAGTTCAGGATGAGTATGTTCTTTTGTTGCATAAGCATTGTTAGCTCTTTCTTCTTCTTTTGCTATTGCATCGTCTACATATTCTTTGTCAGCTTTGTTGTCAACATCTGCTTTCAAAAGAAGTTCATTTATAGGTTTCTCGTTTAAAGTTCCTTTTGTTGGATTTATACAGACAGTATGGTTCTTATTGTCTTGAAATAGAAACTCATCTGTCATAGGGTTTATTGTCAGTTTTAAGTTTCCTTCTTTCAATGACTCAGATATTTTAGCATAGTTTGAAAAGTTTGTTGTGTTCTTATTTAGAGCTTGCATAATGAGTTGTCGGTTGTGTTGTATTTCTCTCATAGACGCTGTTTCATTTGACATTTTTATTATAGATAAAATATGCTTCCAATAGAAAAAGAAAATTCAAGAGTTGCTACAACTAAACCATTAGATGAACTTTTTACTAATGTCGGTCAAAAGTTTGAGACAGAGACCGTAAAGCATGAAGGCTATCGTTTTGACTACCCATTAAGATGGTTAAGAGACCCATCCGTCACAAAAGCTATTGGCTTTCGTAGAATGAAGTTCATTTCAGAAGCCATACATGGTTTCCCATTTACGGTCGGTTTTGAAGTTCGATACTATAACAAAGAAAAACGTATGTATGAGAAATTTGAACAGGGAAAACTTTTTCAAGTTAGTTTGCTTGTAAACTTAGAAACAACTCTTCATGCTTTTCAAGAAAAAATAAACGACATCTATATCGAATATGCAAACCAGTATAACATTGACGAAGGAGAATACCATCTCGATATTATTTATGACAGGAAAAATGCAACTGTTAAAATCAATAAAATAGAAGACCTTGGAGAAAACGTTTATATTTCTACAAAATATAACAACTTGGCATGGTATAGATTTTTGAGGATGTTAAATCAGCCTGCAGAATATCCAGTACACCCGGACTTTTATGAAGTCGAAAACCCTAATGGAACATATGAAAATATTTTCGACCAAGATGCTATTATTGTTCATGCTTCATTTTCTGGTGCGCAAAACTCTTTCTTATGTCTGATGAATGATTTTTACGAAAAACCTACAAAGTTATACGAACCACCAAGTGGAAGTATTTCAGACTTTCAAGTATGGTTTACTACAGATGGAAGAAAAAGAATAATTCCATTATACCATGCGTTTTACTTAGAACTTAGTTTCATATACAACTACTATCGAACGGTAAAAATATAATTTTTTAATACGGTTGAGGTGTTGGATTTGGTTGCCAACTTGACTGTGGTGCAGGTTCAGGTTGTTGTATAACAGGGGCTTGTTCTTCTGGTTCAGGGTCTTTAGGTATAATACCAACGAACTGACCTACTCTTTTACCAATATTTTTGACACCGTTCCAAATTCCTCTTCCGACAGATTTTATTCCATTCCATATACCTCTTCCAACATTTCGAAAGAAGTTTCCTATTCTTCCAAAGAAACCCATTTTACTATATGTAAAAATCTAATGTCCGCCTAGTCTCTTACGTTTCCTGTTGAGTTCCATAGCATTCTTTAACTGGAGCTCATACATTCTGTTTCTCCTCTGGTAGAAAACATATTCTGGGTCAACTCCTGTGTTCGCGTCATCTGCATAAAGTTGTTTATATCCCACTTCAGGGTTTGTATAAAACTCTTTCCATCTCATATTTGCATACCATGGTGGCAAACCTAACGCAGCGTCATTTGACATGGCAGTTTGCATTTGTACATCTGTTGGCACTTGACCATAGTTTGCCATTGCAGTTTGTATTCTAACTTCATTTGGAATATTCTCTGGGTTTGGTTGTCCAGGTTGCTGTGCATTCGCTAAGTTCTGTGCGTCCATTTAATATTAGATAAAAATATCTCTTACGAGTACATATACTGAACATTTGCAGGCATTGGTTCATCTTCATATTCTCTGTACTTTTCTGCCACGTCAAATAAATAAATGACACAATGGAAAAAACCTAAAACAAGTAGTCCTATTTCAAACCACATTTACTTACTAATAAAATTTCTTTATTGTGACACTTTCTCCGGTTTATAGGACCTCTCTCATACTCTATCTTGTCATATCTAAACTCATAGTCATGTATGTCTTCTAACCAGCTCATAACGGTTTCCAAACCACTTTTATCGGATGTAAAGTAAAAGCATGGATGGTTATGTATAACGTCTAAAGTTTCTAAAGAGTCTCTCAAAGTCCAGTCTACTTGGTATTGAAAATCCCATGTGTTATAGAACGGCGGGTCCACTATAAAGAAAACATTTTCCTTGTCTTTATATTTTTCATACAACTCTGTCCAATGACATCTCACAAACTCTATACCATCAATATATTTTTCTATGTTCTCTTTGAAAACATTTGTATAGTTAAGATATAAAACTTTTGACATAAGTGTTTCAATGTCATGAACTCTTATAGAACCACTATATAATAGTCTAGCAGATATACTATCCCAGTCTATATATTCTGCTTTTTTCAAAACCTCTCTCACAATATCTTTCTTATCTAATGGTATACGTTCCATCTTACCTATAGATATCTTTTCTTTTAACTCTTTCAATATTTTGTTAGTGTCTGGAATATGTTTGAGACGGTTCATATAGTTGTCGAAGTCATTGCATATAATCTTTGAGTCTGGGAATATTGTATGACATAAATGGGATATATAGAAACTTCCACCGAACAAATCTACAAATGTTAGACCATTCGGTAGTTTCTTAAGTTCTCTCAATATAATATCTTTACATTTACTCTTATTTCCAAAGAACGGTAACGGCGGTTTTGTAAAATTCATTTATATATAATAATAAAAATGTTTTTACCCGAAAAGTGACAGAAAACTGACAAAGCATGAAAAAATATATAATTTGTGAAAAGCGACACATTATATAATGTTTTCGACCCAGAAGAAGGCTTCTTCCCAGAAGCAATGGAGGAAGAAGAAGAGTCCTCCGAATTCACACCAGAAGACTAACAATTTTCCGAATAAAAACTTCATTTATACTAAACATCTTCGGGGCTAGAGGGCGCAACGCGCCTGGAAGCCCCACTACCTTTTTTTTTTGATATGTCTTGTTTGGCCGTGCAGTGGTCCCTTACGCCAATTATTTTAGATTTTTCTCAACTTGTAGCCAATATCTGAGCATACTTATATGACATAATATAACAGGTAGTATGTGAGTACTATTACTATATACTAAAAATTAAATTTTGAACACTCAATAGCGAAATCGTGAGATTACACATCAAGAAAAAACATTCATATTTTTAGATATTTTGCAGATAGATATACTATATAACACATTTATATGATACTTCAACTGTTTTTTATCCATAATATATACTATTAGTCTCTCTGGAATGATGAAAATATGAAATTTTTACCATGAATTTTAGTTGCAGTATGATATACAGATAGGATTTATTTAATAATAGTGTAGATAGTTATAGTACAATATGAGAATAATATGTGATATACTTATATATACTTGTTGTTGTTCTTTTGTAAAGAATTCCGTATTTTAAATTTTTTTTACTATGAGATTTTTGGGATCAGGAGAAGTACACCATTTTCTTGATAATGGTATGGATATGTAGAAGACTATGTATTGATGTGATTGCGAGAAATGACATTTTCCCTAGACGATACGCACTATAGATTACTCTTCATTTCCAGGAAGAATGTGATTTTGAGAGATTCGGTCAATTCTGATACACCACACTGTCAGTGTACCAGAAATGACTGTATTTCGATCATAAGATCGGCCAAGAAAGTCTTGTCGGTCTTATTCTCGCAATCAAAATTACAGATTTGCCTCTATATTATATATTTAATTTAATTTCACTCACAACTGAGCCTGTAATATCATATTTACTGCGATTGTAGAAATGCTATTAGATAGATATTTGAATTAGATACTGAAATTTCAAATTTCAAATTTTTCTCATTAATTTAGAAGCAATTTGATTAAGAAACACCATACTATGAAATTGTAGTTCAAATGAGATGCTGAAATTGAACAAAATTTAACGAATTAAAATTTAATAATTTAAAAAGCTCAATATTTTATATAACACTAAATAATTATTACTCTTTATATATTTTCTGTTTTAAAAGCATAAAATATTAATATATTTTTCTGATAATTTAGATTTTCAAAAAAAGTTTTCCGCTCGGCAAATGAACCTCAAAACAAGTTTTCCTAGGATGTTTCCAATCATTGGACTATGCTTGAAGTGGAGCAAAAATTCGATTTTATAGTATTTAATTGCCTATCAGCCCAAGGGCTGTTTGCTATCTTCACTCTCTACTGATAATAACGCAAAAATAACATAAATGATTAAATTTGTTATTAGTTTTCTAAAACAAAATATTGAAAAAAATGAGACAAAAAAAAAACGCTCTCTTTAAGATAATATGGCGACTTTGAGATTCATCTTTCATATATGTATATCTTTAGATGAATGATTACTATCGTATTGTATATGGTAGCAATGAAAGACATCTATCATGTAAGCCTACAAGAAGCTCTGAAGTTGATGAAAATTGAGAGGAGATAGGTGGTCGGTCGGAACCCTTAAAATTTGAATAACTATATTATACTCAATATTGGTATGTTGATAATGAGCTTAATTCGCTAAATTTTCATCAACTTCAGAGCTTACATTCATACTTGAATTATGATAATTATGTTTTATATTCATAGTAGATTACCATCACTGACTATTTAATTTTTAGGAAATCCGAAATTTTTTTGCTTCCAAAAAAAGATTAAATTTATGATATATCGAAAGAGAATCAGAAATAGTACATATATTATAAGTATGAGACAAAAAACGGAAGCCCCATTCAAATCTCACGTTTCTGCCATTAGCAACCCCTAAAATTTTTAGCTAATTTTGGGGAACATTATCAAATTTTGAAAATACTCGTATTTTCGATTGATTTCTCCTCATGAGTTTGCTTAGATTACATCTATGCATGTATGGACAAATTATATATATATCAAATCTTATCGGATTTAGTTTGAGGTTGTTAAATTTTTTTATCATAAAAATCTCGTCAATTTTTTTTAAAGAATCAATGTTTGCATATCTTCTCTTCTTTAGATCTACATTAGTAGCTAGGACTTCATACAATACTATTGTCCCATATAAATGGGGCTTCCAAAAGGGTGGAAACTTAACTGCCCATTTTACAGAAGTTGAAGCAAGATCTATTGTTTTATCCCTTTGCGACCCTTCCGAATATAAATCTCTCCAATCAGGCTATTATATATCATGCGAATCGTTCGCTACACTATGCCAAGTTAGTCAACTCGAATCAGTACAAAATAAAGAGGTCAAATTTAACCTAACTGTTCCAAAAAGAAGTACATATTATACTGTCATTGGCTCATGCAATTCATTAACATCTGAGTATCGAGCAGAACTTGTCTATTCAAATCCAAATACGAAATTATCAACCGAATTAATTCCATGCCTTTACACAAAACCAATCATGGTCGGACTCTTTGGCATAGTCATCATCTTCTGGTACATTAATTGGTTCATGAATTTCAGTGGATCTTCAATTTTACATAAATTCTATACAGTTGCTTTTACTTTAGCTCTTGTTAACATTATCATTGATACTCTTTATTATTACCACTATAGCAAGAGCGATATTAATAACGGAATTACACAAACCTCAGTTGTTTTCTCCTTCTTATTCTTGACCTTAGTTGTAATCTGTTATGCATTTGTTGCTAAAGGATATGGCGTACTTCACGACAATTATTCTTATCTCGACGTTTTCAAAGTTGCGATTTTATCTGCAGTTATGATTGGCGCAGTTTACGCTTACAGATACGCAGGACCATTCTGGCTTGCTCTCTTTTTATTTGTTATTTTCGGCATCTCTCTTTACTTTTTCATAAAAATGATTCTCACCGGAACGAACAACTCATTACTTCACGTGTTCGCCCACATGTACGTCATCGCTGAGCGCGGCATTAACCCATTCACAACCCCGCTCAAGAGAAAACTCAGAATTTACAAGACAGTTAATTATATCATTATGGTTTACCTTTGTTTGTCAGTATTCCTCAGTTTGTTCTTCCGTATTATTGGTATTCCAGAGTGGATTTTCCAGTTACTGAATGACATCTTAAATCTTGCACTTGTTTGTGGAGCTGTGTACTTGTTCAAGCTCGAAAAGTCACATTCCGGATACCAGGCAATCACAGAGACCCTCGAAGCTCAAGAATTTACAAGAGAAGACATCCGTAATCTTGATTTCGACGCTGCATTCGCAAGAGCTACAGAGGAATGGGATGGACAAACCCTGTTACCTCCAATGCCAAGAATTGTTGAGACTCCAACAATTCGCCAACAAGATAATGAAGAAGTTGACGTTCAACCTCGAACAGAAGAGCCATACGACATCGAAGTCCAAGCTCCTGATGTAACTCCTTCTATTAATCCTTATCTCGATGATGTAGATCCAGCTGCAAGACCATAATTTTTTTTATATATTATTTTATTTTATTTTTTTGAATGTAAATATTCAAGTTTTCTAAATTTAAGATTTTATTTTCTATTTCTTCATTTTATAATCACTAAATTAGAAATAATTAAACTCAATTTCCCGAATGAAGTATCCAGTTCAAATTTTAATAAAATATCCGGTAATATCGAGTGGAAGAAACGATAAAGAGACTTGATTTTAAATACCAAGCTGCTTCTAAGCAATATTTCTGATTGATAGTATGATTTGTGAATAATTATATGTTAAATACCTCATACACACGCATAATAGTATGTCTTTGGAGTAATGATAAGTCAAGAAGTAATTTTATAATTTGAAAAATTTAAAGTTAACTTTAAAGGTGCCTTGGACCTTGAATTCGAAAATAGGCTGCTAATTTTTTTGCATGAAACATATAAGAAATATTCAATGATACATAACATTTCATTCTCTATTTTGAGAGTTTTACATGGCATTTGCCAGCAAATGCCATGTAAAATCTTCTCAATTATTTTGCAAAACATTTGACATTTCATGAATCAGATTTTCGAAATCTGATATCATATTAATATCGGAAGCTAGAGAGGAAAATGATTTAAATTTAGATCATTATTTATTTTTTTGTTGTTATGGATGATGGTATCAACAACAATGTTGGTGTTGAAAAAATTCCATCACCCATAAACTATTCATCTAAAGATGAATATTACCAAGCACTTAAAATATGGTTTCGGAGAACAAAACAAAATATTCATTTCGAAAATATCGTAACTACAATGTCTGCATTCTATTGTAGGCCTAAAATAGATACTTCATATAAAATAGAACCAAAAGTTCCAATCAAATCCCCTCAAATTCTTCAGCTTTTAAATATCATAATTGAAGATTCACCTATTGAACAAAATCAACAGTTTAACAATATGACCCGTCCACGCGATCCTTTTATTTCCGAGTTTTTACCAACTAATTCTTGGAATTCGTATCAGCTAGATGAATTTCCTGATCCAAATAATTTTGGCACTTACGAATCATATAAAGAATCTATGATAAAGTGGATTTACTATTTTAGTAATAAGATTCCTTCAGAGAAAATTCCATATGAACCAAAATATTTCGCAGACAGTATTGGCCTTCAAAATTTCAAAAAAGAAAGATTCGTGCATAAAGAATTGCAAAAAATCGAGCCTTTAAAAGCACAATATGATCGATTTCCCAAAACTCCAGTAAAATTCAAGGATGTTTTGGTTTTACGAGATTTAAAGCGCGGCTACATGAATCAGTACAATCAGATCGAGCTACCATTTGCCTCAGCTTTCATTTTAGATTCTGAGATGTATGGAATTGATGATTACAGCGCATTTTACACCCCTCCGCCTATATCGAAGAGCTTAAGAATGTCGGAATCCATTCAAAAAGTACGTTCAATACCAAGAAAATATCCTTATTTATCTCTTCAGGATTATCATGACCTTTTAATTGCATTTTTTATATTTTATTTCTCAGACAATGCATCAGGAATGTCATTCATCTTCAATTCACCCTATTCCAACTACGCATTGATAAAAGCCACGAATATGTTCTCATATAACGTTCCTTACGTCAATTACTTCCCTCCAATGTCCGAAAAGAGTGTCAAAGATAGCTCAAATGCCCTTATTATAAGCTTTACGAACGCATTATATAATATGCATTATGTAATCTGCGCAAAAGAGGTCCTTAGGCAGGCCAAACTATCCGCTGATAGCTATATTATCAAAGATGTCGTCGATTTTGCCAATGACTGCATGTCTTATTTTGAAAAAGAACATTCTTCAAAATTGGTCGAATGGCTTCTCCAAGATTTCGATTTGAAATATGATTGTGCTACTTCCATTGTCATAATTATTTTACTACAAAGAAAATTTTTCCCGACTCTTTTCGAAATTTTCGCTCATTACATCATCCATTTCATTAATGTCATATCAGGATATCCCCATTGTGCCGACCGTTTTGTATCTGCTATCATAAACTCCGTAGAAGTGAAGTTTAGTCTAGTAATTGCGATTATAAAATGCGATATCCCTTCTGGACTCACTTTTGCATACAATCCGCAAGCTCTTTCGATGATAGAAGTTGCAATTAACTCATGTACCGACAAAAAAGAGCTCGAGAAGATGGATTGTGAGTGGTTTACAACAAGATTCATACAATGCGTGGTCAATGTTGATTCGGAGTATGGTATTCAGTTTGCCTATATATCACTGGCACTATCCAAACTCATGAAAAGGATGATTGAAAGCAAAATGACGAAACAAAGGAAAAATGTTTTGAAAGATATCATCTCTTATTTGTCCACAATGTGCGGAGAAGAGATTAGAAACTCTTCAATAAGAGCTATGATGCTGAAAAGTCTTTCAAACCTTGCTATGACAAAAGAATTTCAGGATTTCGTATTTTCTCAACGAGGATCTCCAATTGTTGAGCGATATATCTCCGCGTCATTGAACAATGATGAGGTTGCATATGGAGCTACAATGATTCTGAAGCGTGGTCTACGTGGATTAATGAAAGATGACAGATTTCATGCGAAATTGCGAAATTTCTTTTCACCTTTCATGAAATTGTTATCATGCACTGGACCAGAAACAACGTCGTTGATGCTCCGTATCCTTGCTTTAGTTATAAACGAGAAATCTCCGAAATTCAAACAAGAACAAAGAGCACAAGTCGATGTTTTCATGGTTTTGTCGACTTTGCCTCCTGATCTGGCCCTTCTCTTCCAGATATTTGATGAAGGAGGCTTCTGCACAAGGAAGGCAGCAGCAATTGTTGTTAAAGGTGCTTGTAGCTCGAAAGCAAGAAAGAATCGACACATTTTCGAAGAATCTCTAAAAGCGCATCCTTCCTGTCACCCACTTGTTGCTAAGATTGGTACAAAGCAGACATCTGCAATCAAGAGAACTGTTTCTTCTGGGTTTAAGAAGTAATTTTAATTAACTATTTTATAGATTAATGTAATATTAATAAATAAATTATGTTTGTTATATAAATAAATATTAGTTTTTATTATCCTTCAAAAAACTATTCCTCTCCCGATGGAACTTAAGCCCATTTTCATATGTCTCCAACATCTCTTTATATAACTAATCTTTCTTCTAATGTTATTCATTATATTTAAAGCTTGAAAAGCATGCGGATTGCTGATGAAGTTCTTATATATTATTAATAATTGTTTCTTTTAATATTTGATTTTTAATTCACTTTAATTTTTCTCTAATAGTTCAAACTAGAAAAGGAGTGTATTTTTATAGTATTTATATCGTGTTTCGACAGGTTTATGGTGCCCGCGATGGCTTTGTCACGCCTTCGACACGTATTTCTGGGGACTGTAGTACTTATAGAGGTAATTATCTCTGATAACAATTAATTATCTTTTTAATTAAACTAGAAGAGTTATTTTCTTCTGAATACTCTTTTTGGTGGTATATTGTAAATCTTATTGGTTTCTTTTTTAATAATTAATTTGGTATTAAATGAGACCTGACCTGATAAATGATTTTGATCAGTAGCAATTATTGAGATATTAATATCGCCTTCATGGGTTGTTGGAATTTTGATCGTATCAGAGTGCTTAATCTTTTGCGATCCTGATATATTAATCTGATTTAATAAATGCCGTTCATTGTTATAAGCAAAGAATAAGCGAATATTACTTTCACCATCAATATCTTTGATAAAAATAGAAAATGGTATTGAATAGTTTTGTTCATTTTGGGCTGCTGTTACTTTTTCCGGGAATTCAACTAATTCAATAATTGGTTCATTGTAAATATATATAAATTGGTATTCGAAGATTTCGGATTTTTTACCCTTATCATCTTTTGCATAAAATTTGAAGTTATGCGTACCAGGATTTAAAACTGTGGGAATTGTAATCGAAATTGATTCCGAAACTTGATTTTCTGAATTAATTTCAATAATCTTAGATAGATTTATTGCCATATTATCAAATTGATAGTAGAAACTAATTCTTTCATCTCCATCTTTATCAGATATAATAAAATCAAATGTTATATTTTCATCAAGTATGTGCTTATAAGTTTGTTTTGAAGGTGTATTTACTGATAATATTGGAGCATTTCTTTGGAAGTTAAATGTTTTTTCTATTGTTTTAAATATATTGTCACTGGTTGATGATTTGACTGTAATAGTAATAGTATGTGAAGTTTCGCTTAAATCTGATGATAAAGGTAAACTACACGTGAAACTATAAGAATTTGAATTTTCATTTTCATTAATTATTAGCTTATTTGAAATATCATTTCTGATATTATCAGTATTTATTTCCACTATCAAAGAATACTTTTGAAGATCAGCAATTCCAGAGCCGGAAATTTTTATCGAATTATCAACTTTGTTTGTATAATTTTCTTTTGCAAAATCATTCACATTTAGTGTTAAAGGTATTATATATGTAAATGTAACACTAACTGGTTCTGAATCATCAATTTTTGCATATAATGTATGGGATCCTGATTTTAAATGGGTTGAAATATCGCATTTAACTGTATATTGATTATCTGATGTCCTTGAAGACGTAGTTAACGAATACGGATTTTCATCAATTCTTGTATAAATTGTAAATTCTGATTGATAAACATTTTCAGCAAATAAAGTACCTGTTATTTGTTGATCTGTTCCATACATGAAGGATGATTTTAATAATTCTATCTTAGACAAAGAAGGTTTGGGTTGGTTGCATATTGCTAAATTAAAATTGTTGGACCGGAATTGAATTGAATTTATTGATATTTCTCCTGATTCTGTGCAATATGTTTGAGAAGTGAATTCATTTTGATTTAGATAGCATGATGTGACCTCAATTAATGAATCATTTTTTGCCAAAAATAAATTTTTCCCATAGTTATTTGCAATAACACATGATTCTAAAATTATTTCTGAATCAAAACCAGAATATACAAGAGCGTTAATATCATTAGTCTTTTCTCTATGCGTTAACATTGTATTTCTGATTATATCACAATATTGAATTTTACATTTTGTCCTTTTATGATTTAATGTAGTATACTGTCTAGCGAAGTTTTCTGCGATAATAGATCCTTTAACAATATTTGCTGATAAAATTGTATCTATAATGAAGTATGCAGAATAGTAATAGCATGCATTTTTTGAGATATTTGAATCGAGAATTGAAATCTGACCTTTTACTAATTGAATAGGGCCTACATATGCAGCAAGTTCAAGTGATGAGCGTAATTTAGAATTTGAATTATAAATAGATGAAGAATGAATATAATTTTTGCAGTTTGAATCAGAAGGTCTTATATCGCAAAATGCATAGCAACCATCCTCTCCTGTTGAATTTATACTACATACTTGATATTGAACGCATGAACCGCCTTCCTGATATATGCATGTTGCTCCATCATAGTCGCAAAAATAGCAATTAAAAAAACTTGATTTCGATATTAAAAACTTCAAATCATTGTTGCCAGCAGTTATTGAAATAACAATTGCATTTTTTGATGTAAATATTGTATCGTGAACAAATATATTTCCGTTTGAAACAGAAATTTGTTGGTCAGAATCATATCTGTATGAAGCCCTAGTTGTATCATAGTATAAATTCCAATCTTCATCACTTAAATGAAGTTGGAATAAGTATGTTGGAAGAAAACCTTGGAAATTGGTCAATTTCGAAACAATGTCAAAAAACGCCAATAGTTCTAAGGATTTTACGGTTTTCATAAAAGTGTTTCCATTGAAAATTTGATAAAAACGGGTAAATTTCCTTTATGTTTAGATTTGATTTATTGTAAAAATAGTATCTATTTTTTCATATAGTCTGCCCGTAAATATACTTTTTTTCAAAACGGTACTTATCAATCAGATTTGATTCGCTCAAATTTATTTTGGAGTAAAAGTTTAGCCATATCTACTGTGGTGTTTCCAGACTTATAATAGTGAAAAAATAAATGTGGCATTGAAATAAACCCATTTTCCTACGTGCATTCTCATATAATAAACTAAACCCATATTCCTATGTAAAGCCTCCCTATCGTTTTTCTTCATCAATATTGAGTGAATCTATATCAAAAATTTGATTAAGAGACTTTATGAAGGAAAAGGAGTTTAACAATAATAGTGAAATTGTGTTTTAAAAACAATGTTCACTCACGTCCACGTGAAATCCAAACAATTTTTTTTAGTAAGCATCCCCAATATAAATAGCATTCCCTTATTCAAATTGTACTCAAGTAATAATGTAATAAGGAATACTACAGATAAACATCATTATCTGGTAGCATCTACCAAAATTGCCAATCATAAAGACAGGACTATTGTATAATATACTAAATAAAGTTAGGTGGTACAATGTCTATCGAAAAAAAATTATCCAAATGAGAAAAACTTATCTCCGCTAGCAATATCAGAAAATGCATAATCAATTCCTTCAATAACTACTTTAGTATTAACAAGATTATCAACGATTTCGCGATATTTGATGTTGCCATCTTTAACTAAAATAACTTTTTTCCCAGTGAATACAGCAATTCTCATCATAAGGAATTTTTCAGATTCCATTTGAATCTCAATATAATAAGTATTAGGCTGCATGAAAATAACATTAGAAAACTGAGAACCGTGAACTCCAACAAGCATTTTGATTTGATTAAAGTATTTGATCGACTCTATAACTCTATTGTATGTAATTCCTTTTTCAAACGTAACATTTGGATATTTGATTGATAACTCTTTGAAAAGCTCATCATAATTGGAAACGTGTCTTGCAAATCCACGTTCTCTGTTAAAAATTACGTATCTTGTCGGAGAAACTTTATCAAGATTAAACATTTTACAAAGTCGCTCTCGATAAGTCAGAAGTGTTGAATAATCTGAAAAATCACATGAAGTGCCATAAACTGTGCAAAGATTGCGGGCATAAAAGTAAAGATTTTTGCCATATATGATTCGGCTTCTATTTACTCCTAAAAGCTCCAAACTATCAATTGTAAATTGATTAATTTCTCGAACAGCAATAATGCTTTCATCAATAACAGATTGTGGAAGCGCAAAAAATAATGGAAATGTCTCTGTGGACCAATGTCCGTAAAGATGTGAGATTCCATGGCCAATACAAATAACTTTGTCATAAATATTAAAATTAATATCGATAATTGAATGATTTTGTTTGCTATAATTAAAAAATTCATGTCGACAGTTGTCATCAGTTATATAAATTGTATTATTAATATAAAATGAAAGGTCAGTTCTGCAAAGTACGTTTTTGTATTGTAAAATTACTACCGACTGCATCAAATCACCAAAGTAAGTATTTCTATCTGAATTTGGCATAAAAACTGGTTGATACGATTGGATAAAATTCGTGCGTCCTCTAAATCTAAATAAACTATAATACGCTGGATTGTTAACTGTAATGACTAAAGGAGGATTATAAAATCGCGTAAAATTTGTAAATTTGGTACTAATTAATTTAGGTTGTGAATTAAAGCGCCAAAATATGACTATTATTAAAGACATTGATGATATTAATAGTAATGTAACTGCTACTTTAGTAATATCCACGATACTTGACTTGAAAATGATGCGAAAAAAAATATGTGAAAAAGGTGACCTTCAAAATATCTCTCAATTTGGAATTGATGCACAAGAATATTAAATAAGCCTTCTGTTGAAATAACATCTTTTAATTAATTCATTTGGGTCAAAAATGATGATGCAATAGATTTTTATTTCGTTAGATTGGAAAATCTTCAGATTTAGGTTCATAATTTAGCAGCATAGAAATATTGTGAGATTGTCACATGCTGTTTCTGGAATCCTTCAAAAAAATTGAATAATTTTGGGTCCAAGCTTCGATTTAATGACTGGTTACTTTAAAATATATTTCTTTTATAGTGAGAATAGTAATAATGCAATATCATTTTTCAAATTTGTCACTGTGGAAAAGATGAACACCAAATTCATACTCTTTGGCCAATTATTTGCGTTTAAATCTTTGAGATCTAGTAATATTTATGAAATATGCATGATGTGGGATAGACGTTCAATAATTGAGAAGGATTTCAATCACACTCTTACAAATTTTGAAGAAAATTTGGGACGTTTACCCAAAAAAAAATTATCGATGACATCTTATCTAATCAATGAATTAAGGAAAGCCATAAAAACTCAAGGACTAAATGCCGAAGAACTCTTTACAGAGTACGACAGAAAAGAAACCGGACTTTTATCTATGCATCATTTCCGAAAAGTGTTTGCCGACCTCGAAATATGGACAGATGAGAAAGTGTTCAGACGTGAGATTGCAGAATATCGTAATGATGATGGTTTCATTGAATATCGATCGTTTTTGGCTGCTTTAAATGAACAAAATCAGACTTTGGCTTCAACAAGAAAACCAGACGACGTATTATTTAAGTTTGGAAGTGATTTGGAAGAAAGAGGATTGTCTATATGTGATTGCTTAGCTCCTTATGACAGATTTCATCGCGGTACAGTTTCAGCGGCCACATTTTTGGCTGTTATCATGACCCCTTTAGCTCCTGAAATTGCAAAACGATACGCAGTTCCTCCAGATAATTTAATTCATTTCTACGACTTAAACAAAGAAATTCAAGAAATTCTTAAAAACAAACCGCAAACACAAACCAAAGTTGTTACCATGGAAACCGTTCAACTTCCAGACAAGACACTCAACAAAATTCCTAAATTATCTGTTCAAATTAAACAATATGGAATAGATCCACTGGCAACTTTTAAACAATACGATCTAGAAAAGACAAATTTGATTACTAAAGGTGCTTTCATGAGAGGTCTTTCTGCTCTTTCTCCAAATATCGCACCAGATGAAATTAAAGAGATTGCAAGTGCCTTTTCAAATGCAAATGGGCTAGTAAATTACACAGAATTCTGTGATATTGTCAATCAACAGCAGGAAATCAGCGAAAAGAAGATAGAAAATGAAACACGCGAGTATACATTAAGTATTCTACCAAAACCTGTCGATCCAGAAGTAGCTTTCAAGAAACTTTACTACATAATCCAAGATAGGCACGCACAGCTCATTGGGCACTGCCAAAACTTTGATCCAAATGAAACAGGAAAAATTGATCGCCAAACGTTTTTACAGATACTTAAAGCTGAAGGATATCCTCTAAATGATCTTGAGAAAGAAGCAATCGTTTCAAAATACATTGACGACAAAAATAAAATTAATTACGAGAAACTTTCATCAGATATCGATATGCAGAGCCCTAATGACTTAGTTGAAAAGACAGAAACACTTGTTGTCATGCTTAAAGATCATTTATTGAGAAAACAATTAAATATAACTTCAATTTGCAATAAACTTGACCAATCTCATTCTGGAGCTCTTACATTCAATCAACTATTAGCTTTACTTAGAATTATTCAGTTTGACGTGAATGTTAAAGAACAATCTTTATTAAGAATGAGATTTGCAACAAACAAGGACGGTACTATTCCAATTGAAGACCTTTGCAAAGAGTTAAATCCTCCTGAACCAGAAACAACAGAAAATGAAAAGAAAGAAGAGGAAGAACCAGTAAAGAAAAGAATTGAAAGAACAGAACCAACAGATGAAGAAAAGGAGGCACTTGCAAGAATCGCTGCAATATCAAATCGCCAAAGTGTTGATATTCGTGGAGAATGCAAAGTTTATGATGGAAAATTATTTGGAACAATCCAAGAATCGAAGTTCAGAAACGTATTAATCAGAATAGGTAACATTTCTGATCAAGATATTGACCTATTTGCCCATAGATACGTTGGTAGAATTCCTACCGAGATCAATTACGCTGATTTCGCTAACGATGTTGATAAATATGGTACAGAATTCCTAAGTACTAAGCCAGAGATCACAACAAAGGTATTTGCTGAGTCCCCAGAGCCGTCTGAAGAAACAATTGCTGCAATGAAGGCATTCCGGGTCTTCCTTTCAAAGCGCGGTGCAGAGCCAATGGAACATTTCGTCCCTTACGATCATAGGAAAACAGGTCACGTACGTTGCGACAGAGCCGAACAAATTATTATTTCAACAAGGCCTCCTTTGACAAGGGATCAGATTAAATCCATCATTGACGCATATGCATTACCAAATTGTTCAGAAATCTTTGATTACACCAGAATGTGCAATGTTTGCATGGCCAAAGAAGTGAAATCAGAAGAACTTGCCACATTTAAACTAGAAAAGCCATCAATGGACCATAGATGTGCCGATGCTTTGTCAATTGTAAGAGATAAGATATACAGCAGAAGAAGGAGACCATTAGACCTATTCAAAGACGTTAAAGAACCAGCAATACCGGCCAGCGATTTCAGAATGAGGTTTAGTGAATTTGGTATTAACCTTCGTGAGCCAGATCTCCAAACAATTATGAAATATTTCAGAGCAAACATGAGAGGCGATGTTGATTGGATGGACTTCTGCAACAAGGTTGAAAACCTCAAGTTCCAGTAATGCGTATATGTATTATCATTGTTTTTTTGTTAATTATTTATATTTTGTAGAATTATTTTGCTAAATTTTTATTTATTTGTGAAATATTCGGTAAAAGTTTTTATTTTGTATATAAATTTCTCATCAATGAGTAACACTTTTCTTATTTTTAGGATCGATTTTTTCAAAAACATCAAATAGCTCATTTTAATAAGTACTATGATATTGTCCATGAAAAAGATTTTTCAATAATGATATTATAATTAATTTGTGTTTAATAATATATTTTATATTTTCAAAAAATAGTCAAAATAGCTTCAATAATGATAACATATGTAATAGAAATGTTTTCATGCATTGTTTACATTTAGTATTATACAGTAAATAGAATTAAAGACCTAATTAAAAACAAAATCTTTATAAAACTTTACTACTATAAGCTGAAAAATAAAATTATGCTGAATTGTAAACAGCAAGATGATCTAAAACCTCAAATGAAGGCAATTCAATTGTGGCGTCTGCTTCAACAAACCATAAGCTCTTTCCGTATAAGAAAAGTTGCGAAATGGTTTCTGTAACCCACTTAAGGAACCATTCTTGTGTCCTTGGTTCTAAAAATGTAATATTTTCATTAATTGGTATTTCAGCCAATTGTTCTTGAGTTAAGTTTGGCGTATGGCTGTAAAGATATTTAGCAAGTACCCAATCATATGTTTTACAGATATGGAAGATATCATTTGGTCTAACAGCGTATGGTTCACCATCTACAATGATTTTAAGCAATCCGAGCCTCAAAACGTCTGGATTGGAAATGGATGAGATAGGTATTGGTAAATTCTTTTCTGAACTACCTAAAGAAGTAAGATAAGAAATAAAATCTGTATCATCGTTGAAAAGTGTGCATAAATTAGCTGATATAACGCCACCATTTTCTACAAATTGTGAGGTATATCTCTTGAAATCATCTGATGGATGAAATAGAAGTAAACCAAATAATGAAATTAATGACATGGATCTTCCACCGGAATGAATGTAATTAAGTAATGGTTCAATGACATCTGTTCCACGACTTGTGCAATAGACAAGTAATGAATGATAAACTGTTAAATTTTCGTAGTATTTCAAAACTGAGAAAACTGTGAATGCAAGGAGATCAAAAATTTCTTCATTTCGTTCGACTTCTGTAAGAATATTCTGACATCCATTGTAACCAAATGAAATCAGAGTATTAATTGCAATTGTAATAATATAATCGGCTGGAGGGACTTTATCACCACAAATTTGTGTTTCATCGTATAAGAATGTCATTAAATCAATAGATTTGCTATTTTTAATCATGAATGGGAAAAGTTTAGACAAAATCGCAGCTGAATTGATTCTGGTCTGGGCATCTGAATCATTTAAGCCTTCGAGGCATCTAATTAAGATGGAATTAAGATTGCCTTTTGGATTTGAAACCAAAGTTTTCATTATCTTTGCTGGGACCATGAAAATTTCTGAAGTACTTGATGTGCTTTTTAATAAATTCGAATATGTGATGTCATCTGACTTGATGGACTTTTCGCAAAGATCAGTTAATATTTGTTCTACCCAAGAATCAACAGAAACAGAAATTCCCATAAAATTTACTTCCAAAAAGTGGCAAAATAAATTCTCCTTTTGAGATTTTATTTTCTGACACAATCTGATAACCTGATTTCAGCATTTAAAGCATCTTCTGCTCTGGTAATAGCAAAAACGCCTTGAATACCTCGTTTTTATTGGGTTTTTCATATTTTTTCAAAATTATGATGAATTCATTGCTGCAATGTAAATCTAATACTGATTCATCAATTATTAAGTCATTAAGTGATAGTTTTTATGAAATAATTCGAATTCAATCAAAATCAAAATCTAATGTAATAAAGAAACAGCATTGGTATGCATTATTTCATGTATTTTGATGTCATAAATCAATTCCATATTGCTCAAATGACACAGTTAGAGAAAGATAGAAATCCTCAATTTGAAATCAACAAGGAAGGGAGATATTGATGAATACTTACTCATCTGATATAGTCCGTTAATAGTTATATTGTTAACGATGTAATAAAACCTTGATTTTTCGGAAATCCTATCTTGTTTCTTTGAGAACTGTACGTTTAAATCCTTTTCAAATGTCTAGCGAAGAAAGGATTACATCGCTTCGTGAGCAAGCTCAAGCAAAGCGTAAGGGAAAGCAATACAAGCAAGCTCTTGATCTATATGATGAACTCCTCCAATTAGTATATAAAGATGGAGAGCTGATGAATGAAACAATATGCAGAGATTTTATTCACTATTCAGAATGCTTAATCTACAGCCAAACACCAGGCCATCTTGCAGATGAAGAAGATCTAGAAATTGCATGGGATTGTCTCGAAAAAGCAAGACTTGGATATGAAGCCATGCCTGATTCTAAAGATAAATTTATTGGACTCATTGATACGCATGATCTTCTTGGAGAATTAACACTTACAAACAATAATTACCAAGAAGCACAAGATCAATTCAAACAATCTGCTGAGATTGGTTTAGCACATCCAGAAATATCATGGCGTCTTCCTCTCAATTCATTATTCTGCCGCTCAAATGCTTTATTGTATCAGAGAAAGGTGAATGCCGCATATGATGTCTATCAACAATTACTTAACTTTATCGATGATCAATTGAAGTTGGAGCTTCCTGATGTTGATAAAGCCGATCTTAATGATTTCAAGAAAGAAATAGCTGGAAGACAGGATAAAATCAAGAACTTGAGAACCCCACATGCAAATACCTAAAATAAATAATTAAATATTTTGTCAAACTGAATTTTTTTAGGTTCAATTGATATACCCATGCTATTGAATAGGGAAAATACTGTTATGATAGCATTAAATCTTTTTCCTGTAAAATGTATTGCTGTTTTACCATCTATCTTAGCATATATATTAATATCTGCACCATATATTATAAGAATATCAGCTATGCTTTTTGTTGCAATTTGGTAATTTTTGCACGCATAAAGGAGAGCAGATATTACATGATCATCTAATATGTTGACATCAAAATTATTAGAAATTAGTACCTTGACAACATCTTTGCTATTAATTCTTTCTGCAGTAATAAGAGCAATTAGATTGTTAGGGTTTATGACATTAATAACTTTATTGTTTTCAAATAAAAATCGATATGAATTTATTAAATACGAAACAATTTTTTATTCATCATTATCTGATGTCACATTTGAAGTTATATTTGAAGAAGATACAGAATATTCTTCTTCTTTGATAGCTTTAGTACTCTGAGACTTCTTCTTTTTCTTTGTGGTTCCTTTATCTTTCTGTTCTTGCGCTAAATACAAAGAAAGTGCGGAATTCCAGTCGCGATCTCTTTTTACGACGTCTGCAAACTTTCTTTGGCCCAATGCAACATATTGTTCGATCATTCTACGACATCTGTTCGCTTGGTCGCAAACTAACCTTTGTTGGGCCACTTTGTCGCTTAAATAGCGAACAACAGGATAATTCATGTCCATAACGGTCTGTCCTTGGCTAGCAATGCCGAGAGAGTCAAGCTCTAATTGAAGACGCTTCTCAAAGTCAAGTTGGCCGTAGGCAGAATTTCCGATTCTAGATCCAACGGGTAAAGCGTTCAATTGTGCTCTACTGAGGTTGGTAAAATTATCTTGAGTACGTCTGTTCTTAGCCTGTTCGCCTTCGTCTAATTTATCTGTTCCTGGATTAAATTCTCCATCAGATGTAGCGAGATTTGAGTCTTCTATGTCTCCTACGATATTAACAATAGCGGCAATAAGGCGTTTGTGGATATGAGTGTTCCCTGAGCCAGTAGAATCTGAAAATGGAGGAGATGGCATTTTTAATTGGACTTTTAATGAATCGTTTTGAAAACTGGGTAGCTTAGGGAACGTTATTGAATAATGTGTACCTAATGGCTCTTGAAGTTTGGCCATATCATATGTTGGTCGAGAAATGATTAAATATCTATCAAAATAATTAGGAGTTTTGATTGGTTTGAAAAATCTATCTGTTGTATCCCATATAGTGTCTGATGTGATTGGTTTGGGCTCATCTGGGTTATGATGTTTATCTTTATGATGATGTGAGTGTTTGTCTTTGAGTTTTTTTGTCTGTTGCTTGGATTTATCCTCTGCTGTTTCGTGTTTCTTCAATTCAGGTGGAGGTACTGGCTTAGGTTCTGTCTTTTGGAATCTTATTCTTCGTACTTCTCTTTCTACTGAGTTTTCCGTCTGATAGTTACGAACGGCTTGACTTATTTCATGAAATAAGCCGGTCTGTATGTTGCTTTGTTGCTCTATGAATGCTTTCATCTGTATTAATTCTGATCTTAAACAATAAAGTTGCTCTAAAGTAAACATTTCAGGGTTGCAAACATCTGGCAGTCCCTCTTCGGAGCAATTTTTAAGCTTACCAATCCCTGATGACACTGCAGTGAACGGAAGTCTTAAATCTGTTAAAAGTGCATGATTTTTATCGACAATTATGCGATGATCCTCTAGTATAGATACAGAGCGATGGATAGTCTCACCCACGTCGCCTTCTTTCGACGTAAATTCACCGTCGTCCATATTCTTACTTTCTCTCGCAGGCCGGTGTCAATTTTTCACCCGCCTAAACGAGCGGCCAGATGTTTCTTCATAAACGTACTTTTACTATCCGTTAACTGAAAAGTTGATTTATTAGCTTATCCAAGGATTTTCCGTAGAAAAGACGTTCCGATAATCCTTGACATTTCTCCAACAAGACAACATCATTACAATTTTATTTGAAATAACTCATTAATAATCTTATGTAGCTCATAAGGAAATAAAAATTAAAATATTATTTCGCTGATCTTTGAATTTAAATTCATCGAACATCGAATTATAGGAAAGAACAGTTTAAGTCATTATCGTTGATCAATAATAAAACTTTGGATTAAGGATACAATATCAAACACTAATCAAAATGTATAAGATATTGATTTTGATTTTCCATTTCACATACAATTTACGAACTCTATTGAGACATGATCTTTCTTCATGTACATAACAATTTTACATTGTAAAAAATGAAAATTTCAAATCAATAATTTAATAACAGATATTATTATCATGGCTTTGAACAAAGTATAGTAACAGGAGATAAATTCTATAATCAATTGTGTGAGTCAGCGGGTATTTTCCACAAAGAAATGTTGTAAAAAGATATTAATTTGTCAAAGCTATCAAAAAACTAGTCTTTTATTACCGAGAACTTAAAAGCCTGGCCATTCCTTCATTGCCTGAACGAGGGCATCGACGGCCTCCATTGGGCAAGCGTTGTAGCAGGAAGCACGGAAGCCACCGACAGAAACGTGGCCCTTGAGTGTGAGGAGCTTTCTCTGTGTGCAGAAGTTGACGAACTTAGCATCAGCATCAAGATCCTTGTTCTCGTAGCCGTCTGGGCGGAAGAATGGCATGTTCATGCGGGAACGCCACTCTGGTTTGATACGGTTGACGAAGTTTGGATTTGAGTCGATAGCCTCGTAGACCTTCTTAGCCTTCTCCTTGTTGAGGGCATCCATGGCAGCAAGGCCACCCTTCTCCTCGATCCACTTGAAGATGTGGTTAGCGAAGTAGATGGCGAATGTTGGTGGTGTGTTGTACATGCAGTTGTTCTTGACTTGGATTCTGTAGTCCATTGTGATTGGGCAGAATGGCTTGACTGGGCGTTCGAGCATGTCCTTGCGGATGATGACGACACTCATGCCGGCGAGACCGAAGTTCTTCTGAGCGCAGGCGAAGATGCAGCCAACCTTCTCCCACTGTGTGATTGGGCGGGAAAGGAAGTTGGATGACATATCGATGATGAGTGGAGCTGGGACATCTGGGAATTGCTGGAATTCAATGCCCTGGATTGTCTCGTTGTCGCAGTAGTAGAAGTAAGCGGCATCCTCGGAGAGTTTCCATGTGTCACGAGCTGGAACTTCAACTGGGTTAGCTGGTGGGTTGCCAGCAACAGAGTTGACTGTAACACCTGGGAAGGCAAGGCGCTTGCACTCATCGAAGGCCTTCTTGGACCATGTGCCTGTGCAAAGGTAGTCGACAGCCTTGTGCTCGCCAATGAAGTTGAATGGGATGGCGGAGAACTGGAGGGATGCACCACCAGCGACGAAGAGAATGTTGAAGTTCTCTGGGACCTGAAGGAGTGTGCGGAGGCGTTCTGTAGCTTCCTTCTGCTCCTCCATCCAGTGTTTGCCACGGTGGGAAACTTCGATGACAGACATTCCGGAGTTACGCCAGTTTGTCATTTCGGCAGCAGCACGCTCGAGGCACTCGAGTGGGACAGCAGCTGGGCCAGCAGAGAAGTTGTATGCGCGTTGGGCAGACATCTTTAAAAGTGATATGAAATGACGAACGATGTTGCTGATTCAAAAATTTCTGAGCATACAAAACGATGATGTAAACATTTCAAATTTCCTCTCAATTGACAAAACAATTTATGTCTGGTCGATTTCATTAGAGTACAGTATCATGTACCTGTTGCATTTTTGATGGTTATTTTGCTGATTGCAAAAACAATGAGAAAGTATTCAATTTTTTCATTTATCGAGAAATCACCTCAACTCTAAATCATGTAACAATTGAAGAGTTAGACCTAATATGCATGTTTATCATCAGAAACATTTTGAACGATATAAACAATTTCGACACTTTTAGTAACATGTCACTTAGGATGATGAAAATCCATAATTGACGATAGAAGTTTGATGTATAAGATTTCTATTGTAGATGGATCAGATCTAAAATCCAAAAAGGAATTTATCCGCAATATTAATTTTTATTAAAAATCCAAGTATGAGTTAAGCGAACAAATCATTGGATTCGTTGATTATTTGATTAAAGGTTACTCGAAACGCTATTCCCTTTCTTCTTCTTTTAGCATTGCCATATCAAAAATGAAAATGTTTTTATTCTGACTCATAACTCTTTATATTATTGAATTTATGGAATCTCAATTAACTAAATTTGAATTACAAAGCTGCTGATTCAGCAATTTTGACTATTTTCATAATCATTACTTGTCAAATCATTTTGAAAACTCAAATACCTCATATTTTCACGAACAGATATATGAAATAAGTTGAAATTATAAAATATTCTATTAAGAAACTCTAACCTTAAGTAAAACTTCTGGGAAAATAGTAAAAAATTATTATTGGATTTATTGAATTTCATTATTGCATAGAGAACGAACAATATGAAAGCATGAAAAGTCAATGTATTGATGAAAAGATGCCACAGAAGACTGCAGGTGTTATGACACACTCAAATCTACAAAAATACATAACATTCATATGAAGAAAGATGACCATTTCTTAGACTACCTGAATAATTCAGAGGATAAATTCGAAATCGCATTAATGTTTACTAAAAAAAGTAGGAGAAAGAGCGCATAATGTCATAGAAGTTTTTGAGTGAGTGTTATAATCTTGCAATATATCAATGGAATATAGATATCAAGTTCTAATTTATTGCACTGCTCAAAAAATATACTCAATTCCCCTAAAACAGATGTAGATGATATTCAAATACAATTTTTTTTTATTGTATAAATCAGCCTAAAGATCGCCAAAGGTTTAATCATGTGCTCCTGAGTATGCTTTGTTCTTACATGAAAATGTAAAGCTGTTTAATCTCTCGAAGATCTTAAAGATCAACCCTTAAAACAAAACTCCAATGAATTCTTGATGCAATATTACAACAATATTTATGCAATCCAAACTTATTTTGCAAAAATTCCTCGGATTTGTAACAAATATGATGAATTCATTATGATTGATGAATAGAATATTGAAATTCCTGAATGTTTCTATACATGAATTATATTATAAATGTATTACTCCCAAATTCTCTTATGTAATTGAAGAAATATCACATCCACAACAAATAAATTATCGAAACAGCAAATTTGTAAATGCATGCATATGGAAACATCATTGGGGAAAGATTTGAAATCGAAGCAAAACTTATAGATTACCGTAAAATAAACAAAGAAATTGATCAGTAGTTTTTAACTGACCAGTCATTATATGTACATGTCAATTGTTCTTTTTTAATAAGGCTGCATTTTATCAATCAATTAAAATACTCCATGAAGCAAACGAATGAAATTGTACTTCATGAAGAAAATTTAACTTATCTACATGATTATTTGCAACAAGGAGAGATAAATCTTAAAAATTAGAGACATAAAAAGGTAAAAAAAAGTAAGAAAATAATGAAATGAAATTTTTTAATTTTTGGATACTCATGCCTCCTGTTTTGCATCATCGGATTCTTTGTCTTTTTCTCCATCAGAACCTTTGCGGAAGATGACAAAGTAAACTACAATACCAACAATCAGACCTATAACAATTAGAACTGCGAGGACAATTAATAAAATTGCCCACCAAGGCATTCCTTCTCCTGGATATTTAGTATCAATATTGTCCTTTGTGAAAACTCCACCTTTTGTTGAAAGAGTTGCAGTAAATTCTGGAAGATAAAATTCAGTCTTTTCCTTATCCTTTTCTTCTGGAATATCTTCAGCAGAAGCTTTTACAGGTTTCCATGATATGGTGCTTCCAAATGACATAGAATTTGATTCGTTGAAATCTTTGAATGATGTAAATTCACAAGCATTAGGAGAAGGGAAAAATACATCGGAATAAAATTTACCAATATCTCCACTTTGTTTTTTATGGTTTTTGGCGCAAGCCATGTCTAATAAAAATTTTTCATCCTTCATTAAATCCAATAATGCTAATAGATTATTTGGATCATAACTTGGATATTTAGCCAAGAGTTCCTTCGTATAATCAATTGCCCAATCAATTGATTCTCTGGCACTGTTATAATCTGATTTTTTATCATTTTTATATGAATAAAGTAATTTTTCATTTGTAATAGTCTGACCATATGTCACTATTAATGAGCTTGAACCGGACTTAGATTCGGAATTTTTAGAGTAAACATAGAATGAACCTTTCTTCTCTGTTGACACAATACTTTTTACACCATTTTCAAATTTGTATTTAGCTCCGTTAAAAATAAATTCTGCATTGATTTTATATGATGGCCAAATGTTGTTAATTTGTATTCTGCATGGATTATCAGCAGCACATCTTATCACCGCAACTGAGTAGCCTATTGTCGTAGGTCTAAGGAGACTTCCAATATTAGGAATTCCTTTGTCAAAATCAACATTTGCATCCACATGATATTCTGTCAAAACTGCAAGTGGATTTTGAACATTTTCTGTCTTAGTATATTCAAGCTTTCCTGAGTTATTAACTGAAATATAAACATCAGCTACGTGGGAAGTATTACTGCCCATTAAAAAATTTCCATAGACACATATAAAATCCTTAGATTCGATATCATAAAAGTCTTCGTCTGAAATACTTCCTAAACCTAGGTCTTGCGAAAAGGTGTTATTCCTTCTGCATTTTGCACCTTCTAAAACTTTGGTGATATTAGCCTTTTTATCCTCTTCTTGTGAAATAGCAAAGTTAATTACTAATGCTAACATAAAAGTAATATTCGGTTATTAACAAAAATTGTTAATATAGCGGTTCTTAACAATATTGAGCATTTCAATTTAAAGGTTTTTGAATTTGATTCAAAATAAAAAATTAAATTTTTATGAGAAAACTGCATTACGAATAGCATTATTGTTGTTTATTAATTTGAAACGGTTAGGATATTTATGAGTCACTTCTAAAATTAGTGCAATTATTCAATTAGATGTTTGATCTCATTATTTATTTTACAATTTAGCATATTATGAGAAAAATTGAATAGAATGAAGCGGTTTTCAATTTTGCTCATAATATGAAATTCATGAGTCAGATTATGAGCGGAGTAAAATTTGTCTTGCAAATTTTGTAATGCTCACAATCTTATCTCATAAATTAGAAATTTACTCCAAACTTTTTCTGAGCTTTGCTCAGAAAAATTGTTTGGAGTATATTGGAATACCAATCACTTCAAATTGTTTTGGGTATTATGATTTCATTGAAAAAGGGACCCAAAAAATTTGAATTGATGGGTATTAGCATATTGGGATTGTTTCATAATTTGGAGAAAATTTTCAAATCTTCATATAAATTACTTGAATATTTTAAGCAATAATCGCAAGTATTCTAAATCTAACTAAATTTGAAATTTTGATAAAAATAAAAAAAAGTCGTAATAAAAAATCAACTTAAAATAATAGTGAAAATAGTATTTTTATACTGATATATCAAAATTGCAGTGTTATTAGATGCAGATTTTTAATAATTTTGTCAAAAAAAAGTCGCACAAAAAATTGCTTAAAATAATAGTGAAAATAGAACTATTATATAAATAATTAGAATCTAATCTTGATTAATGTTATGAAAAGTTTGCATTGTATTCAAAATATTATGTTCAATTTTTTAAGCGTTACCATAGTAAATTTCCCCTTAAGTCAACTTCAGAAGCTGCATTCGTGAATCCTGTTTCATGAATTTGGGTTGGGGTGGGATTGGGGTCACCATGGCGTCACGATGTAAACTTCTCAATATTGAGTGGTTTACGTCGTGACGCCAACCCCAAAAAAAGCCCATGAATTTAATTCCAAAACTACAATTTCAAAGCGGGAGGAATGATTTTTATAGCTCTTATTTATAGTATTAAGATTCTACCTTTATATTCTCCAAAAAAATTATTGAATTGAGATTTATTAATTTTAATGATTCTTGGATTTAGGATGCTTTTATATGATATAACTATCAATACTGACCTCCTTAAATCTGCTAATTACTTGAGATTTTGACGTTGCTATTCAATGATTATCGGATCTGTATCCGATAACTCAAACTTCACAAAATTTTTGACATAAAAAATATCAGACTAAAAAAATGAAGCTATTCCTCAAAGCCCACACCTTCTCATGCAAGGATCCAATGATGCATGATTATCTGGTAAGAATAGAAGTTAATCCAAAAGGTCCTTCAGCAGAATGCGACTGCAGCGGAAATCCAATCAACTGTTTTAAGATTTTTACTTTGGAATGTGAAGACCAATACGAAAAGGAAGGAGATATCAAGGTAATTTTATACCGTAAAAAGATGTTTGGTAGAAGAAAAGTCGAGGCCGAAGTTTCATTGCCTTTAATGGGATTTGAAGTTGACAGAACAGTCAGAAACGTATACCCAACAAGCAACCCAGATTTTACAGCCGATATTGAAGTTCATCTTTCATCTGTACCTAACGTAAAACCGTTTAGTGTTCCAGCTGGCAAGTATCAATTTAGCCTTGCTCCTGCTTTAGCAGGCTCTACAATACCAGCACCACAAGCAGCCGCTCCTATGGGAATGCAACCATCAATGCCACAACCAATGCAACAGCCAACACTTTATGCTCAGCCAGAGGTTGGTGTTATGATTCAAGGACAAAACGTAAGCTACCCAGGCCAATACGTTTCAGCAGAACAAATGAATCCAATTCCACCACCAATTCCGCCTGTCGAAGAAATACCAAACAACCCTTATGCACAATCACCCTACAATCAACCAGCTCCACAATACTCATATGCTCAAAACCCTCAAGAAAATCCATATCAATGAGAATTTTATTTTGAATTTGTTCTTAAAAATGCCTTTTTTATTACTATTTCATAGGAATATAAAATTTGATTGATATTTCCAAAACAAATGCAGAAATTTTAATTTCTCTATTAAGGAACAGCTTTTTTGGGAAATGAATTAAAAAGTTCTTCGAAATCATAGTAAATGTGAAACTATAATGATGAAAATTCTAATATTCAAAAAAATATATCTCATAATGTTAATAATATGAGTAACATTCTAATGGTTATTAATTGCTTGGCTCTTGTCAAAAAAAGATTGATTAATTAAAATGAAGAAAATTACAAAACAATTTATTCAGAATTTTGAGTAGCGGCATAGTTGCCACTTCCAGTGTACTGCTTATAACCTTGAAGTGAAATGGTAATATTAAGCGGAATCGGCTTTACACGATCGAGTAATTTGGTGAAATCTGTCTTAGCAACATCGCAGAGTTGTCTAACGAAGCAAATCCACATATCCTCTGGTATTTCAGGAAGAACATAATCTGGTTTTTGGAAAATGCTGATTGTATCTGGAATAATATTTTTTCCGAAGTTTGAGTAGATATCCCATAATTCGTTGAAGAGTGATGGGAATTCTATTCCAAGGTCTGATGGTTGGAAGTTCGGGAAAAGCTCCTGAAGTACAGAAGCCGCACATATTGCAGATAAAGCGACTTCTGTTGTCTGATCGAAGCAGTTCTCGCGGAGGCTCATGATGGACATTACCGATATAGTCGTAAACAGTTGGGGAGCTGGTTTGTCCCAACTGTGTAAAATGGCGTCGATATCGTCTACCAGAAATACGAGTGGATACCCCCCATTTAAGCTTTCTTCGTTGGTCTCTACATCGAAGACGATTCTGTATGGGAAACCATGCTGGAAATTCATAAACTGTGCGATTTTGTCTGAAATGATTCCGAATTTTTCTGCAAGTTCGTTAAAATCATTAAATTTCTTAATTTCAGCAGTAGGAAGGGGTTTCTATTTCACCCCACGGTACCTGTGTGTTCTGGGTTGACTTCCAAACCGATGGATCATCGCAGCAAGCTCTTGGATATAAACAAAAGTTTGTGAAGTGTATTTTAACAGTTACGGAATCCATAACGTCGTTGCATGTAACGTAGGTAATGCCACCGAATGAAGTTGCTACCTGTGTAACTTCGGATGTAAGTTGAAAATATGAGACAACGTTTGGCCATCTCTTAAGAGCACCGTTCTTTGCGAGAAGCCCTGTAACTTGCGAACCGATCTGTATCTGTAAATTGAGAGGATAATCTGAATGTAATTCGACAGTTCCGATTTTTCCAGCAGGAAGCCATAAACCAGTGGCAATCCATATGTCTGGTTGTACAACAAGCTCGACATCGAACTCGCCAAGAGGTTCATCGCCCGTTTTCCCTGGAAAGAATTCGTATTCTGGGATTGGTTTATAGACTGTCAATGGAAGCTTCGGCATCAGCTCGTGTATAAGCACAACAATAATACCGTGCTTAACATCTGGGCAGCAGAGGCCGTTCTCCAGTGAATATCCGGTCTTTTTAAGGTAATCCCAACAATATTCGTAAATTTCGTTGAGTTGATCTATGTAGGATTCGTCTGTAACCATAATATAGTATCTGAGTAAAGTAACGATATCATCTAATGCAGTAATATCAATCGACGACTGACCAATTCTAGCTTTGAATTTAGCGGTAAGAAGAACAAAGTTGTTATCTCTTACAGCTGCAAACTGGGCAGGTATGATAATTGGTGGGTTTTCTTCTGAATTTTCATTTAATAAGTCATAAGTAAAGGCTAAACCGTATTTAACGAGAAGAGAGTTGATAGGAAGAGGAGCATTTGGGTCAGACTGTATGTGAAATACCAGCATTCCGCCGCCGGCATCAATAAATTGATTAATTTGTTCAATTAAGTCTTCATCATCCATTGGGAAGTCTGATAGAAGACAAATTGCATTGTACCCTGCAAGAGTATTTTTCCCGTTGAATACTTCCGCGAAAAACCCGAGGTCATGAAAAATTTTTAGAGTTGAAACTCCGAGATTTTTGGGAAATCCTATTAAAGCAATCTTAATCATGGAAGTTACTCCACCAGCAACCCAACTTAATGAGTTCATAATCATTCTTGAAGTGTCGAATTGCTTGATATATTATTATTTGATTAAATATTATCGCTATCTTTCTGTTTTAATTTCAATTCATTTATTTTTATCAAGCATTTGAGAAGTTTTAGCATAATATAAAACAAGACCGTCATCATCATTGTGTTATAACAGGTCGATTTAATGTGAAATTTAATAAAATAATTATTACAAAAGTGACATATATGTTTACATGATTGAAAAGTTTAGAATTTACTCATATAAAAAGATCTTGAATAGTTGTATTTTCAGAGTGGCAGTAATAGTTAAGTAGCAAATGAAAGGCAAAAACCATTGTCATCACCCAAACGTCATACGTCCTAATACTACTCCAATTAGTATTAAAGAAACTAATGTAAAAGTTTCCACATAGCCCAATAAACGAACAGATAAACTCTCCGAATTCTGATTTATACAACCTTCATTGTATTTATAGTGAAACTCTTCTTTATCTACTGAAATCATTTTTTTCACTGTAATTTCCTTATAAGTATCAACTTGCCAAATGAATAGTCTTTCATAAAATCCTTGGAGACAGAACATTTTTAGGAACAGATATAAACACCGACCATATTTGCTTGTCAGAAAATTAATTAATATTGAATTTCTTTTGTTAAAACAAAACAAGAATGTACATGGGTCGTTATGCCTAAGAAATTTAAAATGGTATAAATTACGACATTTGTAATCAACATCTTCTAAAAAGTGATCGAAACTTTCTTTTGCTTCTTCATTTAAAATATACTCTTATTTCAACAGATAAACATCTGTTTTATTTTCAGTAATTGTAATATTTAAAGGTTGGTATTCATATGATCCATAATTAAAATTGTAAGTGGCAGCAGTACGTATAACAGTACCCACATCGTTACCAGGTTCTTCCACTTTTGCATAATAAGTAATCACTGGTTGCTGTTTAAGGAATGATTTCAAATATTTTTCATTATTAATATTTTGTAACATCATGAAGAAAGATCTGGAATCAAATTTTCCCAAGAGGCCTAACACAAAAAATATTAACAAAAAAATCGGATATGCATAACATATTTCCATGTTGGTTTCTGGAAATTTAATAAATCTACCCTCGAATTTTTGATGGATGTCATACAATTAATTATATGAGATTCTCTCAAAAAGTCGATTTCTTGCGAGATAAATAACTACATGATATGGAATACTTTGATCTTCTTTATACATAGATGACATTGATGTTCATCCTTTATTTAGGTTCCAAAACATTCTTGTAAAATCTCTTTTTTAGACAACAAGACTGTAATGTGATCTCTTTGAGTTTTTTTGGATTTAGAGGTTAAATAAATTAACGTATTGCGCCAATGTGTTATAACATGTCGATTTATAATAAAATAATTATTATAATAAATTTGATATTCAGTGACGGCGCTACGCGCCTTTTAGCATTCTGGGCATGTAAGTGCCCAGAATGCAAGCTTGAGAAATTTGAAACGAAGTTTCAAATTTCTGCCTTGCTGTTATGAAAAAAGATTTTTTTTTGTGTGGAAATTGAATGTGAAAATTTTAGGTAAAATTACAATTATTTTTGGCATAACTTTTAAAAATGCAACCCTTCCCATACACAATTTATAATTTTGATCTGCAAAACGTTATTTCCTATATATTTCTTTTTTGGCTAAAATCCTTGGATTGTTTTAAAAATGAATGCGAATTAAACAATAATGGTAAGTAAAGGTAAAACACGTTTATTAAATACTACAATAATAGCCAAAATACATAAAAATAAAATTATTCAGAAGATTGATGGGTATCGAGGAAGAACTGAGCTTGTTCGAGCAATTCTTCTTCATTGGGGCAAGGTGATGCCTCGTTCCATGCAGCATGAAGTACAACTCTAATTGAAGCCGGAAATTCTTCGAATTTTCCATCCTTTGAATTGGCAACAAGTCTAAGAAGTTCATCACCAACCACTTCTTCATTCAAAAGTCTTGCAATGCTCTCTTCAACACTGACATTTTCGTTACTTTGACCTTTGATTTTTGTAATATCGGAAACATCTGGAATTGATGGCTCTGGTAAGAATTCAGGAAGAGTTATTTCAGGATGAAAAGATGATAATACATCACTGATAGCACGAAGTTCAATTTCGGCAGCAGATTTGAGATTATCAGATTCCTTCAATGAATCGAGGATAAATTGTAACTTGTTTCCTGATGATTGTTGGATTATTGAGCAAATTGACTTAACCAATGTCTTAACTGGCGTATTTTCGATTGATTGGTTGATGAAGCCTTTGATTGACTCCTGAGCTTCAAAAGAATCCTCTCCTTCAAGGAAGATATCACCACAATTAATAGAGAAGCATAATGATAAGACTTCTGCAAGAACTTCTGATGGAACTGCTTCAAATTTTTCTTGGAAGAGTGCTGTCATGCATGTAGAAGAAATGCTAAGTAACTGAGATGATTGGCTAAATTTGAGCATAGCTTGAGCATAGTTTGTGAAGAATTGAACCTTGTTTTCTGGCATATTTTCTTCATATATGAGGTTAATGGCATTCATCAATATTTCAGTTGACTCTGCTTCATTGGCTGTTGGTGGAATCATTGTAAATGTTGGCTTCTCCTTCACAATTACTTCATCAACCTTTTCAACTGGTATTTCGACAGCTTCTTTCACTACTTTCTCTTTATGAACCTTCTTTGATGATCGAACTGTTGGAATATTGCTCTTAACAGGTTCATTTGATTGGAGAATATTTTTGGCAGCAGAGCTACGACGTGTGAGTTCGTTTTTGCTGATTGATACTCTCTGGCCAAGCTTACTTGTAATTGATTTCCTTGGTATTTTAGACGCAGCGAGCGATTCTCTTCTTGAAGACATCTATGAAATTTGATGTACGTTTAAGATATTTTCTGGGTCTTATTTTATAAATTATGATTTTAATGCTGATATTCGATTGTGTAACAATAAGAAAATAGTTTCCTTCTGATAACTGTGCCTTTTTAAGTTTTTTTTTTAGATCTCAGAATTTTTAACACACTTAAGCATATTTTCAGGTTTGAAATGCCATTCTTACTCGCATATAAGAAATAGGTACTATTAAATCATTGATATGTTGATGTCCACTTTTGGATTTTAAAAAAGTTGGTAAATTATAGAAGTTGTACATTTATAAAATATCTTTGAAATTCACGAGGAGAAATAAATGCCTTGTTTTTATCATTTTTATTTAGGAAATGGATTTAGGAGAAGATCCAAGTGGAAAATATTCTCTTCTCCAAGGTGCACCACGCGATGGATACATTATAATTGAAGCAATAGAGAAAGCTACTAAGAAAAGATATTCTGGCAGGCTTTTAATGCGAAAGAATTTATTTCATACTTATTATTTCGATAATCTTCAAATGGAATTCGAAATCCTAGGATCAATTTCACATCCTTATATACAAAAGTTAATTGAAACTACATATAATTCTCACGTTTTAGCACAAATTGTTGAATCTGAAGAAGTTTCTCTCATGGATTATTACAAATTCGATTTCCCACTTCCTGAGTCAGTAGCATGTAATATTTTCTACCGTCTTGTTGAGGCTATTTATTATCTTCATTCAAATTCGATTGTTCACCTCGATATTCGCCCTGAAAACGTTTTCATTGTTGACAAGCAATTCAAGCTTGGCGGTTTCTTATCATCACGTTTCGAAAGCGAAGATGAAATCATAACAGGAACTTATGGAACTCCAAATTTCCAAGCTCCAGAGATCTTCACGAATCAAAATTTCGATGGAAGGAAGGCAGATGTATGGGCATGCGGCATATTTTTACTCGCAATTACTACAGGAAAGTTGCCATATAGTACTAATGGAATGAAGAGTTCTGAATCACCAAATGAGTACATCAGGAAGCAAGTTGAGACAAATGAAAGCATTATACCTACTTATCTATCAGAAGATTTAAGAGATATCCTTCAAATGATGTTAAATCGAGAGACATCAAAAAGAGCAACTATTTCTCAAGTCAGAGACCACAGATGGCTACAACATATGAAAGTTAGCGTCCAAAATGACCTAATGCAAGAAATCCCTAGAAATACAATCGGAGTACAAATAACTGCCAAAAACACCCCAAGTCCATCATTCACCAACCTAGGAAAAGTACTTTCTACAACTCTTCCTATGTCACCTTCAACGATATACAACTTTTTAGAAAATTTCTTCGGACAAGATAAAATAACCAGAGATGAAAATGGAATGCTATTAATCGAAGTATCCGGAATCCATAAATCAGTCTTTCAGGCTGAAATACAAGAAAATACTGGTAATATTTGCGTTTTAACAATGTCATTGATTTCTGGAAGCGAATACCGCTTTAATGAAATATTCTCTCAAATTGTTTCAGATTTATGCAATTGATATTAAATATTTATGTTGTTTGATTGGATAATTTTTATTTTTTTTTTATGATAGCGTTAATTGAACGAAAAGCAAGCATAATTTTATTCACACTATATTATCACTACATTAAATTCAGCCATTTTACATAATTAAAGATTCACAATCAAATTAATTTGAGTTTGATCAATAAATACCTAATGAATAATAACTACATATCAATCTTTTTATGATCGACATTATAATTCCTAGATTTATTTTTTTTGGAGATTGAGGGACAAGAAAAAAAAAATAAAGTTTCAAAAAAAATGCTTAGTAGAGGATTAGGTCAAAAAACAACAACAAAAGCATCAGACCCATTTGTTCAGCGTCTCAATCTCATTATTTCAGCTTACGATGAAAATAGCGAAGATTACAGATTTGCTCATATTCTATATAACTCCCAAAAGGATACAAAACAGTCAAAAGGACTCTTTGGAGGTAAATCAACAAGTCTTGGTGGTGGAGGTGGCCTTGGTGGCGGTTTAGGAAAGAATAAACCAAAATGTATTTCAGAAAGAGAATTTTCAAGCTACCAAGATCTTGCACCAAAAGGATTTGAGCCGACTGTACTTAAAAAAGATGACATTCCAAACAGAATGAAAGCACAAAAAGAAATTCTTGAACAAATGAAGACAAAATTGCATCATATGTCAGAGAAAATAGCTAATATTAACAAAGATATAGAATTCTTTAAGAAAACAGATTTGGCTGAAGCTGCAAGTAATAATCGTAAAATTTTAGATTTATCAATGCAACAGCTCTCCAAGAAGGAAGTTGGGGCCTTAAAATCTATTCAATTCAGTCGCGAAGAACAAGAACTTTTAGATAAACTTGAAGCCATCAAGGCACAGCTTAACGAACCAAATAAATTTGTATCACAGTTAAACAAACTATCGCTTTTACAAAAGTTCATGGAAGATTCTCAAGAAGATCAAGAAGATGAATTTAAAATTCCAGAAAAAAGACTTAAGGATGTTCAAGATGTTCTTGAGGTGAATGGAAAATCATTGGCAGCTCTTGAGGAATCAATTAAGATCTACCAAACATTCGTTAAAGTTCAACAAAAATTATTAGATCAACAGCGCCAGAATTCTAAGTAATACAGTTTATGTTCAATTATATTAATAAAGATAAAATTATTTATGATACTTTAAATCTAATGTTTTAAATTATTGTATATTTTTGATTAGATTTCAGATATCACTATAAATATAGTATGTGTTGTAAAGACATATTTCTGTAACATGGCTTTAAAAATCAATTGCTTAAGATTACAAAGTAATATTTAATATTTTTATTCGAGAACAAAAGATTTAAGAGATGCCTTGATATCTCCGTTATTCTTTTCGATGAGATCAATTGCTGATTGCTTATCAAGTCCTGTATACTTCATAACAAGATTGAGATTTGAAGCTTCGATAACGAGAGCTGGCTTTTGATCCTTCTTTTCTTCGTTTAATTTGTTGATATCGCCCATATTTCCAACTGATGCTTCTTCTGCTGGCTTTAATGAGCTCTTTGGTGCCTGTTTTGTCATTATTGGTTATACAGAATTTTTTTTCGAATAATCGTCTTACCACCATATTTACAAATTATTACCCCCTATTATATAGATTTTTACAAATTGTTATGATATCTAACATTGTTATTAATCAGTAAAACAAATTCCGCTAACACAAATTCATTATGACCTCTAACATGGCTTTGATTTGGACTCAGTATCAAATGGAGAACAAAATGTTTCTTCATAGTAGTATATGAGTGCGGGTTGTGTGACTTTTTTTGTTGCATCTATATATAGACGATGCATTAAAATATATTTATTTATAAATCATTAAAAAATTAACATTAATTTTAAAATAATTTATTTTTTTATCTTTTATAAAAGAAGCTATATATAGATGATGTCAGATATTCCGCGATTAATTAAACATTGTTTAAATCCTGAATGGGTTAAACTTCAATTTAAAAATGAAGATTGTGAATTATTAAATGAATATGAAAGCCAAAATAAGCTAATGAGGTATAAATATAATGATAAAGAATATTTAATTTCATGGAATCAATGGAGTCATAATCAAAGACCTCATAAACGAGAAGAAGAAATTGAAAATAATGAAATGGAAATCATTGATGACATTAAAGAGGATGGAATTCCTAAATTTTGTAGAAAAACCTTTAGAACTAAGTTAGGAGCATATAAACGTAGAGTATTAAATCCTGAATATCTTAAACATCAATTTAAAAAGGAAGACTGTGAATTATTAAACGCTAATGAATATGAAAATGCTAAATCAAAACTGAGATATAAATATATTGGAAGTGATGAAAGATGCAAAGATAAAGATAAAGTTTATACAGTTTCATATAATAACTGGCACACGTTAGGGATAAGAAAACATTTAGGAGATTATGGTAAAAGTTCCGAATTCTTCAAATCTAGTATGTACGAGAGAATAAAAGAAATCAGATATAATTATCATTCATGAATGAAAAATAAACTTTAAAAATTCATGTCTTACATTTTTTGAATAATTTATTTTTTTTAATTCGTATGAAAATGAGTGTCAAGACTAACGACGTTAAAAAATTGGGATTCACAAACGAGGAAATAAAGGATATATTAGAGGAGGCGAGTTATGAAGTTAATAAATATTATTTAAGAAATTGTCAAAAATTCGCGGAGTTATTAAATGATTTAGATTATGATGGAAAAATGAATAAAGATGATGTTATAAATTTCTTATATCCCACATCTGAAGAAGAAAAACCTAAAGAACCTGATGTTTTCCCTGAATATTATGAAGAACGGATTAAAGATGATGAATATGATGAAATTGAAAGACTGGAAAAAATAAGAGATGAAATAGATGAAAAAATTAAGGAATTAAGAGAAGTTGAAAAATATAATGAGAATGAAGTAGAGGGTTTAATGAATATCCCAGCTTCAGAATCAGAAGTTCAAAAATCTCATGAAGAAAGATATAAAAATTACTTTTTGGAATCTACTAAAAATTTATTAGATGGTGAAATAGATGAAACACTTTCAGAAGAAGGCACAAAATTTATTCATAAACATAAGTTACAATTTATTGACGATGGAGATTATCCATGTATATTACTTTCACCTCCTCTTGATTCTGAAAAATTCAAAAAAGCACTGAAAAATGTAACATATGCAACAAATACGATTAAGAAAGAAGACCATGATATTTACACAAATTATTATTTAAATAAATGTGCAGGTGTTGATAAAGTTTTTGATTTGTTAGATAAAATATCAAAAGAAACAATTGGTACATATAAAATTTTATGCGATTGTGGTTTCATTATTGAAGATACTAATAATGTTTCATATGAAAGAACAGCACCGAAGGAAGACGAAGTTGAAAGGTCTATACCATTCGTTATTAAGAATATAAAAGATATGAAAACTTATAAACATTATATTTATTCATTTATTTCAGAAAAAATGGAAGCAACCCATAAAACATCATCTCATCATTTTATAGCTATTCATACATTCCTTTTCAAAGTTGTGAAATTAAATAAGACAGGAATTAGATTTAATGTATCAGGGTACGCATTCTTGAGTAAATTAAAATGTATTCGTCACGTCGCAGATGATAAAAATTTATGTGTTCTTAATTCATTTTATGGACTTTAGCCCTGGACTTTAAAAAAAATAAACTTTATTTTTATTTATTTTTTAATTTTTTATTCTTACATAAATGAACAAAAACGGAACAGCTAAAATGAATGATAATCAAATAAGAGCCGAAGGTAGAAGGTTATTTAAACGCTTCTATAACATTCCTGATGGTGTTAATCCTAAAACTCGTAGAAGTTATTTAAATGAAGCCATAGATGCATATGAAGGATTTGACATTTCATCAGAAAGTGAGAGGTTAGCAAGAATGTTAAACGTTAATATTGATTTTTATTATTGTGACCCTCAACCAGAAGACGTAGACATAAATAAGGTAGACTTTCCATTAGTGGAATCAATAATGATAGATCCAGAATTTGAAACAGTAAATATTTTATTAACACAGAGTCCATGTGGAAAACTTCACGCTGACAGAATTACAGACGTTGAAGCACTCACAGGATATAAAGTTTGCCCCTTTTGCAAAGAAGAAGTATATTCTATCCGTGATGACCCAGAAAGGAAAAACCAAAGAAGATTTTTAAAACATTGTGAGAAATGTAAAGAAAATAATGGAAGATTAATTCAAGACGTTCAATTGCAAAACACACAACAACCATATGCACCACATATCACGAAACAGAAGATATATCAATGGCTATTAGCTCACAATTTGCAGGAATATTATAAACCAACAAGATATTATATTACTTTTGACTTCGAAACATTAGAGACTAAAGAAGAACTTCAACTTTCTGAATGTGCAACTTTGAACGCTTACTTAAAACCATTTATGGTATCATCAACTGTCAAAATAAAGCCGCAAACGGACTCTTTGAGTCCTGAAGGTCTTTCAGACCGAAGCGGCGAGGTCGTAGACCGTGATAAAACATTTACGAGGAATTTTTGCTTAACATCAAGTGATTCGTTCATCTCTGATTGGATTGAATTTTTATTTTCAACCTGTTCATTAGTTGCTAAATCAAATATTGAACAATATGAAGAATTAATGAAGCCGCAAACGGACCAAACGGCGGGGACTTTGTCCCATACATTAAATGAAAAACAGAAGGAAGCATTTAAAGAACTTCTAGATGAGGAATTCAATAAAGTGAATATCATAGGTTTTAATTCGGGAAAGTTTGATTTAAATTTAATTCTTCGTGATTTAAACACTGCAAAATGGAAAATAAAATCAATGCTGGGTTCTTCTTCTCAATTTAAGCAAATCATTGTAAAGAAAACAAACTGTCCATATGAATTAAGATTTATTGACATCAGAAATTATATAGCGGGTGGAACATTAGACCAATTCACTCAAGATTTCGGAAACAATAAATCACGTGTTAAATCCTTTTTCCCTTATCAATTCATCACATGGGAGAATTACGAAGATGAATTATATAAAGTGGAACCATTCACTCAAGATTCATTTTATTCAGCATTAACTCAAGAAACAATATCCGATTCAGATTATCAAATATATCTCAATGATGCTAAAAATTTTGAGAATAGATTAGAATATTTTATTCATTATTGCAATAAAGACGTTGAAATTATGATTGACCCAATTGATAAAATTATTGAAGAAACATTTGTTTATAAAATTGACATGCTTCATAATCTTTCTTTATCATCGAATGCATCAATGATTCGTTACGCGTTAGCATATAAGAACTTCAATCCTAACGAAACATATCCAGAAGAAGAAAATGTGGAATCAAGTTTTGAATTAACAAAAAAGTATTGGAAATATAAAATTGATTCATATAAGAAACAAGATGAAAAAGCAGAAAGGGATACTAAAAACAATGTTTCAATGGATGACTATCAATACTATCACGATTTAATCCTTTCATCTAAATGCAAAATGTGTGGTAAAGCGTTTACATATGCTAATAAACCAACATTAGATAGAATCGATAATGAAAAACCACATACCAAAGAAAATTGTCAGTTAATGTGTTGTTATTGCAATGTCGTAAAATCAAATAAAGATGAAGATGTTCAACGTTTAAGAATCAATTTAAGAAATTATGCATTAAAAAATAATTTACCAATGACTCTAGATTCAGTTGAAGCTTATCACATCCTCCGTAATGGAATTACTGGTGGTTTATCAAATGTTCAACATAGAGTAAATCTTAAAGGAATCACGCACATTAATAAACTTTCATATAATCCAGAAACTAAAACTGTATCAAATGAGGACACTTCCAACATTATGACTCATTTCGTTGGTGTTGACTTTAATTCATTATATCCTTCATCATTTTCATCTAATCCTCATGATTTCATTCAATATACTGACCATAAAATGTATATGCCGGGAAGATTGAATGGTGTTATCATTTGTGATACAGCAACAAAGAAAGCAAAAGCATTGGGAATAATTAAGAAGAAAAATACTTTATTCGTGGCTGAAGTAAAGGGTCACATTGATGAAAAATACATTAATGATTACATAAACTTTTTACCGATAATAAGAAACTTAGATATTATCACAGATGAAAAAACAATTGGTAGTTTTATGTATAATTACATGAAATCAAACAATCTACCAGTTGACCAGAAACAGAGAAAATTAACTCAGTTAGCATCAACACACAACCAATATCAACCATTTTCTTCTTATTATCTTTGGTATCTAATAGACAGATTTCATTTTATCATTGATGATATTCAATCAATTTTAACATTTACTAAAAACACTTGTTTTAATGAATTTGCGAACGAATTTATGAATGAAAGACAAAAGGCTGAATTAGAAGGAAATAAAGGAAAAAGTTTATTTTGCAAGATTTCACTTAATGGATCATATGGTTACGATGCAATGAATACACAAAATTACGCAAAGACTAAAATAATGAATGCACAGAAGGCACGCGTTGCATGTATGTCAAATAAGTTTAAAAACATAAGAGAAATAGGTGAAGATACGTATCAAGTGATGCTTAAAGATAGATTTTATAGATGTGATACATGTTTACAAGAGGCATTCTTCACTTTAGATAACGCAAAATACTGGTATTTGGTTTTCATTTATGATTTTATGTATAAATGCATGGATGTTAATCGTTTTCATTTCATTGAAGGTGATACTGATTCATTAAAATATGAACAGATTGACAATATCGAATTTTTGGAATTTTGGTTTAAATATCCTGATGGAAAAAAGATTGAAGTTAAAGATAAAGCTGATACTATAACAAAAACAATTACAATGACCGATCCGGATAGTGGGGAACAAAAAGAAATAAAACAAACGATAGAAACTGGTGAAAGGTCAATTATTATCGATTATGATTCAAAGGATTATTATTCGATAATGTTAATGCTTGAATATTAAATAGCCTTAACAAAGAATTTTTCAAGTGATATTTTATATTCATCAACTATTTTATTATAAATATCATTATATGTTAAATGAAGTTCAGTTGTTGTTCCGTTCTTTGATATCTTAATTGTGCTAATATCCTTTATAGGATTTATTTTTGCAACTGTTCCGCAGCATGAAACCTCATCATCTATGAAAAATTGAATCTTCACGTCTGAATCTTGAACATCACAAAGAATGGCGATAATGTGAATTAATGATTCATAAGGTAAAATAATTAAACCGGATTGGTCAATTAAATTTATTATTGAATCATAATTATCAGTTATGATATCACGGTAAATTTTCATTAATTCAGAATTAATGTCTATTTTATATGGCGCATTGCGACTGTAATCGTAGATTCCTGGGTTCTCGATGTTTGATGAAAGAGGTGGGGGTATGTTGGATAAGTGGGAATTTCAACAGGTTCTTTACCAGGTTCAGATAAAATGATTGGGTCTCCATTCTCATGGTTTTTCTTCATTCTCCTCATTCTTCGGTAAGTCACGAGTTAATAAATTTGGTTGAGTTGCTGACCTTGTTAATTCAGGACTAACATTAACTTTAACATTTTGAATAATTCGTGATTTATCATCATTTACGTTATAACCAACCGTAATCTCTGCTTTTGCGTTAGTGTTCTTTTGACTAGTGAAACGTCTTCTCATTTATATTCGAATAAAAAAATATATTTAAACTTTTATTTTGCTGGAACTTTTGAATCTATTATTTCCTGTATTTGTTCATGAAGTTGATTTTTAGCATTTTCATCGAAATTAATAGACCGAATATATTCATTAATTGCATTCTTATAATCATCTGATTTCTCAAATTTTCTTTTATCTGATTCCTTAACTAAATCATAAGTTAAACCTCGTTGCTGATATAATGGTTTCTTAATTAAATCTTTGAATGCTTGAGATAAAGCACCTGATGCAATTCTTGCTACTATAATTGGTTGGAATTGCTGTTTAAGTTCATCTTTAACATTTGCGAAAACTGGATCGAATAAAGCAACTTTAAAGAATTTCTTAGCTGGAATTTCAGGTCTTAAATTTGCATATTGACCATCAAACTGGTTAGAATATCGTGGTAATCCATCCGGTCCCTCTTCAATAGCATTTAATTCTTCATTGAAGTAAGAATATGGATTATGACGGTATGAATTAATTGGACCATTTTCACCTTCTCCAATGTATTGTTTAACAGCTTTTCCATTTTCATCAAATTGCATAGGATAATGTTCATTATATGCTTTACGTTTAGGATAATCCGTCATTGTTAATTTATACCCATTTATGACTTTAATATTTCCTTGACCATCAGTAACGAAAACTTCATTTATTCCATCAGGTTTTCCATTTGGACCCGTAATGTCTGCTTCGTGTGCTTCCCAATTTGGTCCGTGACGTTTGGCATATGCTTGAGCTTCTGGTAATGTTAAAACGTTTCTCATTTGTTTAACATCCTTTTGAAGACCGGCAACAATGTGGACTAATTCTTTCATTCCGTCTGGAACTTTCATAGTTCTATTATATGCACCCTTTTGTTTGTTCCTTGTTTTAATGGAACCTGTAGAAGATTTGCAATTTCTGTCATGTTTAATTATAAATAAAAAATAAAAATTAATTATAAAAAGTTATTCGAATTTAATGGAACCTTTATTTAAATCAACTATTATTTTTCCATGTTCTCCTAATTGTTGATATTGTGTGTAAAGTTCATTAATGCTCATTGGTAAATTCACTTGATAAAGCATAACGTTCAACTGTTGACGACTAAAACCACTGAAAATGAAAAGGGTGGACAGGTTTGATTTAATGTTTGTGCTTAATGCTTTAAAGTATTGAACAGCCATGAAGAATGAACACTGAATGTGTCGACATTGAGTTAATAATTGATTAAAATATGATTTCTCATTAGTTATTAGTTTTGATTTCACCGCATCATCTAGAAAATGAGTGAATGCAAAAATTCTCTATCAAAATTTGAAATCGAAAGTGTTTCAAATAATTCATCCCGTTGTTTATCAATAATTTATCCTCTAATCCTTGCTTCTTGATTGTATATATAATTCTTTATACATTACAAAGTTTTTTAAATAATCTTCTGCTTCTTCTTGTGATAAATAAATAATTGGAATTTTGATTAAATGCTTTAAAGATTCAAATGTATCATCTGAAGGTGAACCTGAACGGTTGATATAAATTAACACATGTGAATAGGGGGAAGTGTTAGCAATAATGATAATTTGTTTTAATATCGTTAACGTTTTACCTTTATTTTGTTTACCAATTGCTGCAGTGATTGAATTTAAGTAACATTCAGAATATGGAATTTTCATTAATTTTCCTTAGATAGAGCATTTCTATTATCACTCAATGCTTCATTAATCATATCATCTACGTATGTATTATATACTCCCGCTAATTCTTCATAAGGTGTGTATGAATTTAAATCCATTTAATCAAAAATAAATTTATAATTTTAAACATTTCTATTCATCAATATTTCATCATATGAACTTCTATACTGCGGTGGTGTACCTGTTGGATGATATTTCAAACCTTCATCCGGTGTCCATGTCCAATATGTAGTCCTAGTAAACCAAACCTGAGGAGGATTTGTCACTTTTGAACAGTAAGTGTCATTTTCACCCTGAATGATTGGATAAGCTTTCACTTGTACTGTAACTTGTGAGTTGAAAGTTTCTAATCCATCAAAGAATATACCCGCTCCATCACGTTGAACTGGAATAGTGCATAAGAATGAAGTTTGGTCTTTCCATGTTCTAGCTAATGGCGTGCCATTATCATCATTCAGTGGTCTAGTTAATGAGTCCTCGTATTCTTCCGTGCATTCATTCACTCCATCTAAATCAGAAGCTTGAAGCATACGTGTAAAGAATATGTCACCCACTGTGGTCATCGCTTGATCGGGGAAGTTTCTGGAATCTATAGTGACCTGAAGACCTCGAAGCATTGGATTTTCTAAAACCGTTCTTTGCATTGCATTCTTCGGAAATGTTAACACAACATCTGTAACATTATGAAGAGCGTATGAGAAATCTGAGCTAATACCTTCAGGAGTGATGCAACCTCCATTTAGTGAACGAACGTCAATATGTTGAGCTGGAATCATGAATGGATCTTCCTTACTAAATAAACGTGGTATTGCTTTAACTGATTCTTCAATTAAACCGTATCCTGGTGTAATGCATTTATCCTCTAAAACTTCCATCTTTGTGCATGAAATAATAACGTCTTCAACTGTTGCGTCAGCAGATGTAGTGGCTAAGCTTGTAATTAATTTGGCAGGAAGTCCGATTTGTTGGAATTTGCGATCATATTTATAAACATGATTCATAATCTTTTCATAATTTTCATCAGTTATCTTTTCATAAACGTAATTTTGTAAATCAGCAACTCTTAACGGGTCAACCTGACAAAATACTAAAGTATCCCTGAAAACATAATATTTAAGAATGATTTCACCAAATGATTTAGGATAATCATCGAACGCCTGAAATGCTAACAAATCATTTACCGGAATAATCATATCAAAAGTGACATCAACTTCTTCATTTGCTTTCTTGAAAACTTCTGAAGGGTCAATATATTTACCACATACTGAGTTATCATATTTTTGAACATTATTATATAACGAATGAACAAACTTTTTAACTTTCCTTTCTGATTTTGGTTTATATGTTGCAAATGCGAAAGATTCACGGGCGCAATCCATCTGAAGATAACCAGCATCACCTCTTTCGGTTTCTACTTCTAATTGCTTAAAGCTTTGATTTGATGATTTAAACCAACGAATAAACGCATGCATTTAAAAGCGGCATCACATGTGAAAGCTTTATTTGAAACTAGAGTTGCTTTAACTTTGCGTTTAATATATGTGTCACCTAATTGGTTCACATCATGAGCCGGATTTGTAATTCTTAAATGAGTTTGTTTATCATCAAAATATGGAGCATCAGAGTCATAGCATGAACTTTCAAGTTCTCTATAATATCTTCTTCCATCATTCTTTGCGAATATTTCATTTATCTTTTCGAATGAATGAAATACATTTCCATTAATCGGTTTAGTGTTTGGCACTAAATAGTTAGTCGTCATTTATTATTAAATAAAAAATCAAAATTAAAAGATGAAAATGAATTTTTAATTTTAATGAAATAATCAACTATGGCTGCAGGATTCTTTAAGAAACTGTGGGATAAAGTAAAAAGAGGAGCGCATAAAGTTTGGGAAGGGATTAAGAAAGGAGCAAATTGGATATTTAAGAATAAAGAAGCAATTAGTGACGTTGCTGAACAAATAGCACCTAATGTTCCGGTAAGGGAAGTATTAAATAAAGGAGATAAGGTTTATCGTCGACTACAACCGATACTAAGATAAAAATAATATTTATTTATTTTTCCACTATCTACCCCCTATTTTATTAAGTATTCCTTCAGCAATTCCACCAACTGCGTTACCTGCTTGTGCTCCCATCGCCGGATTACCTGCTTTAGCACCTAATACTCCTCCTATGATAGTTCCTGCCGTTTTCGCTACTGGTGCCAAAAAGTTTGCAACGGGTTTAATAATCTTTTGATGAACCCAACTTGCAGCTTTCTTAATTCCTTCCCATAATTTTTTAAAGAATCCTGCCGCCATCTCTGATTTAATATTAATTAAAAAATATATTTCATCACTTATATTCTAATTTTTTATTTAATGATAAATGAAACCGATTTTAAAAATAAATGAAACAGAGGAGGAAGAAATAAATGAAAGTGAAAATGTTCAACAAAAAATAAACGTTGTTAAACCAATTACTGAAATAAAAATTTTTTCATCTGTTGATGAATTTAATGACTATTATGCTAATAATAAAAAATTATTTGAAGAATTGACAACATGTAAATTGAATAAAATGTTTAAAGTTGAGGACAGAGTCCAAGACCCGGAGGGTCATGGATTCAAAATTTCAAAAATAAAAGGTGTTGTTAGTTTAAAATCTATTCCTCAATCAAGAATCACCTCATTAATGAAAATTGATGATTTAACAAAAAGAATAGAAATTATTGAAGAGCGAATAAATCAAATTATTGATTTCATAAATCATGACTCGTTGAGCCCGGGTCCTTAAAGCTCAAGGCACAAAGTGCCCAGGACTTAAAGTCCATCACTGAGTTCAAGGTTATATTCATCAAATATTTCATTATTAAATGCAACTTCTGCTAGTTTATTTATTTTTTCAATACGATCATTTGAAAGTCTATCGTTTAATTTTTTCTGAAGTTTTTCATTTTCTAGTTCTGAAACTTTATTTGGATGATATTTAAACCCGTTAAATTCTTTTTCCTCAGTTTTGATCATTAATTTACAAAGAACTTTTGTGGTTGGAATTCGTTTAAACCATTTATCATTAATATTTGTTATAAATTCAATATCTGGAATTAATTCCCAAATTTTTGCATTTTCAATTAATTTATTATCAAATGCAAAAGCAATAGGTTTAATATTAAACTTACCTTTATAATATATACTTTCTACATAATCATCGAAATAAACATCTACTTGTTTAACATTTTCAAGAATTGGTGAAAGAACATCCATTAATTGATTGACGGTTACGAATCTTGATCCACTCATTTTCATACGAATTAAAAAAAATAAATTATTCAAAAAATGTAAGACATGAATTTTTAAAGTTTATTTTTCATTCATGAATGATAATTATATCTGATTTCTTTTATTCTCTCGTACATACTAGATTTGAAGAATTCGGAACTTTTACCATAATCTCCTAAATGTTTTCTTATCCCTAACGTGTGCCAGTTATTATATGAAACTGTATAAACTTTATCTTTATCTTTGCATCTTTCATCACTTCCAATATATTTATATCTCAGTTTTGATTTAGCATTTTCATATTCATTAGCGTTTAATAATTCACAGTCTTCCTTTTTAAATTGATGTTTAAGATATTCAGGATTTAATACTCTACGTTTATATGCTCCTAACTTAGTTCTAAAGGTTTTTCTACAAAATTTAGGAATTCCATCCTCTTTAATGTCATCAATGATTTCCATTTCATTATTTTCAATTTCTTCTTCTCGTTTATGAGGTCTTTGATTATGACTCCATTGATTCCATGAAATTAAATATTCTTTATCATTATATTTATACCTCATTAGCTTATTTTGGCTTTCATATTCATTTAATAATTCACAATCTTCATTTTTAAATTGAAGTTTAACCCATTCAGGATTTAAACAATGTTTAATTAATCGCGGAATATCTGACATCATCTATATATAGCTTCTTTTATAAAAGATAAAAAAATAAATTATTTTAAAATTAATGTTAATTTTTTAATGATTTATAAATAAATATATTTTAATGCATCGTCTATATATAGATGCAACAAAAAAAGTCACACAACCCGCACTCATATACTACTCTTCATATGAAGGAAAAAAATTTTCTTGAGAAGAAATAGAGTTTTTAAAATTTTATTGTATGTAATAAAATAAACAAATATTAAAATTATTTTTTGATAACAAGAAAATTCCCAACAGAAAATATTTGAGACAAAGAAAAAAAGAAAATTGAAAAATATTACTCTCCTTTACATTTCTTGAGATTTTCAATTTATTTTTATAAAATTGACAATTTTATACGTTTAGATGAAAATAAGTGATTTTGCTTGAAATAAAAATTATTGTTTGTTTACAGCTATCAAATAGATTTTTGCTATTTTGATTAAAATTTGTTAATCAAATTAATAATTTTTTTCTAAATATCTTAAGGGTCCACTGTAAGGCCAAATAAGGCCTATCGTCGTCCACTCTAAGCATAAGAGGTGAAGTTATATAAAAATTATCAGATGCGTTGAAGTCTCAAAAGTATTGCCTGAATGCTTGTTTCATATTTGTCCAAGTAGTTTCAATGAATAAATGTATTGTTTTTTATAATTTCGATTTATTTTTAGAAAATATTCAATATAAACCTTTATTGTGTTATTTACATCTCATAAATTCTCTGTCTAAATCATATAAAAGCGCGTTTTACCCCTATGAATCAAGAAATTCATTCAATATTCATGGTATATTTATTAAATTTATACGATTTACTAATAATCAATATTATATCCTCATAAATAGCAATATATTTTGGTAATCTATGATAATCATATACAATATTTGAAATCAAATTTTCATTAGTTTAGGTTCCTTGTTAATAGTAAACCATTATATTTATTACTAATAATAAAATCTATGTGTCGTATTGAAATTCAATAAAATTACTTATTCGGTCCAAAAAAACAAATTAGATAAAATTTTTCTTTTTTTATGTAATTTTTGTTTTTCATTTTTCTCAAGATCCTAAGTTATGTTCTAACTTTTGACATCATATCCTATCATGCTAGGCTATATATTATAGCATATAGATCCGTATTTTTCCCAAGTGAGCGGGGTATCTCCAATCCCAGCCCTATCGTCCTCCCAGTGTCAGTTTTCAATATAAAATCCAAATTTTTTTTGAAAATAAAAATTTCGAGAAATTTTTCTGATTTTTTTTCTTTGATTTCAATAATTCAAAATAAATTTGGGAGTAAAAAGACACTATTTAATGAAATTCATATGAGTGAATGTGGATAAATACTCTCAAAACATACAATTTATCTATTTTTTCTTTATATTATCAACTAATTAGTGATAATTTTTTTTGAATCAGATTTTTTTTCATTAAAAACATAATATATAACACAACAATGATGCACACATACGTATCTACACATCAAAATATAAAGCTTGTTTTGGTCTGGGCATCCCAACCCAAAATTCTTTAAAAATTGAATAAAATTGAATACTTGGGGCTGGGATGCCCATCCCAAAACCGAATTGAATTTTTTGAATTAAAGAATATATTTATGTATTTATAATATACATGTGATGTCTATAAAAAATACTAAATTCTAAAAAAAATTCAATTTATTCAAAACGTATACTAAGTGATCACTTCATTAGTAGGATCAGCAATCCTACTAAATGGTGAGAACGCCACTAACTAAAAAAGGAGTCCTTGGAGCTCTTGATCTCTTGTCAGTAGAGTTCATAATGAGGCATGGCATCTACTGATTAGAGATCAGAGCAATCCTACCTTACCTTCAGGAGCTACAAAGCTCCTAATCGTTACGAGAGGGAGTCTTGGAGCTCCTGAAGCTCATCAGCAGAGGCTATTTACCATTTGGGCCTCTTCTGATGAAAGATGCGAAACACGTCTACGAACCAGGAGCTTCAAAGCTTCTAATCCTTACTAAAGGGAGCTTTGGAGCTCCTGAGTCTCCATCAACAGAGTCCCAGATGGTAAATGTCCTTTGCTGATGAAAGATGCGAAACACATCTACGAACCAGGAGCTCCAAAGCTCCTAATCCTTACGAAAGGGAGCTTTGGAGCTCCTGAAACTCCTTTTACTATAAAATATGACAGTTTTCTTCTGAGGTTCTCATCAAATCTAAGACTTCAGAAGAAAGCTGTCCTATCAATGTATACTTACACTCTCATGGACTACAAGTGTACAATTTTAAAGCAGAGATTATCCGAGGCCTCTCATCAAATGAGGGACCTCGGATAATCTCTACCTTAAGTAGTCAAATAACTTTTCTCACTATTTAGGAACAAAAGAACAAGAGTTGGAGTACTTTAAGGCAAGATTCTTCCGAAATCTCTCATCGAATGAGAGACTTCGGAAGGACCTTGCCAAATCCTTGAACGCCAATATCCTTGGAACTGAGCTAGAACCAGGGAGAAGTAGCATACTATAGAGCACGATGGTAATCTCGGAAATACTTATATCGCCCCAAGCACAATATTTAAGAAGTCTAACTCATATATACAAGAAGTCAGGCTGAATAGATATTGTGCATATGGTTTGCAGAACTCTCATGATATTTAAAATTCATGTTATCCCAAAAAAGGTGACACTTTGGGTGTATCGTCCATCCCAGGGATGCAAAAATCACATCACCTTGGATCTATATTATAGCATATCCAAAAGGCAAGGAAATCTATCAGAGAAGCCTTTTTGACCTATCGTTGCCCTACCTCTACGGTTAAATATTCATTGAATCATTCATAAAAATGCATATTCAAAGCTTAAAAATCACAAAATTAGTATGTGATTATGGCATTCCAAACGGGAACCGCGGTTGGTTACCATGGATTTCCGTCACCGGTCACATTTTAAAGATTTTTAAAGCCTTATAAAAATATGCTTTGTAAATCATTTTTTGTAAATCGGCAAAAATTTGGTAATTTTCTTCAACTAATAAATCTGCGAATAGCATTTATAATACAAGAACAATCTTTTAAAATGCGTTTGATTCATTTTTGTATAATTTCATATAGGCACATATATTCTTCCGGGACTTTCCGTGATTTTACCGTAAAATCATTAGTTTACACCAATTTTCCCGTATTTTGAATAGTTTACTGCACTTTTTCCGTAAAATTGAGTTACGGGAATCCGCAAAATTTCCGGACCTCATTTTTCATAGAATATAATAATAATATTTGATAAAAAGATATATTATTTATATTTTTGATTTTTGAATTACGGAAAAAGTGAATTGTTAACTTGATTTTTTTATATGGTTAATTTTTCAAATGATATTATGAAGATCTAAAATATTAAAAGTAAAAAATTGAATTACGGAAAAAGTGAGGTCAAAAGTGAAATAAATTTGCAGAACAATTTTCATTGAAATAAGACATTGAGTATCACACTTTAGTGAATCAACATCTATAAGAATGGAGTGTTTTGAAGCTGAAATAATATTGAATAGAAATTAATTTTTTCTGAAATTTTGAATGAAATTATAGGAAATAAAAAAATTACTAAATATTGTATTCATACAAATATATTATTTTAAAGGAAAAATAGATGCTGATAGAAACGATGAAAAATTTTGAAAACTTTACAATTAATTTATGTTCGTTAACCACAGAGCTTGCAATCCAAAGCTCACGTTAGACTACAAGAGTCATGAAGTCTCATACTAAGGGATATCCAACATATATTTTAATAATCTAATGTTTGTGACAAATATTCAACATAAAATTAAGTTTTCGTTTCGTTACAAGGCATTCATACTTTGGAGATATCATATTTAATGTACAGAAAAGTTAATATTAAACAATACATGCTAAAGAATTAATAAATAAGATAATAAAATAAATTTATACGTAATTACTTTCATTTAATATGCTTTATGCTGTATAATATTGATTAAGAGGCATTAAAAGGTTCCATAGTCTGCTTTTATAGGCAAGATTTTTGATAAAAATTTAAAATTTTGAAAAATGATGAGAAAAGGAAAAAAAAAGTAAATGAGAGCAAGAGGAGGGAAAAAAAAGAAAAAGAAAAGAAAGGGAAGGGAAAAATAAAAGAAAGAAGGACATATAAAAATTTAGATGCGCATTCTTAATGCCGAGGCGGCTTGCCGCCGAGGCGCGATTTTTTTAGGCCTCTACGGTAACCCGGCAATGTTTTTTTAAATCTTGTACAGCCCTATATGTGATAAAGTTTCAGTTTAATTTCATATCTCAAATTAAGGGTCCACTGTAAGGCCAAATAAGGCCTATCGTCGTCCCAAAAATATTGCTCAAGATGGTGTTTTTACTAAGGCCCAAAACTTAAAAAAACACAAAAAAATTAACTTTACTCTTTTGAGATCCTTATCAGATGTGCAACAATTTGATGCAGTATCGCAATTCGAATCCGATTTTTTAATGTAGATGTACTCTAACATTCTTGAAAAAATGCAAAATGATATTAATCAAGCTTTTCATTTCTGTATCATACACGAAACAAAATCATTCATTATACTAAAATTTATCAAAGTTTGAATAATGAAAAAAATAATATCTAAATTTTTACATTGAGTCGGCTATTGATATGGTCAATATTAAATCGTTTAAAAATGGGCATTGGCCAGAATAATACCCACTAAAATACACATTTTTTTAAATTTTATCAATTTGTTTTGGTATATCTTTATGATAATGAATAAAATGCTTATCTTTCATAAGTAAATACATAATTTATGCTGAAACACAAAAAATAACACGAAAATTTTTTGCCAACATTTCAAAACTAAGGATAATGTTTTGAATATATAAACAATAATACTTTGTCTGGAGAATTAAATTTGTGCTATCCAATTGTCAATCCTTTGAATTTTTTATAAAATGCACGATATTCCGACATTAGCCTCTTTAAATATAAACTCCATGCATCACAATATTAGGATGTAATGACATTAAAGCGAATTTCCTAATTTCTTCTCAATTTAATTCGGGCGCGTAAAGGGTTGAGAAGTTTACACCATAATTGAATAGTTTATGGCGTCCTGAGAGGAGATTTCAATGGGTATGGCGTCCTAAAAAAATAGAAGAAAATGATTTTTTCTCGATTTTTCTAGAAATTGAATTTTTTAAAAAAGAAAAAAATCAAAACGTATACATTCAAGAAAGACTATAAATGAAGATTTTTCTATTTTTTTTTCATTCTAAAACATCTTTTTTTGGATAATTTTTTTTTTAATAAATATGTAAGAAAGATTGAAGAAAAAGTAAATTTACTTTAAGAAAATTCGTTTTACATGATGTACGACCCATAACAACTATAAATATTCAATTATTTAAAATAAAAAAAGAAAAACAGATTAAATGTATCTCACATCAAAATCCATTGACCTAAGGATGTTAAGTTTCTGTTTTTAAAAGTTGATATTTTTTTTTTAATTTTAAGAAAATTAATAGCATGTTATTAGACAATAGGAGTGTAATGATATTGACTAAACAGAAATGAGAGAATAGAGATATAATTTTGATAAGCAATATTAGTAGTATATGTTGACGGGTTGTGTGACTTTTTTTGTAAACGTAAGAATTCATACAATATTGAACGATTTTGTATCATTTTTTTTAACATATGAAGTAAAAAATGTATGATTCTTACGGTTTTTATTCTTACGTTTTTGAATAAATCAAGATTTAAAAATTTTCAAAATTGTAAGACATTTACACTCAGCCCATAATGAAATAAAAGATAAAAAATTGACTTCTTACGTAAAATTAAAACTAAGTTAAATTTATTTTTTTTTATTTTTTATTTTATAATAAATGAGTATAACAACTAATTCATTGAAATCTTTAAAGTTCACTAATTCAGAATTAGAAAATATTTTAGAAAATTTTGGAGACGGTTCTTATCCAACATATATGCAGAATGTGAAAGAGTTTTCCAGATTGTTGAATGAATTTAAATATAACGGACCAATTACTAAAAAGGCTATAATGAGATATTTATATCCCACAAAAGTTGAAAAACAGGAGAATATTCCTCTTTATGGTCCAGAGGACCTGGGCTCAGAGAGCCTTGAAACACCTCCTGAATATTTTGAAGAAAAAATTAAACAAGATGAATATTATAACGATGAGATTGAGAAATTGGAACAATTAAGAAATGAAATAGATGAAAAAATTAAGGAATTAAGAGAAGTTGAAAAATATAATGAAAATGAAGTAGAGGGTTTAATGAATATCCCAGCTTCAGAATCAGAAGTTCAGAAATCTCATGAAGAAAGATATAAAAATTATGTCTTAGAATCAACACAAAATTTATTAGATGGTGAAATAGATGAAACACTTTCGGAAGAAGGTATTAAATTTATTCGTAAACATAAGTTACAATTTATTGATAAAGAAGAATACCCTTGTATCTTACTTTCACCCCCTCTCGATTCTGAGAAATTCAAAAAAGCTCTTAAAAACGTAACATATGCAACAAATACGATTAAGAAAGAAGACCATGATATTTACACAAATTATTATTTAAATAAATGCACAGGTGTTGATAAAGTTTTTGATTTGTTAGATAAAATATCAAAAGAAACAATTGGTACATATAAAATTTTATGCGATTGTGGTTTCATTATTGAAGATACTAATAATGTTTCATATGAAAGAACAGCACCGAAGGAAGACGAAGTGGAAAGGTCTATACCATTCGTTATTAAGAACATAAAAGATATGAAAACTTATAAACATTATATTTATTCATTTATTTCAGAAAAAATGGAAGCAACCCATAAAACATCTTCTCATCATTTTATAGCTATTCATACATTCCTTTTCAAAGTTGTGAAATTAAATAAGACAGGAATTAGATTTAATGTATCAGGGTACACATTCTTGAGTAAATTAAAATGTATTCGTCACGTCGCGGATGATAAAAATTTATGTGTTCTTAATTCATTTTATGGGCTTTAAAGAATAAACTTTATTTTTTAATTTTTTTTATTCTTACATAAATGAACAAAAACGGAACAGCTAAAATGAATGATAATCAAATAAGAGCCGAAGGTAGAAGGTTATTTAAACGCTTCTATAACATTCCTGATGGTGTTAATCCTAAAACTCGTAGAAGCTATTTAAATGAAGCAATAGATGCATATGAAGGGTTTGACATTTCATCAGAAAGTGAGAGATTAGCGAGAATGTTAAATGTTAATATTGATTTCTATTATTGTGATCCTCAACCAGAAGACGTGGACATAAATAAGGTAGACTTTCCATTAGTGGATTCAATAATGATAGATCCAGAATTTGAAACAGTAAATATTTTATTAACACAGAGTCCATGTGGAAAACTTCACGCTGACAGAATAACAGACGTTGAAGCACTCACCGGCTATAAAGTTTGTCCATATTGTAAAGAAGAAGTTTATTCTATCCGTGATGATCCAGAAAGGAAAAACCAAAGAAGATTTTTAAAACATTGTGAGAAATGTAAAGAAAATAATGGAAGATTAATTCAAGACGTTCAATTGCAAAACACACAACAACCATATACACCACATATCACGAAACAGAAGATATATCAATGGCTATTAGCACATAATTTGCAGGAATATTATAAACCAACAAGATATTATATTACTTTTGACTTCGAAACATTAGAGACTAAAGAAGAACTTCAACTTTCTGAATGTGCAACTTTGAACGCTTACTTAAAACCATTTATGGTATCATCAACTGTCAAAATAAAGCCGCAAAGCGGTGAGGACGTAGACCGTGATAAAACATTTACGAGGAATTTTTGCTTAACTTCGAGTGATTCTTTTATTTCTGATTGGATTGAGTTTTTATTTTCAACCTGTTCATTAGTTGCTAAATCAAATATTGAACAATATGAAGAATTAATGAATACATTAAATGAGAAACAAAAGGAAGCAATGAAAGAGCTTTTAGATGAAGAATTTAATAAAGTGAATATCATTGGTTTTAATTCGGGAAAGTTTGATTTAAATTTAATTCTTCGTGATTTAAATACTGCAAAATGGAAGATAAAATCAATGCTGGGTTCTTCTTCTCAATTTAAGCAAGTCATTGTAAAGAAAACAAACGTTCCATATGAATTGAGATTTATTGACATCAGAAATTATATAGCGGGTGGAACATTAGACCAATTCACTCAAGATTTCGGAAACAATAAATCACGTGTTAAATCCTTTTTCCCTTATCAATTCATCACATGGGAGAATTACGAAGAAGAATTATATAAAAAGGAACCATTCACGAAAGATTCATTTTATTCAGCATTAACACAAGAAACAATATCCGATTCAGATTATCAAATATATCTCAATGATGCTAAAAACTTTAAGAATAGATTAGAATATTTTATTCATTATTGCAATAAAGATGTTGAAATTATGATTGACCCAATTGATAAAATTATTGAAGAAACATTTGTTTATAAAATTGATATGCTTCATAATCTTTCTTTATCATCGAATGCTTCAATGATTCGTTACGCGTTAGCATATAAGAACTTCAATCCTAACGAAACATATCCAGAAGAAGAAAATGTGGAATCAAGTTTTGAATTAACGAAAAAGTATTGGAAATATAAAATTGAATCATATAAGAAACAAGATGAAAAGGCGAAAAGAGATACTAAAAACAATGTTTCAATGGATGATTTTCAATACTATCACGATTTAATCCTTTCATCTAAATGCAAAATGTGTGGTAAAGCGTTTACATATGCAAATAAACCAACATTGGATAGAATAGATAATGAAAAACCACATACCAAAGAAAATTGTCAGTTAATGTGTTGTTATTGCAATGTCGTAAAATCAAATAAAGATGAAGATGTTCAACGTTTAAGAATCAATTTAAGAAATTACACATTAAAAAATAATTTACCAATGACTTTAGATTCAGTTGAAGCTTATCACATTCTCCGTAATGGAATTACTGGTGGTCTATCAAATGTTCAACATCGTGTTAATCTTAAAGGAATCACGCACATTAATAAACTTTCATATAATCCAGAAACTAAAACTGTATCAAATGAGGACACCACCAACATTATGACTCATTTCGTTGGAGTTGACTTTAATTCATTATATCCTTCATCATTTTCATCTAATCCTCATGATTTCATTCAATATACTGACCATAAAATGTATATGCCGGGAAGATTGAATGGTGTTATCATTTGTGATACAGCAACAAAGAAAGCAAAAGCACTGGGAATTATTAGAAAGAAAAATACTTTATTCGTGGCTGAAGTAAAGGGTCACATTGATGAAAAATACATTAATGATTACATAAACTTTTTACCAATAATAAGAAACTTAGATATTATCACAGATGAAAAAACAATTGGCAGTTTTATGTATAATTACATGAAATCAAACAATCTACCAGTTGACCAGAAACAGAGAAACTTAACTCAGTTAGCATCAACACACAACCAATATCAACCATTTTCTTCTTATTATCTATGGTATCTAATAGACAGATTTCATTTTATCATCGATGATATTCAATCAATTTTAACATTTACGAAAAACACTTGTTTTAATGAATTTGCGAATGAATTTATGAACGAAAGACAAAAGGCTGAATTAGAAGGAAATAAAGGAAAAAGTTTATTTTGCAAGATTTCACTTAATGGATCATATGGTTACGATGCAATGAATACACAAAATTACGCAAAGACTAAAATAATGAATGCACAGAAGTCACGCGTTGCATGTATGTCAAATAAGTTTAAAAACATAAGAGAAATAGGAGAGGATACATATCAAGTGATGCTTAAAGATAGATTTTATAGATGTGAAACATGTTTACAAGAGGCATTCTTCACTTTAGATAACGCAAAATACTGGTATTTGGTTTTCATTTATGATTTTATGTATAAATGCATGGATGTTAATCGTTTTCATTTCATTGAAGGTGATACTGATTCATCTTATTGGGCAATCGCTGGCGACCCAAATCTTCCTAACACTCAAGCATTTCAAGCAATTGTTACTGATAAACAATTTTATGATAAAAACATTTTCAAATTCGCACCATTTGATTTCTTCTGTTTTGATGAGAAATTTAAACCTAAATTAAAGAATAAAGCTGAAGAAAAAGCACATGAGAAGAAGTTATTGGGTTTAGCAATTGAGAAACAAGGGGATAACATGGTGGCGTTATGTCCTAAATGTTATACATCATTCAACGGTTCAATTGATGGAAGTGATTTTAAAAAGATTGCACAAAAAATGAAAGGTGTTAGTTTAAGACAAAATAAACAATTAACACCTAAAAATTATTTGGATATAATAAATGATAAATTGATATTTGATGGTCAGAATATTAATTTACAACTTAAAAATGGGTCAATGACTCGCTTAACAATCGGTAAGACTGCATTAACAGGAGCACACACTAAGGCTGTATGTTGTGAAAATGGATGTTGTATGCCATTTATTTAATGAAATGCCACAGAAGAGACAAAGAGGTGGGCACCCTTAAACATTTATTTTATTTTTATATAAATGGATAACGTAGATTTAAAAAATTTAATTGATGATTTAGTATTTAATCAAAAATTTCTTAGTTATTATGAATTAAAATCATATCTCCAAAAATATAATGAAGATATAACAAGTGATGATATGGATTATTATTATCCATATTATAAAAATGAAATTTTGAAATATCATGATAGAATAATTTCTGAAATTAAAGACAAAATTAAAAATAATGAATATTCAAAGGGAAAAACTAAATCACAACTTAAACAGTTGAAAGATTTCAAAAATAAAGTATTAACAGAAGAAGATATTGATGAATTATATAAATTATATAATCCTGAGCCGCAAAACACCCAGGTCCTTCAGACCATAAATGATGCACAAGCTTTAATTTATGATTCATTAGTTAAACCATATTCAGCCCGACTTTTAAATGAAGATCAACTTTTGGAATTCATCCTTCAACATAAACTCGAAGCGGGAAAGTATATCAAACCTTTATATACAGCATATTTAAAACAAATGAATAAAATACATCCAGAATTAATGAAGGAAGGAATGAAATCCAAAATCAAAGCAGATAAAATTAAACCACTTGCAACACCAAAACCTCCAACGACAGTACCGCCTCCTCCTTCAGTTAATCCTTCATCATTCACTTTATTATATCCATTTCAAACATTAAAGAAACAAAAAGATTTTAAAAAGGATTTCAAGATATTAAATAAACCAATTGACCCAAAAATTCAACCATTAAAGGAAAAATTTAGTCGCCCCTCATTTGCTCCATTTCCATATTCATACGAAATCGATCATCTGGAATATTCAAAAGGAAACGTTACTTATTTATTTGCCATTAACATTAACACTAGATATTTATATTGCATTCCAGTGAAAGGGAAAACAGAACAGGAAACACGAAGAGCTATTCAATACTTACTAGATCATGAAAGAGTAGATAATATCAGGGGTGATGGTGATAAAGGATTTCAGGCAGCTATGACTCATTATTTCCCACAAATTAATTTTTACTTTTCATCCTCTCCATATACGTTTCATAATAAAATAGTTGATGCAGTAATGAGAACTCTTAGAGATGCGTTAGGGGTTAACGGTCAGATATACTGGGATGGAAATCATGACTCCATCATACAGCAGTTAGTATATTATTACAATAATACATGGCATAGAACTATAAACATGAAACCAGTGGAAATGAAAAATGATATTTCAAAAGAATGGGAATATATTAGAAAGCAAATGGAAAGGTTAAATGATGTTAAACGTGAACAAATTAATTCGGGGCTCATGAATTTTAAACAAGGGGATAAAGTTTTGATTCATCTCGATTATGGAAAAACTGATAAATCAATGACAAAAAGAAGACGAAGATTTGACACAATAGCTGAATTTGTTAGATATATTAACGGTAATGTATTAGTTGAAGTTGACAATAAATTAATAGAAATTCCGATTTATTTTATTACTCCATTATATTTAAATAATATTTAATTTTTTTTATTTCGTAAGAAATGAGTGACAACGAAGCAGTCAAGAGTCCAGACGATGAATATAAAAAGAAACTAAACAGAATTAAATCAAAAATATGCTATTACAAAAAGAAGCCACAATGCGGTGGGGTTGATGCCCATAAAACTAATGGAACTGAAAACGATGAAGAAATAATCGAAAAATTAGAAACTTACCGTTCAATCCTTAAACTGAGTGAAGCAAAAATAAAAGAATTTAATAGAATAAATAAATTGATTGGAAGAGATGAATTTAATAAAGATGAATTTTTAAACTCAATCCAAATTTAATTTTTATTCCTCTTTGACAACATCTCTCTTTCCATCATTACTGCATAACCACATTTTCTCAATTTTAGTGGTTTGTTATTTTTAACATGTTCTTGCATCATTTTTATCATTTCCTCCCTTGTTATGATTCGTGGTAAATTTTGAGCTTGTGGGGTATCCATTTATATAAAAATAAAAATTTAAATTATGCCGTTCTAAAGTTTGTGACAACATGACATTTAGACAACAACACAGGAGGAAGGCAGTTATGAATTATTTTTGAAGAACTGAAGGTGCTACCATGTTACCATGTTGACGACATGACATTATGTCAACAACATAGGAGGAAGGCAATAATGAATTATTTTTGAAGAACTGAAGGTGCTACCATGTTACCATGTGCTACCAGGTCATTTAACTTCTTTTAAAAAATGAGACAACATGACATTTAGACAACAACACAGGAGGAAGGCAGTTATGAATTATTTTTGAAGAACTGAAGGTGCTACCATGTTACCATGTTGACGACATGACATTATGTCAACAACACAGGAGGAAGGCAGTTATGAATTATTTTTGAAGAACTGAAGGTGCTACCATGTTACCATGTTGACGACATGACATTATGTCAACAACATAGGAGGAAGGCAATAATGAATTATTTTTGAAGAACTGAAGGTGCTACCATGTTACCATGTGCTACCAGGTCATTTAACTTCTTTTAAAAAATGAGACAACATGACATTTAGACAACAACACAGGAAATGATTTGTCATGACTTCATCGGAATGAGTGTAAATGACCCAAAAATAAAGTTAGTTTTAAAATTATTTTTATTTTTTTATTTTGTATGTAAGAACAGAAATGTCAGTCGAAGCAAAAACATTCACTAACAAATCTAATGGCGAAACATTCACAAAAGGCACTTATAACGGTATTGAAGTCTTACGTAGAGACAAGGATGGTTACATTAATGCAACAAAGATGGCAAGAGAAGCAGGAAAGTTAAACCATTTAAACAGATTTCTCAATAGTGCTAAAATACAGGGAATTCTTGAGTTTTGGATGAACGAATACGGTGGAGCCAAAAGTGGCTCGACCTCAAAACAAGCATTTTATGAGCTTACTAAGGGTGTTATAAATGAATTCAAAGGTATTTACATACATCCTGACCTCGTTCATTTTGTTGCTGAATGGTGCTCTGTAAAGTATGCATTTTATGTCAAAGATATTATGGACTCCATAGACAAGAAAGTTCATGAGAAATTAGATGAAGAAGAACTTGAAGATACAGTAGAGAATGCTAAACCTTTGTTTGAAGAAGAAGTTGGAAAAATGTGCGAAAAACAATTAGAACATGAACGTGAGTTATGTTATGGTTATAGAGATTCTCCATACGAACTAGACCAATGGGAACAAGAAAATTTAAAGAGAGAATTTAGAGAATATGAACTCGCTAAGATAGCATTAGAAGCTGCAGAAAAGAAGTTAAAAGCTTGGGGTTGTTTTGTACAAAAATATTGTGAGTAAATGAACCATTTATTTTTATTGAATTCACCAAAAATAATTTTTAGGGTAGATGGTTAGATCTAACCTCATTTCTAACCTCATGACATTTTGACAACAACACAGGAGGAAGGCAATAATGAATTATTTTTGAAGAACTGAAGGTGCTACCATGTTACCATGTGCTACCAGGTCATTTAACTTCTTTTAAAAAATGAGACAACATGACATTTAGACAACATTTACGAAAATATGATGCAGTCCAAAAATAAAGTTAGTTTTAAAATTATTTTTATTTTTTTATTCCTATATAAATGACAGTAACAAACAACAACAACAGCAACTATATCGTTTCTGATGAACAAGTTATTGATTCATTAGCTGAGGAATTAGTTGTGGCAGAAACTAAAACCCTCAACGAAAGAATTGGTGAAAACAAGATTGATTTACATAACTACCTCAAACATGATGGAGGAAGAGGAAGGAAAACTGGTATGGCTTTATTAGTAAATAAAATTTCAAATTTAACGATTATAGATGTTGATATCAATAAATCGTACAATGATGAACTTAAAGAAACAGTTAGAAAAGACATTTTATCAAAACTTTCGGATAAAGATGTTATCGTTAAAACCGCTTCAGGAGGTCTTCACATTTATTGCAACACTAATTTCTTCTATTCAACCTCGAACAGAATGATTAAATGTTATTCCTGCAATGATTATGATATCGACATAATGACTTCAATGGATGATTCAAAGCGTTCATTAGTAGTCATGGCTGATTCAAGAGTTCGCAAGAATGCATCAGAACCAATCAATACATACTCATTCATTCGTGGAAGTTACGATTCAACATTAACCAGAACAGTGAATGATATATTAAATGATTTGAATATTAAGGTAAGAGTTGAACAGAAGAACGAAGAAATAAAGACTATCATGAATGAAAACAAAGATGTAAACATTGACGATAAACTTGCCCAGAGCATAGTTGATGGCATCTGTGATTTTGAAGTACATAATGACGGTGGAAACATGAATTTAGAAAAAGAAATAACATTATTCACACTGTTTCAAGCTATTAATTCGTTACCTAATCATTTAATTAATGAAGCATACGATAACGTTTATAACTTCTGCAATTTAACAGAAAATGCAAAAAGTAATTTTGAAAAAGCACGTAGTAGATATGCACATTTAATGACTTCTCCATTTGTTTTAGTGAAGATTCTAAAACTATATCAAAAGGAATATTATGATGAATACGTTTTGCCTTTATTACGTAAGCCAAAAATAACATTTGATATCAAACTTGATGACTCGTTTTTGATAACAGATATTAGACGCAAGGCTGAAAATCATCAGTATAAAAACAGTTCTGAAGTAATTGAGGATTTATCACGTGTAATCCGTTTTGTAGATTGTGGAAACAAATATTTCATTCAAAAGGATTACAACATACACGACAAAATGAATCAAATATCATTCGTTCTTCAGTCAAACATGAAAGAGTCACTCAAAATGATTAAATTATTTAAAGAAGAAGGTAAAACCATAACAGCATGGGACGTACTACTAAATCAATTGTCTTCATTAACCGTTAAGGGTGTTTGCTTTAAATCTGATTCCCCAGATGTTTTCTCAACGTTTCAGGGTTATAAATACAACATTCTTGAAAAGCCTGATTACTCAAAAATTGAGATGTTTATGAATTTCATTAAAGAAGCCATTTGTGATAATAACGATGAAGTGTATAAATACCTTCTCGGCTGGATTGCATCAATGATTCAACATCCCGGAATCAAGAATGAAACAGCAATTATTTTGAAAGGACTTCAGGGAACAGGTAAAAACAGATTTACAGACATTATTTCTGAACTTCTCGCTGGTTATTCATGTAAAAACATTACTGAAATAAGTGAGCTAACGGGTAATTTCAATTCAGTAGTTGAGAATAAAATGTTTCTTGTACTTAATGAACTCAAGAATGTTGGTGAAGATAGACTCGCAAACTTCAACGCTTTGAAATCAATTATTACGGATAATCAAATTAGAATTAATGAAAAGAATCAACCCAGAAGAACAGCACAGAACGTTGCAAACTTCATTTTCATAACTAATAACGTCTACCCTGTCAAAATTGAAGTTGGAGACAGAAGATACGTAGTTTTAAGGGTTAATGGTAAATTCAAGGGTCAATTTGATTACTTCAAGAATTTAATGGATTCATGCACAAAGGAATTTTATGATAATTTGCTGACGTATTTTATGCAATATGACCTTTCATCATTTAATGTACGAATCATACCGATGACTGAAGCCAAACAAGATTTAATTGAATTATCAACAAATCCTTTAGATGTATGGATAAATACACATTATGATGAATTGTGTGCAGGTATGACGTGTGAAAATGCTCTATTCTGCAAACCATCAGACATGAAAGACAAGAATTTCCAAATGAGTATTAAGGATAAATGTGATAGGAAACATAGAAGAATAGACGGTAAACAAACATGGTGTTATGTTTTGAAAGAAGAAATGAAAGGATTATATAAACAGGTTGAACCAAACGATAATGATGATTCATTTACTGACGATGAAATACCTGTAAATGAAGCTTTATAAAGTATGATTGGAATTTATTTTTGCCTTCCTCCTGTGTTGTTGTCTAAATGTCATGTTGTCTCATTTTTTAAAAGAAGCTAAATGACCTGGTAGCACATGGTAACATGGTAGCACCTTCAGTTCTTCAAAAATAATTCATTATTGCCTTCCTCCTGTGTTGTTGACATAATGTCATGTCGTCAACATGGTAACATGGTAGCACCTTCAGTTCTTCAAAAATAATTCATAACTGCCTTCCTCCTGTGTTGTTGTCTAAATGTCATGTTGTCTCATTTTTTAAAAGAAGTTAAATGACCTGGTAGCACATGGTAACATGGTAGCACCTTCAGTTCTTCAAAAATAATTCATTATTGCCTTCCTCCTGTGTTGTTGACATAATGTCATGTCGTCAACATGGTAACATGGTAGCACCTTCAGTTCTTCAAAAATAATTCATTATTGAATAACCTGTAAACATTAACGTAAACATTTATTTCTGCAGTTCATTCATTACTTCATTACCTAATTAATTACAAACATAAAATATATTTAGTTCATTCAATGAACGCGGTAAGCCTGCAAAGTAGGCTCAAGCACATTCAATAAATGCGGTACCATGCGAATACAGTCACAAATGGTGGCATGTAATCTTTACCCGAGCCTGTTGGATTTGTTGTGAAAGTGTGTGAATGATTTCCTGTGGTTCCACAGAAAATACCTGCGCTTGAATCTACTGGGTCGCTTGAAATATCATATCTATCCATTCCCTGTCTATCCGAACCTGCTGCAAGATTTCTATAACCTCTTTTTGTTATTGAATGTGAATGATTACCTGTTGTGTTTGTAGTTCCCGTATGAGTGTGCGGTGGAAGGTTTGCTTCAGTAATTTTCTTCGAACCTCCTGTTTCCTTTGAAGAGTTTGCACAATACAAAAACCTGTCAACTATTTGTTCCCATGCACCAACACCAAACATTACTTGAGGACCTCTTGCATCCATAGATGTATAAATAGAACCTACTGGGTTCATTAAATCAAACATATGAGATATTATAGGATTGTCTCTTTTGAACTTAAAATATAGTGTAACTATTTCTGGTTTCTTCTGGTTTGTGTCAGAATATTTTTTATAATATAATCTTATGTTTTCAGGGTAGGTAAAATCTTGACTATAATATTTATTTCTGTCATCTGTATAATAATATACTATTCTCGTTTTTTCTATTGCATTATATCTTTTATATCTATAATAATCTAAATATAATGTTAACTTTTGTTCATCTACATGTGGTGTTCTGACATCATCTCCATAGTCATAATAATATGGTGCTGGAGCTGGGTCAGGCAATGTCATATCTGCCATTTCATAAACTCTTAAATATTTCTTTTGTTCGTCTCCATATAAGTTTAAGTAACAGTTGTTGTCTAATGGAACTTTAACTTGTGTACCATTATTCTTTATATAGCCTACATACATTTCATTGTTATTTTTCGGAATGAGTTTATACCGTATACCATTTTTTAAGGAGTGTACAAACTCCCATCTAAAATATTTGTTTTCTTCATAGATAGAAAAGTCACCAACAATAGTTTCAATATTTTTCGTTGTTCCTATCAAACTTTGGTATATTTTGTTAACATATTCCTTATCTGCCTTCTTCTCTAACTCATCGTTAACATAAGTTTTATCCGCTTTAAGGTCTAAACATCCTGAAACCCATCCTGTATCGGCTTTAGTTTTTAAAATCTTTGATGTCCATTCATGATACCATTCAACCCTTTCTTGAATTTTATTATCTTTTTCGTTAACATATTCCTTATCTGCTTTCTTCTCTAACACAGCAGCAACATATTCCTTATCTGTCTTCTTCATTATGTCGTTTAGGAAACCTTCTATGAATTCCTCATTTAAATTAAATCTTCCAATCTTCAAAACTTTAGGAAATGCATTTAATGCGTAATATCTCTGTTCTTCTGGTGGAATTGATGTTATATCATCCGTTATACCTTTAATTTTTGAATTCATAAATAAAATTTCTTTTATATTTGATATCACTGCACCACCCTTGCAAACGAATTCGAAATGGTCATTTTTCAATACTATCTCCAAATCTCCATATTTCAACCTTTGCGTTTGTTCTGCCGTCTTTGAATTATATGCATATATGGCGTATGTAATGGTCTGAGGGACCTGGGTGCTTTGTGCCTTAAGTTGCTGTGGTTGCTGTTGTTTAATCATTTATTATGATTTAAAAATAAATATTTAATCTGTTATCTCATCAGCTATTTTTTCTATTTGAAATTGCCATAATATTTCATTCATGAATTCTAAATCACAATCAAATAGGTCAGTTATTCTAAATTTAATATTTGATAAATCTTTTGAATGAAGAATAAATGAATTCCCAGATAATTGAAACGGATATGATAAAGAAAATGTGTTTAAGTTGATGGATAAAATGTTTTGTATTGATGGGTAAGAGTTAGGGTCTAATGTTTGATGTGAAAATCTCATTGGGGTATTAACTTTATCACATTTGATTAAAATGAAATTGGAACCAGTGTCAGAATACAAAACATCCCCAACATCTTTTTCAAAATTTAATATCCCCAACAATGAACGAAGATGAGGAGTACAAAATTTAATTTTCAGCGGGAATTTAATAAGGTTATTTATTTCATCAAGTTCAAAAAGTTTATCAGGTTTTGATTTAAAATTTTCTTCATACCATACGATAAATGATTCATTTAAATAACTTAAAATCATGTTAATATCCCATTTCGCTATCACATTATTTATATACATATCATACGTTTTTTCATGGTCATCTTTAATAAATGATATATAATCTGAAGGGTCTAAAAGAATGGGATTAAATTTACCACTCACAGAAACGAGAGTAACATTATAAATTCCGCTAACTGTTAAATTTAATTCACAGTTATTATTCGAAATAATATTGATAATTGACATTTTTATTACGATTAAAAATATGGTAAAGCGTTATTTTCCAGTGATAAATAAAACTAGAATAAGATTACCTCAAGAATTCATAAATTCAACGAATAAGAAATTCATTCATGTTATAAATTTTAGTGTTTTCAGAAAATATGAGTCAATGTCATATTCATCAACGGGTTATATTTCACTTCATTCAAATTTAGTTCAATCAAACCCATATAATGACCATTTCATAAGATTTTCAGATGGTATTAAAAATGTAATTGATAGATTAAAATATGAACAGATTGACAATATCGAATTTTTGGAATTTTGGTTTAAATATCCCGATGGAAAAAAGATTGAAGTTAAAGATAAAGCTGATACTATAACAAAAACAATTACAATGACCGATCCAGATAGTGGGGAACAAAAAGAAATAAAACAAACGATAGAAACTGGTGAAAGGTCAATTATTATCGATTATGATTCAAAGGATTATTATTCGATAATGTTAATGCTTGAATATTAAATAGCCTTAACAAAGAATTTTTCAAGTGATATTTTATATTCATCAACTATTTTATTATAAATATCATTATATGTTAAATGAAGTTCAGTTGTTGTTCCGTTCTTTGATATCTTAATTGTGCTAATATCCTTTATAGGATTTATTTTTGCAACTGTTCCGCAGCATGAAACCTCATCATCTATGAAAAATTGAATCTTAACGTCTGAATCTTGAACATCACAAAGAATGGCGATAATGTGAATTAATGATTCATAAGGTAAAATAATTAAACCGGATTGGTCAATTAAATTTATTATTGAATCATAATTATTAATTATTATATCACGGTAAATTTTCATTAATTCAGAATTAATGTCTATTTTATATGGGTTATCAAGTGGTGCTGGGTATGTTGGATAAGTGGGAATTTCAACGGGTTCTTTACCAGGTTCAGATAAAATGATTGAGTCTCCATTCTCATGGTTTTCTTCATTCTCCTCATTCTTCGGTAAGTCACGAGTTAATAAATTTGGTTGAGTTGCTGACCTTGTTAATTCGGGGCTAACATTAACTTTAACATTTTGAATAATTCGTGATTTATCATCATTTACGTTATAACCAACCGTAATCTCTGCTTTTGCGTTTGTGTTCTTTTGACTTGTGAAACGTCTTCTCATTTATAATTGAATAAAAAAAAGAAAAATATATTTAAAGTTTTATTTAGTTGTTACGGTAATATCCCAAGGTTCATCATTGTTTGCTTATACTTTCTTTGTAACTGCACCAATTATGTTATTGATATTGCTTTGAGTTTCTTCCAGTCTTATTTTATCATTTACAATATCTTTAATCATTTCATTACATGCATTCTTAAAACCATCTGATTTTTCTAATTTACGTCTATCACTTTCTTTAATTAAATCAAAGTTATAACCTTGTTGAGAATAAAGTGGTTTCTTTATCAATTCCTTGAACGCTTCTGAAAGTGAAGATGAAGAAATTCTTGCCACTTGAATTGGTTTAAATTCTGCTTTCATTGCTTCTTTCTGTTCATTGAACACTGGATCGAATAAAGCAACTTTAAAGAATTTCTTAGCTGGAATTTCAGGTCTAATATTTGCATATTGACCATCAAACTGGTTAGAATATCGTGGTAATCCATCCGGTCCCTCTTCAATAGCATTTAATTCTTCATTGAAATAAGAATATGGATTATAACGGTATGAATTAATTGGACCATTTTCACCTTCTTCAATGTATTGTTTAACAGCTTTTCCATTTTCATCAAATTTCATAGGATAACGTTCATTATATGCTTTACGTTTAGGATAATCAGTTATAGTTAATTTATACCCATTTATGACTTTAATATTACCTTGACCATCAGTAACAAAGACTTCATTTATACCATCAGGTTTTCCATTTGGACCCGTAATGTCTGCTTCGTGTGCTTCCCAATTTAGTCCATGACGTTTGGCATATGCTTGAGCTTCTGGTAATGTTAAAACGTTTCTCATTTGTTTAACATCTTTTTGAAGACCGGCAACAATATGAACTAATTCTTTCATTCCATCTGGAACTTTCATAGTTCTATTATATGGACCCTTTTTGTTTGTCCCTTGTTTTAATGGAACCTGTAGAAGATTTGCTATTTCTGTCATGTTTAATTATAAATAAAAAATAAAAATTAATTATAAAAAGTTAATCAAATTTAACACCTCCTTTATTTAAATCAACTATTATTTTTCCATGTTCACCTAATTGCTGATATTGTGTGTAAAGTTCATTAATGCTCATTGGTAAATTCACTTGATAAAGCATAACGTTCAACTGTTGACGACTAAACCCACTGAAAATGAAAAGTGTTGATAGATTTGATTTAATGTTTGTGCTTAATGCTTTGAAGTATTGAACAGCCATGAAGAATGAACACTGAATGTGTCGACATTGAGTTAATAACTGATTAAAATATGATTTCTCATTTGTTATTAGTTTTGATTTCACTGCATCATCTAGAAAAATGAGTGAATGTAAAAATTCTCTATCAAAATTTGAAATGGAAAGTGTTTCAAATAATTCATCCCGTTGTTTATCAATAATTTTATCCTCTAATCCTTGCTTCTTGATTGTATTATATAATTCTTTATACATTAAAAAGTTTTTTAAATAATCTTCTGCTTCTTCTTGTGATAAATAAATAATTGGAATTTTGATTAAATGCTTTAAAGATTCAAATGTATCATCTGAAGGTGAACCCGAACGGTTGATATAAATTAACACATGTGAATGGGGGGAAGTGTTAGCAATAATGATAATTTGTTTTAATATCGTTAATGTTTTACCTTTATTTTGTTTACCAATTGCTGCAGTGATTGAATTTAAATAACATTCAGAATATGGAATTTTCATTAATTTTTCCTTAGATAGAGCATTTCTATTATCACTCAATGCTTCATTAATCATATCATCTACGTATGTATTATATACTCCTGCTAATTCTTCATAAGGGGTGGATGAATTTAAATCCATTTAATCAAAAATAAATTTATAATTTTAAACATTTCTATTCATCAATATTTCATCATATGAACTTCTATACTGTGGTGGTGTACCTGTTAGATGATATTTCAAACCTTCGTCCGGTGTCCATGTCCAATATGTAGTCCTAGTAAACCAAACCTGAGGAGGATTTGTCACCTTTGAACAGTAAGTGTCATTTACACCCTGAATGATTGGATAAGCTTTCACTTGTACTGTAACTTGTGAATTGAAAGTTTCTAATCCATCAAAGAATATACCCGCTCCATCACGTTGAACTGGAATAGTGCATAAGAATGAAGTTTGGTCTTTCCATGTTCTAGCTAATGGCGTGCCATTATCATCATTCAGTGGTCTAGTTAATGAGTCCTCGTATTCTTCTGTGCATTCATTCACTCCATCTAAATCAGAAGCTTGAAGCATACGTGTAAAGAATATGTCACCCACTGTGGTCATCGCTTGATCGGGGAAGTTTCTGGAATCTATAGTGACCTGAAGACCTCGAAGCATTGGATTTTCTAAAACTGTTCTTTGCATTGCATTCTTCGGAAATGTTAACACAACATCTGTAACATTATGAAGAGCGTATGAGAAATCTGAGCTGATACCTTCAGGAGTGATGCAACCTCCATTTAGTGAACGAACGTCAATATGTTGAGCTGGAATCATGAATGGATCTTCCTTACTGAATAAACGTGGTATTGCTTTAACTGATTCTTCAATTAAACCATATCCTGGTGTAATGCATTTATCCTCTAAAACTTCCATCTTTGTGCATGAAATAATAACGTCATCAACTGTTGCGTCAGCAGATGTAGCGGCTAAGCTTGTAATTAATTTGGCAGGAAGTCCGATTTGTTGGAATTTGCGATCATATTTATAAACATGATTCATAATCTTTTCATAATTTTCATCAGTTATCTTTTCATAAACGTAATTTTGTAAATCAGCAACTCTTAACGGGTCAACCTGACAAAATACTAAAGTATCCCTGAAAACATAATATTTAAGAATGATATCACCAAATGATTTAGGATAATCATCGAACGCCTGAAATGCTAACAAATCATTTACCGGAATAATCATATCAAAAGTGACATCAACTTCTTCATTTGCTTTCTTGAAAACTTCTGAAGGGTCAATATATTTACCACATACTGAGTTATCATATTTTTGAACATTATTATATAACGAATGAACAAACTTTTTAACTTTCCTTTCTGATTTTGGTTTATATGTTGCAAATGCGAAAGATTCACGGGCGCAATCCATCTGAAGATAACCAGCATCACCTCTTTCGGTTTCTACTTCTAATTGTTTAAAGCTTTGATTTGATGATTTGTAACCAACGAATAAACGCATGCATTTAAAAGCGGCATCACATGTGAAAGCTTTATTTGAAACTAGAGTTGCTTTAACTTTGCGTTTAATATATGTGTCACCTAATTGGTTCACATCATGAGCCGGATTTGTAATTCTTAAATGAGTTTGTTTATCATCAAAATATGGAGCATCAGAGTCATAGCATGAACTTTCAAGTTCTCTATAATATCTTCTTCCATCATTCTTTGCGAATATTTCATTTATCTTTTCGAATGAATGAAATACATTTCCATTAATCGGTTTAGTGTTTGGCACTAAATAGTTAGTCGTCATTTATTATTAAATAAAAAATCAAAATTAAAAGATGAAAATGAATTTTTAATTTTAATGAAATAATCAACTATGGCTGCAGGTATATTTAAGAAACTGTGGGATAGAGTAAAAAGAGGAGCGCATAAAGTTTGGGAAACAATGAAGAAGGGAGCAAATTGGATATTTAAGAATAAAGAAGCAATTAGTGACGTTGCTGAATCAATAACACCAAAAGCTGCCCCAATAAGAGAAATATTAAATAAAGGAGAAAAAGTTTATCAAAGACTTCAACCGATACTAAGATAAAAATAATATTTATTTATTTTTCCACTATTTACCCCCTATTTTATTAAGTATTCCTTCAGCTATTCCACCAATTGCGTTACCTGCTTGTGCTCCCATCGCTGGATTACCTGCTTTTGTACCTAATACTCCACCTATGATAGTTCCTGCTGTTTTCGCTACTGGTGCCAAAAAGTTTGCAACGGGTTTAATAATATTTTTATGAACCCAACCTGCAGCTTTCTTAATTCCATCCCATAATTTTTTAAAGAATCCTGCCGCCATTTTTGATTTAATATTAATTAAAAAATATATTTCATCACTTATATTCTAATTTTTATTTAATGATAAATGAAACCGATTTTAAAAATGAATGAAACAGAGGAGGAAGAAATAAATGAAAGTGAAAATGTTCAACAAAAAATAAACGTTGTTAAACCAATTACTGAAATAAAAATTTTTTCATCTGTTGAAGAATTTAATGACTATTATGCTAATAATAAAAAATTATTTGAAGAATTGACAACATGTAAATTGAATAAAATGTTTAAAGTTGATGGATTCAAAATTTCAAAAATAAAAGGAGCGGTTAGTTTGAAATCTATTCCTCAATCAAGAATCACCTCATTAATGAAAATAGATGATTTAACAAAAAGAATAGAAGAGATTGAAGAAAGAATGAATCAAATAATTGATTTCATAAATTCAAATAATCATTAGTTTCAATTTATTTTTAAAGTTTATTTTACTCATTCATGACTCCATTGATTCCAATCAGGATTTAAACAATGTTTAATTATTGAATAACCTGACATCATCTATATATATAGCTTCTTTTATGTATGAATTCAAAAACGTAAGAATAAAAACCGTAAGAATCATACATTTTTAAATCTTGATTTATTCAAAAACGTAAGAATAAAAACCGTAAGAATCATACATTTTTTACTTCATATGTTAAAAAAAATGATACAAAATCGTTCAATATTGTATGAATTCTTACGTTTACAAAAAAAGTCACACAACCCGCATCATATACTACTAATATTGCGAACAAATTCTGAAGTAAAATCGCGATCAATAATTGAAAATTACGATCATATACTGAAAAATGACGATCGAATTGAATGAATAGAATTATATCTAAGAAAAAATAAATTGTATTTAGAAGATGAACAAAGAAAGGTGTATGCTAAAAATCATTTAACAATAAATGGAAATAAAACGAAATTGTTAAAAGAAAAAAATGAAAATTGTTAAGGGTGCACACGAGAGGATCATGTAAACTTCAGAATTTAGAACCTTATTTTTAGGCATTATCTTGGCTACCTATTTAGGCTCGAAAAGCAAAAAAATATCAAAAAATACAACTTGACTCCATTATGACCCTTTCATGGAGGTAGTTTTTATCCGCTAGTATTTTCCCTTTGAATCTCTTTACAATTCGAAATCAAATTCAAAACTCAGTAGAAGAAAGGAAGAATCGACTTACTACGGTTGTAATACGAATAAATACATATATTTAATTATTTTTATTTACATAATAATTGTTTGAAGCTCATATTCCAACAAATTTTTAAATAAAAACATTAAAATGTTGAAAATGTTCATATATTTTAATAGGTTTTTGGCACTTTATTGAGGAATTACTACATACATAGTCGAACTGAACTTGATATTTTGAAATTTAAATTATTTATCAAAATTAAAATTTAACTTGAAATTTATAATTATTTAGTCATATTTTGCATAATTCTAAGTAGATTTTGTAAAAAATCAAGAAAGAAAAATTTTAACGTGCTTTATTTTTTCTTTTTTATAATAATACATATTATTATATAATTAACATATTCATAATGTTTCACCCTTTCAAAAATATAATCCTCCTCCTCTCAAATAAACGTACATATGGGTGGCCTCTTTTTTCAAAAAATTAAAATTTGAAATTTTGGGCTCAAATATTAGAGATTTTTTCAACCTTCAACGATATATGTTGTCTATATCTAGTCATGTGATTTTATCCCAAGCATATGGGGATTCTAAATTTTTGTCCCTATCGTTATCCCAATTGAATTTTTTTTTGGAATTTAAAAATTTTTTTTCTCCATGTAAACTTAAATTTTAATTTTTACCACTAAAATGCAATATTTCAACAAATTAATGAGTAATAATATTTTAATTTATAATAAATATTATAAATCTCCTCAATTTAATGTAATTATTGTATTAATTTTTGTTGAAAATATAAAATCTTCAAGTAAATGATGTGAATTTAATATTTTTAGAATGTTGTTTAATTGTACTATATTATGCATGTAAAATTTTGTTACAATACATTTTATATGGGATCCCCATTGCCCAATTGAGAGAAAATTGAGAGGTGGGATTGGGCTAGCCCAATTCAAAATATCCCAGGTGGAAATAAAAAAATTAACAATTCAACATAAAAAAGCATCTTAAATAATAATGATAAAAAGAAATTTTGTATGAATTTCAATCAAATTTGTTTTTATTCAACTTAAGAAATCACTTCATTAATGAAAGAAGTCGGGTTCACAACATATCCCGATCTTGAAACGAAACAACATGTTTTTTTGATGCCCTAAACGGGGGGGGTCGCCAGCAAAAAAAAAAGATGTCAAAATTTATCCCAAAAATTTAAAAAAAATCGAAGAAAGTGCATCCCAGGGATTATAAAATTTAAGTTTTCACATCTCTACTATATCAGACCTCCTTTCTTTTTGATACTTAACATTGTTCCTAAATCTTAGCCGTTAAGGCTGTTCTGAAAATATTTTTTTTCGAAAAAATTCGAAAAAAATTCTTAAAATTCAAAAATCCCTTAATTCCTGAGGATTTTGGAAAAAAGTTTTTACATGAACATGTGTATATTATATGAAGTATATTGATAAGGTAAAAATCAAATTTTATTGCATATTCATCGAGAAAATAAACTAACGAATCCCTCAAAATTGAGAGGGTAATCCTCCTCCTCTCAAATAAACGTACATACGGGTGCACCCTTAAATAATATATTATTTTTTAGTCATAAGAATAAAAATATAGTAGTTATAAAAGGAATTAGACTTCATATATTAATTCTTTTTCTCTGTAGATGTGGAACGTTTGCTTTTCGATCTCTTTCGATGAACTTGAAAATATAAGTTATTATCGCTGAGAATCCTTTCCGAAATAGGAGCTTTACGTTTAGGAGGATTGTCGGATGAATTTTGTTTTTTATTGTTTGATTTTGTTGTTATGGAAGATTTTTTCTTATTTTTTTCAGAATTTTGCTTGCTATTAACTGAAACTTGTTTTGACGGCCCAACAATAGCATTTGTAGTAGGAAGAATTCCCAATAACGAGCGCATTTTCGATAATTGTTTTTCAATATGATCAAGAAGGTCCAGCTTATGTTCTAGATTACTAGACATTTGATTTGTAGAAGGATAGTTTTGATTTTCTGGTTCTAAATCTGTAGAGTCTGCAATATTTGAATTTTCGGAGCGAATTGGAGCATCTGAACCTTGATTTGTATCGGCTTGCTCAAAATTAGTTTGAATTGGAGTGGATGAATTAAAATCTGGATGATTTAATGTTTCATTAAATAATGCCATAATTTTTTCTCTTTTTTCATTAATAAACTTAGTGATCATTGTATCTTTATCTGTTAGATTGATCGATTTGAGTATATCTGCATCATGAACTGGAATATTTTCGAACAATGAACTCGATTCTATGGAACCATATGGAGAAATCTCGTTCTGAGCCAAAGAAAGATCACTTACGTTGTATTGTTTGATAGAAAAAATTGTTTTCTCAAGTTCTTTTTGAAAGCAGTCAAGAATATAATTTTTGTAGCTATCAGTGATAACGGTTTTTATATGGCGCTCGATCTTCTGGTTATTTTTGATGGCGTTATATTTATCTAATTGGATTTGAGATATCTTCTTAATAGCTTCATAAATGTTTGGATGTTTTAACGAAGAAAATTCTGAATGCATACTCTCGAGGCAATCATTAGTGAATATTGCAGTTGCATTATTATATTGAGATATTAAATTGTAGTGCGGCAACCAAACTTTGTTGAAATAATCAATATAATCTTTGATCGAATCAACTTTATTTTGATTAATTATATGCATTGTAAGTACAAATTCTTCATGAGACATGAATGGAGTAATAGAATATAGCTTAAATAAAGAAGTTTGTAAAGTATTGAAATTTTTTGTATAAAATGCTACAAGTTTCCTGTGTAAAGCTTGTTTGAAATGAAATAGGCATCCAATTATACGGACTTTAGGGAAAATTTGTTGAAGTGCCTCTATCATTCCCTTTTCAAAATCACAATGAATTTGAATTAGCTTTGAAAATTGAATACCCTTGACAGTAAAAATATATTCAAATGCCTTCTTATAAGATTCAAATGTGCGGTTTTTCATGAATATAAATAAAAGTGGTAGATATTGATTTGTTGAAGGTTCACAAATCATAATTGTTAGCATCTGTCCTTTTTGAAAATGTTTTGGTGTAATTTTAAAAGTTCCATCGCAAAATAAATCTGTGGCTTCTTTTGCAAATTGAATTGCCTTCTCAAAACCAAAAAACATCGTCTCACAATTTGCTTGAAAATCATGGCCAATGAAAAACTGCTCGCCATTTATTAAACAAAAATTAGTAATTTCATCGTCTGTAATTTTTTCTCCAACAGAAAATTTAGTTAGTATACATATCATGTGTACGGAGGCACTGCGCGCCTCCTTACCCATTATATGTGAATTTGACACTTTACGAAACCGTTAACGTATATTTTACAACACGAACGACAACACTAACTTAGCCTTAAATATTTATAAAGCCACCAACCACTTCACCTCACTAACGTTTTCACAAACGACTTCACTACTGTAAAAAATAAACGTTCTCACTTACAAAAGTATTGCAACTCCTCCCATTGCTGTGCTTCACATAACAGCTCATAATCTTCTGACTCACTTTCTTCTTCATATAGGTCAAAGTCACTGTCAAAATAAATGTTAGTAAGTTTTGACAAAGCTAATGAAACACGTTTACCGTTTGTATCGTATGCTTGTATAAACTTTCCATTCTTCATTCCTTCATAAACGCTCAAACTAACTTTACCCTTTCTCCCTCGTATCTGATAGAATGTATTTTCACGAGGAACGAAGAACATATTCTTGAACTCATGATCGTTGTAGTTTGTTATCTCAATAGTTTTCGTCATTACATCCAAAATAAAATAAAAAATAATTTTAAAAAATAAACTTAAAAATTAATGATATCACCACTCCCACACGTATGAAAACATAGCACAAAAATAAATTTAGGTGAAGTGGTGAGATCTCACCTCTTTTTTCACCTCTTTTCTCACCCTGTTGAATTCATTGCTTTATAACTCTCTTCCTTGGTTTCTTTTTAGTTGCTTTCTTCACGTCTGTCTCCAACTTGACTGTCTTTCTTCTTCGTCCATAATGATACCAATTACTTCCACCAGTCAATGGGTCAAATGGTCGTTCATAAGGGTTTCCATACATTCCATAAGGTCCGTATGGAAGAACTACTAGTGGAGAAGAAACATTTTCTTTAGTTCCATCGACTCTATTTAAATGTATTGTTTCACCTTTCATCTGGTCATTAAAGTCTTTTGCGTGTTTTGCAAACTCATCGTCCTTTCCTAAAGCATTTTCTGACTCAGTCGCAACCAAATTGGATGCTTTATTTATGAGCCCTATTTTATTTAATCTTAACTTCTTTGCAACCCAGCCTCCAATCTTTCCTTTATTTGCATCTAATGTCTTCGAAACCCTTCCTCCACTCATTTTATTTACTGCGTCATAAGCTCCAAGTGCTTTTACTCCAAATGCTAATGCTTTTGTTCCCATTGCGCCTAAAGCTGCCCAATCTACCATTTACACCATATTAAAATCATCTCTCTTCAATATTATCTCATAAAAGTTCTCATTACTGGAGAAAGTCAATGAAACATAAGCGTTCTCACGGGCTTCGCCCTCACCGCTTTGCGGTCTATCTAACTTCTTTCTTATCTCATCTATACGCTTCAAAATGTCTGAACAATTGCTAACATCTTCTACAACAGTTATTTCATCATGAATGACCTTCAAGAACAAGCTCATTTAATATGCTATTAAAATCATCTCAATAATGAGTCCATCCTTTCCGTCTTTGGGTAGCACAACATCTTTCATTGAAGAAGGTTCGACAAGTCTTATGTTAAACTTACTGACAAAGTTTGTTATACTATAATGCTTCGGCGGCGAATACATATAGTTTGAAAGACATAATATAGATTCTTCAGCAAATTCACTTATACTGGATTTTATAACAATGTTCTCACGAGACCAAATACCACCAATTGACAATCTTGTAAGCAATCCTGCTGAACCTTCTACTGTAAACGTCGATGGTAACATTCCACGAAGGTCATCTATTGACATTGTTGAGTCACTGAATTTAAAGATTTTCTTAAAGCAATCGTCATTATCTAACCATGCAATAGCTTTGAAGTTTTCATTCGAATATACATCTGCTTCATTAAATGTAAAACCTGACTTCTTTGCAGAGACGACTTTAAAATCTATTGAGTTTGTTTCAAAATTATATGCTATGGTAACTTCTGAAGGTAATGGATGCCCTTCCGCAGTAAGTTGTTCTCTCACTACCGTTTGAAGCTTTGTATTAAAAACTTTCATGTCATCTCCTGTATCTAAGTTCACATACACAGCAACAGGGAAACTATCTTGCTTCTTTGTTTCATCATTATATCTCAAAACATTAAAGTTCTTCAATAATATTGTTCTTCCTGCTGGAATACTTCGAACCTGTCTGATTTCAATAGCTTTCTCACCTCCTACATACTCTACCCAGTGTCTTGGATATTCATAAGTATACTGACTTTCTTGAATTTTGGTTGGTTTCATCATAACATGTTCATAGTATATCTTTATACTCTTGTCAGTTAGACTCGGTGCTATGTTCTGAATATTTCTGACTTGCATTTTTAATGGAGATAAAATGAAGCATTTAATACATGACGTAGATGAAGACATGAATGAAACTACAGACAAACTTAACTCTTCTCTTATTCTTCCTTTCAGCAAAGATTATGAATTCTGTTCAAATGGCGTTTATTTCTATTGTGGAAAGATGGGTTCAGGTAAGACATTTAACCTCATTCGTCATATACTCATAACAGAGCGTTTAGGAAATGACTCATATTATGACCAAATCATTATATCAGCAACTTCAGACTCTATGGATTCAACAGCGAAAACATTTATGTCAAAAGTTCAAGCCTCTGTCGTTAAAGTTCCAGACAGTGAACTCATTGAATTTCTTCAACGTTACATTCGACGTAAGAGGAAATATTATGCCATCGTAGAGTTCATACAGTCAGGAATGCAAAAGACTTCTGAGGAGATGGAAAGAATTATTGACAAACACCACTTACGTCAATACTCAGGAGTTTACAATATGAAACGACTTACAAACTACATTCTGTCAAAACTTTCAAAATACCCCTTCAAAAAATATCCTTCAAACACTCTGCTCGTTTGCGACGACTTCGCCGGAAAAGGTTTAGTTTCAAAGCCTGACTCACCATTAGCTAACATCATTACTAAAGTCAGACATTACCATTTAACTGTAGCAATACTTATGCAAACATGGAGGTTTTTAGCTTTAAACATAAAACGTCTCATAACTGACTTCGTTATCTTTCAAGGTTTCTCACGCTATGATATTGAACTCATTTGGAAACAGTCAGGTATAACATTACCTTTTGAAGAAATTTGGGAAGCATATAAGTCTCTCATCTCTCCTCGTTCATACCTTGAGATTCATATCATGACTAATACCATTAAAGTCAAAAATATTCCATGGGAACGACCAACATTGTTTTAAAGTTTAACCTTCAATTGACTGATGGTAAACAAATTCCATGCATCTCTGTCGCCATTTCTGTTAATATTTTTGCTGTCATTCATATCATCCACTTCCCCATCCGTTAGCTTTTGAGGATATGCGTTAGAATAGCTGTTCTTAAATGAAGGCTTTTCACCTTTGAGAGCATAAACTCTATAACTTTCTGCATACTTTATGTTTGAACCTCCTGAGCCATCATTGACATAAATTTTTATAGGCTTCCACTCTTTGTTCATGTTCCTGCTTCTTCCCTTAGCTCTTTTGTTCAGTAGTTCTACATCTTTATACACAGCTCCTGTCTCAGTGAATTCAACAATATTTTCATTCGTTAGCTTTACATTCAAACCCTTGTCGAGTATATTGTTCATTTCATACATATAAAAGGTTTTTATTCTATATGAAATGAGAAGCAAATCCATCTTAGCTGGTGCCGTTAATGTTCCAATTGAACCAACATCAAATGTTGACTCACGAACGACAAACAATATTGTCATAAAGAACTATAGTTCGGAGTGTTTGAAAGAAAAAGAACCAGAACTTAAGTCGGTGAATTTAAACTTAGCTTCAAACGCTAACGCTACATCAGATGTTAAGTTAGAGTATCCACCACTGGACCAAATTCTTTCAAGAGAAGCCAACGACAACCCTTACACAAATGTTCAAACAAATCCTTCAGATAACGTAGACCATTACTTTCTTCAGTTATACCAAACAATTTTACTCAAAGACGATAAGAAGCTTTTGACAAATCTTATAAGCAAGAACCAAATAATTCTAACAAAGGAGGACCTTGAAAATGTTATATCACGAATAACAGGGAAACAATGTGTCATTGACTATCTCGACCCTGAAATCGAATGCTGTGGTCAAACTCCACTATTCATGAAAATAGGTAACATCCGCATCATTGAAACACCAGGAACTACAGGAGTTGAGTTTAAATATAAATATTCGAATGAATATACAAAACTTTCAACAGAATATAAGCTTTGTTTGAAATATGTTTTAGTAAATTAAAGCAGTCAGTCAAAAAAAATTTCAAGTTAGCAATTTGTAATATCTGTCCAAAACTTCTTCAACAGTATCGAACTCATCTTCATAATGCAAACCTAATCTTATTGACTTGGTGCAGTTTTCACTAACACAATATTTTTCTGTTCTCTTGACTGACATAACTAACTCATTTGTTTCATCAAACAGCAACAACCAAAGTTCATGACCTAATACATAACATTCATACTTTATATTTTTAGCTCTGAGTTCTCTTGTAAGCTGTTGCATTTAATATTTTCTAAAAAGTCAACTTCAACAGTCATTCGCACTGGTGCCTTCAGTTCTACAGGCTCTCCTTGAAAGTCAACAAGTCTGAATTGCATGTCTTTCAAATTATGAGGACTAATGCGAACCCATTTACCTAAATGAGTTGCTATGACAGGAATGTTTGGAATGAACATTGAATTGACTGCATAACAGAAGGATTTATATTCTACTGAACCTTTACTATTAACTCCTGAAATGCCTGTGACATTAGCTATTTTTGACTCAATGTACAAACAATTGCCATAACATACATATGGAACAGATTTCATCTCAATCGTTTTGTCAACACTTTTCAAAGGAAATGTCATATGGTATGCTCCCAGAAGCAATTGAACTCTATGACTCATTCGTGTTATCTTAAACTCCTTCACATAACTGAACTTCAATGTTCCCTCAGAAGAGAGTTCGACATCTATGTTGTCAATAGTTTCTTCATTTATGAGAGTATCTATGACTCCAGCAATTTTATCTATTCTATACCCAGCTCTGTTAGGAAATGTTATAACACTTATTTTGTCATCTATTTCAATCTCTATGAAATCTGTTTCATCTGTTATGACAAAAGTTGCGATAGTATTGAAGTCAACAACTCTGAAAGCAAGCGCTTCATTCTGAAGACCTAAGTTTGTTTGTAGCTTTACTGTCCCGTATTCGTTTGGGTCTGTACTTTGCAAATAGAACAACATTTTATTCTCATTAAAATATGACTATTGCTGCATATGCGTATGAAACAAATGAAGCAAGAAGAGCACATGAACTAGTAAACGAAAACTCAACTTTAACCATTGAAGGCAATGATTTAGTCATTGACGATGGAAAAACTAAAAAAGTCATTGATTTCGATACTTTTAACACTTATGACCCATTCATTACAACAAGCAAAGTTCCTATCATAAATGATGGAACGGTGCAATATATAAATTCTACAGTAGATGCCTCATTAGTGAAAGTATTAAATGTTCTCATTGAATTGTTAAAGAGCTTTCGATTTGACGACAACATTAAATGCCTAAAGAATTTAGTCATGAATGAGAAACAAATTCTCGGCGTTGCTGGTAGCAGTAATGATGTACACCTTATGACATTAGAATATTATAACGAACATAAAGATGAACTGAAAGGAGAGAAGGGTGACACCGGACCTCAAGGCGAAAACGGTTTGGATGGTGAAGATGGAAAGGATGGAAAAACTGCTAAATCATGGATATGGAACCTTATAAATACTGGTTTAACAGCTGCTTCATATGGAGTTCTTCAATACCAAATCGGAAAGATATGGGCGGTACTTGGTGAAGAAGTTTTAGATGACGTTAAAAATGCTTTGAACTTCATTTCAAATGGTTCGGATACTATTAAAACTTTATCTGGTTGGATGCAAAAAACAAGGAGTCAAATAGATACTGTAAGACGTATAGCAAACAATGCACGTACGGGATTGGATACTTTACGAGAAGCACAAAATACACTAAAGGAAGCAAATGATATTCTTGGCTCAGTATCAGACATGCATGAAGATTGGCTTAAAGGTATTGACAAATCTTTAAAAAATCACAGTCAGTCTATTGCTGACTACAAGAAAAGTATAGATTTTTTACATAGTGCTATGGACGTACATGATGGAAGCATAAGGAACTTACTTAATGCTAACAATAACTTACCAGGAACTATTAAAGCATTTATAAAGTCCTTTGTAAAACCTGGTGCTCTAACATTTAGGTCTTTGAGAGCAAGAGCATTGAAATCAAGAGATGCAGAAACTCCAACAGAACCTACAGAAGGAACTGAAACAACAGAAACTCCAGAAGAACCACCAAAACCAACAGCTAATGAAATATTGTTCGAATATTTTCCAAGGTACTCTGTTCTCATTGCATACATTCAAGAAATACTTAAGAAAGCAGACTTGACTTTAGGAGATGATGAAAGTTCTGTATATCTTTCGTTCCAGTTTCAAATAGCAGAACTTTTGAGACAGATATGCTTAATGTATGACAACATCTCTGATTTCACAAGATATGATGACGACCATGACCCCGAACACGGTGAAGAAGAAGTTTTACAAACATCCATTAAGACAGGAAAGGTTTTAACACAAAGTCTCATTATTGACACCAAAGATGGTGAAGTGGATGTTCTTCAAGAGCTGAAGAAAAATACTTCTGAAGGAGGTGGTGGTAGGCATGAACTTGAAATAAATGAGATAGAAGAGAAATTAGCCGAAAAGGCAGATAAAAACCATGTTCATTATATAAGTTCAGATGAACAGATTATAACGGATTATCATGGATATCTAACACAGGATGAAGAAGTGAAGACGAAAGATGTTAATGAAAGAAGATATAAATTCATTCGTGCTAAAGGTTATGACATACGCTGTACTGTACAGTATGACACAGGTAAAGCACCAGAAGCATTTGGTTATAACAATGAAATTTATGCTTCATACTTCTTTGTTAACGGTGTATTAGTTGAACCAAGATTTACATTGAGAATAAGTAGAAAAATAACGTTTGAAGATGCTATTAAAAGTAAAGCTGACAAAGATGAACTTGACGCAACGAACAAAGTTTTGAAATCTCATAAACACAATATCTCCGATATAAATGAACTTCAGGCTACGTTAGATAAAAAAGCAGATAAAGAACATACACATGAATCCTTCACTACTGTTAGAGCAGACGACATAATATTGAACTATACCCTTGGTTCAAGTGCACCTTTAGAGAATCCAAGTACAAGCGTAAAAGATACACTAAACTCCTTAAATAACAAATGTATGAATATCGAAGGTCATGTCAGAAACTTTGAAACACATGAACTACCAGCAATGTTAGATAAGAAAGCTGACAAAGAACATACACATAACTCCTTCTCAACTGTTAGAGCAGACGACATAATATTGAACTATACTTTAGGTTCAAGTGCACCTTTAGAGAATCCAAGTACAAGCGTAAAAGATACACTAAACTCCTTAGATAACAGATGTATGAACATTGAAGGTCATGCCAGAAACTTTGAAGCATATGAACTACCAACAATGTTAGATAAGAAAGCAGACAAAACAGAGCTTCAAACAATGAAGACTGAAATATTTCAAACCATATATCCTGTTGGTTCTATTTATACGTCAATGAACTCAACAAATCCAGCAAGTGTTTTAGGTTTTGGTGAATGGAAGCAGATTGTAGACAAATTCTTATACTGTGCTAAATATTCAAAGCAAACAGGAGGCTCAAAGAAAATTAAAGAAGCAAACCTTCCACCGCACACTCATACAGGAACGACAAACTTTTCTGGCGACCATATACACTCATTAAGAGACCATCCATTATACAACTCAGAATATGAAGCTGGCAATGACGTTTTATCTCCATCTTATAACAATTCAGCAAAAAAGACTTTTCGACAAACTGAACCAGGAGGAAATCATTCACACACTTTCACAACAAATCCAACAGGCTCGGGTGCAGATTATATGCCACCATTTGTGACTGTATTCGCATGGTACCGCGTTCAATGAACGCGCTTGAGCCTAGAATAAAATCTTTAACTTTTCATAAATGAGCATGAAAGAAGTATTCGAACAACATCCATGGAGGTCATTTAAGAAGTTCAATGAAGCTGCAAAAAGTTGGGGATTTACTAACAGAGCTGAAGTGAAAAGGTTCTTTGACAAAAATGTTGTACATCAAACAAAAATAAACCCTTACGACTACTTTTTACCAATTTACTCCAACACTCCTGACGCATACCAATTTGACACTCTCATTCAAAGCAGAAAAGGAGGACATAAACCATTCCTCATCTTCATTAATGTTAACACTCGCAAAGCATATGCATATCCAATGAGGAATAAAGGAACTCGTGAAGTGTTAAGAGTTTTACAAAAGTTTGTAGCAGAACATAGCCCAAGTACTTTAACATCAGACCAAGACAGTGCATACCTCAGCAATGAAATCACAGATTTTCTCATTAAGCATAACATAACTCACTACACTACTGAAGACCATAACCATAACATACTCGGCATCATAAACCGCTTCATAAGGACTCTCAGAGATTTAAATCAAGAGCGAGACTTTACCGAAGAAACAATGAAACATTTTCTCGAAGTATATAATTCCTCAACACATTCTACAACAGGACATACACCAAATTCAATGACACAACAACAAGAAGAAAAGTATATACAAAAGAAACGAAGTCAAACACAAAATATCAGAAATTCAACACAATTTACCCTCATTCCTGGTACAAAAGTTCGTGTAGTTCTTGACGACAAACCGTTGACAAAGAAACGTTTAAGGTTAAGTCGAAATTATTATATCGTAGACTCTACGCAAGGTAATGGATATCTTATAAAAGCTGCCGACGACTCTATTGCGTTTTATCCTCGTCATAAATTAGTCGAAAGTAGTAATGGCAAACTTGCTGAAACCATTGACGAAGCAAAGCGAGGAGTGGTTATTGAAATACTTGGCTATAATATAAACGATGACACTTATAAAGTAAGATATGAAGGAGGTGTTGAAGATGTTATACCATCTAAGAACTTGAGAGAGTCAAAGCCAACACATCTGGGACCATTAGAGCGGGAGTACTGGAAAGACAAAAATATGCCAGAAAGAATAAGAAAATTCTTCTAAACTAAATATATTTTATGTCTGAAGTTAATTAGTTAATAATGTAGCGGATGAACTGCAGAAATATATTTTAGGGTAGATGGTTAGATCTAACCCGATATCTAACCTCATTTCTACCCCCATGAATTTTCATGAATTTCCTTAAGATAGAAAAAATAAAGTTAGTTTTATTTTTATTTATTTTTTTATTTTGTATGTAAGAACAGAAATGTCAACATTAGAGAACACAACAACTGCTATCGTTCATGAAGCCATAAATGAAGAATACGAATACATACAGTATAACAAACAATTGAGACTCATTCGTTCAGTCAAAGATGACATGTACCAAATGCAAAGTATAATGAACGCTCTTCGTTCTACAAAGCAAGCATATCATTGGTTTGAAAACCAACAGACAAAAGAACTTTTAGAAGAATTTCCTCATAGGATTGCTTCCCTCGGAAAACCGAGAGAAGAGATTCCGTACGAAAATCGCAAGAATTTGGCTCCTGGTTTGAAAGGTTATTATGTTCATAGACTTTTAGTAAACGCTGTAGCAATGTGGGCTTCACCTCGTTATGCTTGTTATATTTTCATGATGTTAGATGAACTATATAAAGCAGAACGTGGAGAGATGGAAAAGAAACTTCAAGCAAAAGATGAAGTCATTGAATCCAAAGACAAAAGCATACAGAAAAGCATACCGCGTTCAGTACCAAAAGGAAAGGAAAAGAGTTATAAGTATATGATATATACTGAAGAGTTGGAGAAAGAAGAAGATAAAGATATGGTTATGTTACATTTAGTCAGAAGAAACAACAAGAGCTTTTATGACTTAGCTAAGATATATAAATCTGACAGAAACTGGTTCTATCGTGAAAACTTACCGATTTCAATGACACCGAATGAGCAAATAAAGGAAATTGTCAAAAATACTCTTCCTCAAACACACTATGACATCAAAGGTTGTACAATACTTACATTCAAAGAAGACTTAACATTATTGAAGGAAAAAATAACAGAATATTTCGATAACTTCAAAGAGGAAGAATAAAAAAATCTAAGCTAATTTTATTTTTTTTTATAAAATATTATCTCATATGAAAGAACATGAATTTAGAATATTCGGAACTCATGACAGAAGAAGAGAACGAACAACATGTAAAAGATTATGCAAAATTTCTGAAGACATACAAAGCATTTAAACAATATCTAAATGCTTCTAAAGATTATGCAAAATTTCTGAAGGTATATAAAGCTTATGAAAAAGCGTATGAAAAGTTTATACATTGGGGAATTGTTGTAAAATATCCATATGAAGACTAACCAAAAATATATTTTTGCTTAAATAGCTTCAGGGTCTATTTCTTCAACCATTTCACTTCCTTCGTCAATGTCAATAGAAGCTTCTTCAACCTTTGGTAAGAATTTCTGTATAACATCTTTTTTTGTTATTGTTTTCAGAGATGAAGGATAATATTTCACATTTGTTTCACCTTTCTTATATTCTTTCTGTTCGGAAAGATTTAAAGCAATACTGAAGAAGTCAACGTTAGAGTTCTTTATAACAGTATAGTGTGTATCTTTGACATTCACGAAGAAACCCTTTTGTTTCAAAACTACTGCTAACTCTTGTGAAGTATAACGTTTGCGGTCAATGACGATAGCTAATGGTCTGACATACTGACCGAACTTAGATTCTTTCACAAACTTCTTGTTAAAGATAACATTAACGTTTGCAGCAACATTGAACTCATTCTTGATGGCAGTAGCAAGAGCATTGTATGAAAAGAACTTGCAATCTTGCATGTGTTTCATTAAAATAAAAATATTAAATTATTTTGAAAAATAACTTAAAAAAATCTAATCTAATTTTTTCAAAAAATATTTTTTATTTCCTACTAAAGATGTATCGGAAGTTGTCTAAGTTAGAACACTCGGAAATAAAACAACTTCTTACAGAAGCTAATATAGATGTTGCAAAGCATTACGCAACAAACAAAAAAGCACTCGCTGACTTCATTAAAGACTACAATGGTGCAATAAGTTATGATAGAATTCATGAGTTCATAAAGCCGCAACGCGGCGAGGACGAAGTCCATGCAAGAGCATTTCCTTTAAATGACGTTGCTATTGACTTATATCATAGACGTTCAGTACCTCATGAAGTAAGAAGAGAAATGTTTGACATAACAAATGCAAACGTCGGTGAAACAAGAAGAAGAGACGACACACTGAAACAACAGAGAAGAGAGATGTTTAAGAGCGCTATAGAACAAGTTCGCAAAGCTAACGATGTCCTTCGTTCCATTGACGACAAACCAAAAGAAGGTGAGAGATGGTTAAAGAAAGATGAAGAGAATAGGAAGAGGAATGTTAAGACAGGCAATAGACTCATTGACTTTAACATCGAAGCTTTAGATGAACCAAACAGAGACTACTTACACAAACATTTCGGTAAGGTTTTCATGAGACTCTTAGAGAAGATTAAAATAAACTCCCAACAAAGATGGATGGTATGTTATAAACTTGGTGGAAAGTATGAATGTTCTACGTTAAACCTCAATAATATTGGAACATTACTACATCAGCTCTTGAAGGAGAACTTTATATCAGAGATAGAAGCAAATGCTGCAGGTATTGTTGAAATGCACTATGACTTCTTCTTGACAAACATAAAGAATCTTACTGAAATAAAGATGTATGATTTAACAGAATATGAAGGCTTAACGATGTCAGATGTAAAGAAAGGCAAACCAAAAAAGAGACCATATAGAGATGAAAGCACACTGACAAATGACCAGAAAGCCATTTTGGAAGCTCTTAAGCAAACAGGAAACCCAGCACTTATAGAAAGCTTTTGGAAAGATAATGGTGAAAAGAAGTTTTATAAGAAGAGAAGCGGTCAGTTCTGGAAGTATCTTTGCACATTACCTATAAATCTTGAACGCTACCAAATCTTCAATGAATTGAACAAAAGAACTGCAGCACTTATGACAGAGGACAATTGTTTCGTTTATGCTTGCATTCAGGCTGGAGTAAATGAAGAAACTATTGACCACATGAGAGAAGTCATTCGTGTTAGAGACTTTCCTCAAAGTAAAGTACAAGAAATTTCTGACGCAACAGGTATAGCATTTAATGTTACCATTGGTTATTTCAATGACTCAAGACATAATGAAATAAAGAGATACATACCAAAAGAATGTGAAACTGTTAGAACTATTGACTTACTTCTTGTTGAAGACCACTACATGCTAAATGAAAGACTTCCAATGACAACATATTTCATTCGCAACTATATAGAAATCTTGAAGGAGTGTGGTGGAATGAACATTGAGAAACAGATGAAGATTTATACAAAGAGAGAGAACAAATATGTAGTTCGTTATGATAGAACAACACCGTTATGGGATGTTATGAAAACATTGTGGGAGTGCAAATATTTCGAACCTATTTCTTATGGAGAACTTTTCACATATACGACTGACTTATATAAACAGAACCTTGCACCATTTAAAGATTTGACATATGCTCCAAAGTATTGTGTACAACTGAAGAAGAAAGCCGAGTCAAAAGAAGTAAATAAAAATAAGTGCAAGTTCATTCCTGAGCACGTTTTCTTTGCTGACTTTGAGTGTAGCACAGACGGCTTTCATAAAGCTTTTAACATCTGTTATGACAGTGAAGATGGTTCAGTGAGTGAAAGCATTTGGGGTCAGAATTGTGCAACAGAATTTTTGGAAGACTTCCTGACAAGAGTTTAGTATATTTCATAACCTCAGCTATGACATAAACTTTATCTTAAGACACATGACAGAAGTGAAAGGAACTCCCATCATTAAAGGTTCACGAACAATGCAAATAACTGGCTTATATAAAGGAAGGACAATTATTATAAAAGACTCTTACAGTGTTATAAATAAGAAGCTTAAACTATTTCCTGCTATGTTTAACTTACAAACAGGACCGAAAGAAGTATTTCCATACAACTACTACAGCAGTGTTTTGTTAGCAAATGACAACAGAACTGGTGTCATTTCTGAAGCATGTAAGTTTATCCGGGATGCGGATACATTCATGAAAAACATAGATTCCATCAAAGGTTGCAGAATAGATGAAAACCATTTCGATTTAGAAAAATATAGCTCATTTTATTGCAAACAGGACGTAAGGATTTTAAAAGAAGGTTTTGTTAAGTTCAGAAATGACTTATTGAAAGAATTTGATTTAAACGTATATGACTACGTTAGCATTTGTTCAATTGCTAACAAATTATTTGAGAACAGAGTGTACTTCCCGAATGGAAATTTATATGACCTCTCAAATAAACCAAGAGAGTTTATTTCACGCTGTATTCAAGGTGGAAGATGTATGCTGTCAGATAACATGAAACAAAAGAGCGAAAAGAAACTCATTGCTGACTTCGACGCTGTTTCATTATATCCATCCGCTATAGCAAGACTTTATACTTTAGAAGGAATTCCAAAGGTTATGAAGAAAGAAATGTTAAGCACAGAGTATCTCATGAGACATTTATTCGATGATGACCAAAAGGAACCCATTGGTGAAAAGTTTATGTCTGGCTTCTTTGTTCTCATTAAGATAACAGAGATTGGAATACATAGACACTTTCCTTTAATAGTTTGTGACCCTGAACTAAATCCAGAACTTAACGTTCCCAGAAGTTCAAACACTTGCTGTTTAATGTATGTTGACCATATAACATTACAAGACCTCATAAAATATCAAGGTGTCAAATGTGAAGTGTTGCAAGGATACTATTACGATGGAAACAGAGATATTAGAATAAGAGATGAAGTAAAGAAGTTGTTTGAGTTAAGGTTAAAGTATAAGAAAGAAGGAAATCCTTTGCAAGAAAATATAAAGCTCATTCTGAACAGTATTTATGGCAAAACTATTCTATCTCCTATTGAGTCAAAAATAACCATAGTAAATGACAAAGATGCTATAAGATATGCCATCAGAAACTACAACCATATAGTGAAGTTCGAAGGTTTGGATGGTTCAGATAAAACTATTTTCAAGCTAACGAAAAGCATTTGCAGACACTTTAACTTCTGTCCACTTGGTGTTAACATTCTGTCTATGTCGAAGAGAATAATGTGTGAAGTATTCTGTACTGCTGAAGATATGGGACTTCAAATATTTTACCAGGACTGTGATAGCATGCATATTTTCAATGAAGACATACCAAAGCTTGCAGCAGAGTTTAAGAAGAGATACGGTCGCGAACTTATAGGAAAGAACCTTGGTCAATTTCATTCTGACTTCGCAGAAATAACACCTGGAAAACAAAGTTTAGCATACAAGTCAATATTTTGTGGAAAGAAGACCTACATAGACTTACTCACTAACGATTTAAATGAAGTTGCATTCCATGCACGTTGTAAAGGTGTAAAACAAGACGTTCTTGCTTTAACAGCTAATGAAATGTTTCCTGAAGCTATACAATGCTATTACAATGAAGATAAGAACATTCACATACCTGTTGGAACATATGACAAAGACTCTGAGTTCAGTTTAATGAAACTTTACAAAGCACTTTATGACGGTCAAGAGATTGGATTTGACTTATGTAAGTCATGTCAACCTTGCTTTGAAGAAGTTTAACTTCTCAATAACGACTAAAACAAGCTTTATTCGTAAGTTGAAGTTCTGAGGTCATTTATTTTTGTCAGCAATGAGGTCATTCGTGATAAAAATAAGCCGCTAGCGGCAAGGGCGAAGCCCATGAGGTCATATATTTTTGTCATTTATGTATAACCATTGTCTCTCTTAAACTTTGCAATAGACAGCTTTGTTCTTCTTCCTTCTACATCTGTAATGTTTATATAATCTTTGTTATACTGTCTTAAGACATTCATTCGTCTGTATTGAGTTCCCATGAAATAGTAAAAGGCATCTTCACTTGGGACATAGTAGTAGTTCTCTAACGTGTGATATGAGTATTGTATAATTTCAACAGCGTCTTCAGGAAGAGAGTCAACAATGTCAAACCAATAGCCATTTGAACCAGAAATATTTCTCATGTTTTCTCTTCTTGTCGTCCATCTTAAGTTCGAGATATGAAAGTCTCCTCTGTCTCTGTTTATATGGTCTACTTCACGAAGTCCTTCAGGGTTCGGAATGAAAGTTTCTGCAACTATTCTATGTTTCATCAGCTTGTGTTTGTTTAAATTTACACAAATATAACCATCTCCTTGGTCAAACTCACTAACAACTCTTTTATTGCTTATACGTCTAATTGGATAAGGGTACTCTGAAAAGATTTCATAGTCATTGTCATGTTCGAGTGTTTGCCAATGTCCTTCACCTTCCATGCCTTTCACTCAAATAAAATTTTCAGAAAAAAATAAAACTAGCGTAGATTTTACAATACTGCGATGGTAGAGTTTAAGAGTTGTGCTTCAATATAGAGACAGTCCTTATGGTCTGGAGGTAAGAACACTGGGCAGTTATGGTCATGAGTGGAGAACATGTCTATCCAAAACTCACGATTGAAGCCAGTTAATTTATAGTATTTAGGGTTAGGAAGTGGTGAATTTCTTGTATGACCAATGAACTCATTTTCAACTCCTTACTTAAGTTTGAATATAATATGCTTGTTTTCTATCCCAAATGCCAGGTGTTACAATCTTTGAAAATTCATTTTTCCTCGGAAGCATTGCATCATAATTGAAAACATTCTTGAAATCATCACTTGGTTCAGAGATTTGAAATCTTATACGTAATGGATTTTCTTTCTTTTTAGCTACTTCATTGAATGGTGAATATATAACAAACTGACAGTCATGAGTTCCATCTTCATTTTCATTAAATTCATAATGAAAGTCTATAAGTTGTGGCTGACTACCTTCTTCTTTCAGTTGTGCAAGAAACTCACGTAAAGGCTGTAAAGTTTGTACTTCAATGTTGAACTTTTTCTCGAACATCTCATTAAATGAAATCATACATTGTTGCAATGTTGTATTGTCTTTAAAGTATTTGTATATGTGAATGTTTTGGGCGTTTAAAGACTGTTCGTCATTTTCTATCTCGACTTGAAGTATAAAGTCAACTTTCCTAAATGCATGTGTTATATACATAGATGTTATGCCAATGTACTTCTCTTCATTTATGTTCACAATCCAGTCTGTTGGAAACTTAAACGTTACTCTGTTCTCCTTTATTTTGACGTCAGGGTTTTCACTACTGAACGCAACAGATAAAGGTATTTGTCTATACATTTAATTCAGATAAAAATAAACCATTTACTCTTTCTTTGCTTCAGCTTCTTTAGCTTTTGCTTCAGCTTCTTCTCTAGCTTTCTTCGCCAGCAAACGTGGGTTCTTTTGTCTTCCAGCAGCTAATGCAGCAAGTTGTTTTTCACTAAGTTTTCTCTTTGGTCTCTCTGGCTTTTGTTCTTGTTTTTGTTCCTTCAGTTCGGATAAAATTTGCTCACGAATTTCTTTCTTCAATGCTTCAAAATCTATGACCCCTTGGGTCTTGTCCGTAGGACTTGTCTGAGTCATTTGACTGCAGATAAAAAACAAAATTAAAACTTTAACTGATGTAAAATGAGCTTGTCAAAATCAGAGCGAGAGTCTATTATATTAAATGACGCAAGAGGAATACAACATCCTTTCTATTACGTAAGTCAGAGTAAAGATGGTAAAATATACGTAAGAAAAAGAAAGGTTCCATTAGCGAATGCAGAAAGCGACAACATTAAGGTGCATGGCACCGAGGGCGAAGCCCACGAAGCCCATATAAAACCTTCTGTTCAAACTGAAAAGTCAATAGAACCAGAAGAAAAGAAGCCAGATGTACTTTCAATAACGAACCAAGAGCTTATTGCAAAGTTCGTGAATTTCATTGAAAAACAAACCGAGTCAAAGAATCCTGACCCGCCAGGGAAAGAAGTTGAGACAAAAGAGAATGTACAGTTCATTGAAAATGTCAAGAAACAACTTCCACCACGAATGTCAAGAAGAAGAGTGAGAATAATGAAGTAAAGAGATATTTTTATCCGAAGTAAATACATGCAGAACGAACAGTTAAACGAATTTACTCCAGCAGAGCATATTCATCAGATTCGCTCATATTTTGATATCATAGACAATGCAGTTCAAATTGGTGACACTAATAGAAAATATTCTGACGCAAAGATTCCATCACAACCTGGAACTGCTAAAGATAACACATGGGTAACATTCAATCTCTCACCTCCTGGTGAAAATATGTTGGACCTTTACAATACATTCATTACGTATAAGATGGAAGGTCAATTTATTGTAGATAAAGAAATTGGTTCAGGTTCCAATAAAACAAACCCACCAGGATTTTGGATTGGTTTCGATGACGCTTTCTATGCAGTTGCTGGATATCAAATCCTTGCAAATGGTCGTATCGTATATTCTCAAGACAACGCAAGAGAAGAAGCATATATAACTTCAAACTCACAAACTACCGAACAAATAAAGAAAGTAGATGTTTTCTCAAAGACTCGACATGAAGATGTATGGAGTCATTCGGGAACATGCAGAACAGGACAAATTGTTAGTGGTCCAATTACAGCAGGAAAATCATTTGATTTTAAGCTTCGTTTAAGAATTCCTGTTAGAAGATTCCTTCCATTAGAAGCTTTGATTTATTCCAGCTTTTGCAGGAAACATTCAGCTTAAAGTAAAGTTCAGTAGCGACGCCTTACAATGCACATCTATATCTGTAAATGATATCATTGCTTTCAATCCAACTCTTAAAGTTGCATTTGCTTCAGATTCAAATCCACCGACAAATAAATTTGTTCCATGGAATGAACCATTCACTATGATAACGAAGGCAGTAGAAGCTAGTGGAACAGTTACTATTACAACTGTAAACCAGCAACTATTTCGAACAAAGATGGATTTTAATGAATGTTTCATTCATCCAAAGTCATTCTCTTTAGACCCTAACATTTATACAGAACTTGTAGAACATTATACAAACGAGGCTTTATGTTTTCCTGTTAAAGTTATGGATTGGATTCCTATGGACGGTTCATTCTCAAAGAATACAGATAGTTCAAGTGCAACATTTACAGCAGCTTATACGCCTATTAATGTTAAAAGTATTTGGGCACTATTTAGAAAGAAAGACAACTATTATGTTAATTTTGAGAACCCTAAGTTTAAATATCTTCAGCTTTCCATGGGAGCTTATGGAAATATGCCTGCAGAACCTGAAAAATCATATGGACCTGTATTTTATGAAATGGTTGCGAACGCTTGCAATACAAACAATGATATGATAGGATTTAATGAAGATGTTATGAGGTCATTGGTGGATGATGGTAGTGTGGAACATAAATGGGATAGCTATGACAACACACATTTCTTATGTGGTTTTCCAACAGAAGTGGACTTTTGCTTCCAGCAAGGTCAAACATCTACTGCTCCAATAACATACAAATTGTCTGTTAAAGGACCTATTGAACTAGCAACTGAAAACGTACCAAAGCCACTTATTGGATTTATGAGGGATTGTTGTTTTGCCATTCAGGTAAGACAGTCAGGCATCCCAATAATAAGATTAGATGACTATAACTTAGCTACGGACGACAGTGAGGAATAAAGGATGAACGTTTATTTTTAAAGCTTATAAATGAGTTCTTCATCAAGCTCTCGTGAACCTTCACCATCTATGAAACAAACTTTACCAAACGATTATGGAGCACCTATTGAATATTTCTTACGAGCTGCACAATGGCAAAGAGCAGTCTCACCAAGGTTAGGTGTTCCACCAGCTCCTGTCAAAAATAGCATTTGGTCAAGTCCTTATATAAGATATGGTCTCCCACTAGGTTTGCTAGCTACAGCAGGAGCAGTTATGATGTTGAAAAGAAATAAAGCAAATGTTGTAAATAATACTGAAGTAGCTGAAGTTAAACAAACTCCAACGCCTTCACAAGCAAAACCTTCAATGACTCCTGAACCTATGGAAGTACAAACTCCTGTTCAAAAGTCAACTCCTAAACCGACTCCAACATTTAAACCAGAACCTACTCCTCAAATAAATCGTAAAACTCCTGCGTTTCCTTACTGAAAAAATAACGTTATTTTTATTTAATATTAAAATTTTTATTTGATTGAAATGACGACTAAAGTCACTGAAGCAATGAAACAAAAGTTTTTGGTAGAATACATTAAATCAGGAACTATTCCAGAAGGTTTTTACATTCATACTATGAAGGATGGTAGAGTTCAGTTTAGAAAGATAAAGCAACCATTAGATAAAGAAGGAATTTTGAGAAAGATTAAACTTCATGAGGACAACATTGCTGAACTTAGGAAGAAGTTAGAAGAGTTGGAGAAAGGAAGAGAGTTATAAAGCAATGAATTCAACAGGGTGAGAAAAGAGGTGAAAAAAGAGGTGAGATCTCACCACTTCACCTAAATTTATTTTTGTGCTATGTTTTCATACGTGTGGGAGTGGTGATATCATTAATTTTTAAGTTTATTTTTTAAAATTATTTTTTATTTTATTTTGGATGTAATGACGAAAACTATTGAGATAACAAACTACAACGATCATGAGTTCAAGAATTTGTTCTTCGTTCCTCGTGAAAATACATTCTATCAGATACGAGGGAGAAAGGGTAAAGTTAGTTTGAGCGTTTATGAAGGAATGAAGAATGGAAAGTTTATACAAGCAATAGATACAAACGGTAAGCGTGTTTCATTAGCTTTGTCAAAACTTACTAACATTTATTTTGACAGTGACTTTGACCTATATGAAGAAGAAAGTGAGTCAGAAGATTATGAGCTGTTATGTGAAGCACAGCAATGGGAGGAGTTGCAATACTTTTGTAAGTGAGAACGTTTATTTTTTACAGTAGTGAAGTCGTTTGTGAAAACGTTAGTGAGGTGAAGTGGTTGGTGGCTTTATAAATATTTAAGGCTAAGTTAGTGTTGTCGTTCGTGTTGTAAAATATACGTTAACGGTTTCGTAAAGTGTCAAATTCACATATAATGGGTAAGGAGGCGCGCAGTGCCTCCGTACACATGATATGTATACTAACTAATTTTCTGGACTTATTATAAACTTCCCTGACCAATGAATCTTTAATTAATGGGTTTTCATCAGTACCAACAGCAAGTTCTGTCATAAATTTTTTAATCTGCTGAAAAGTGCCGTTGTCTTCAGAAAATTTTGCCATTGCCTTATTGTATATTTCTGTCAGAGTCATTGATTTATGAAGATCATTTTTTTCATTTTGTAACTTTAGTTAGTATAACTAAGTCGTGTACTGAGGCACTGCGTTCCACCATACGCAATACTTGTGAATTTGACACTTTACAAAACCGTTAATGTATATTTTACAACACAAACACAAACACCAACTTAACCTTAAATATTTATAAAGCCGCCAACCACTTCACCTTACTACTGTAAAAATAAACGTTCTCATTTACAAAAGTATTGCAGCGCTTCCCATTGCTGTGCTTCACACAATAGTTCATATTCTTCAGTATCGCTGCTGTCACTCCAATCGTCAGAGTCAAAGTCACTGTCAAAATAAATGTTAGTAAGTTTTGACAAAGCTAATGAAACACGCTTACCGTTTGTATCTATTGCTTGTATAAACTTTCCATTCTTCATTCCTTCATAAACGCTCAAACTAACTTTACCCTTTCTCCCTCGTATCTGATAGAATGTATTTTCACGAGGAACGAAGAACAAATTCTTGAACTCATGACCGTTGTAGTTTGTTATCTCAATAGTTTTCGTCATTTACATCCAAATAAAATAAAAAATAAACTTAAAAATTAATGATATCACCACCCTCACACGTATGAAAACATAGCGCAAAAATAAATTTAGGTGAAGCGGTGAGATCTCACCTCTTTTTTCACCTGTTTTTTCACCCACTTGAATTCATTGCTTTATAACTCTCTTCCTTTCTCCAACTCTTCTAACTTCTTCTTAAGTTCAGCAATGTTGTCCTCATGAAGTTTAATCTTTCTCAAAATTCCTTCTTTATCTAATGGTTGCTTTATCTTTCTAAACTGAACTCTACCATCCTTCATAGTATGAATGTAAAAACCTTCCGGAATAGTTCCTGATTTAATGTATTCTACCAAAAACTTTTGTTTCATTGCTTCAGTGACTTTATTTGTCATTTTACTCTAAGGTGAAGCTAGCACAGCGATAATGGATTTCATGACTTTTAGTATTTCATGCAATCTTAACAGATAGCCTTACAAGTACTTCCAGTGTCCCTAGCTGTCCATCCTTTTTATATAACTCCATGACATTTATAATCTCGCGAAACTTAACAGGTAGCATAACAGATTAAAATCAGATGAGGTTTTGAACCAAAATTTCTAAGCAACGTTGTCAAGGATTTTGAGGAACTAGGGACAGAGTGTGGCAAAGTCCAAGATTTAATTTATCTTCACCTGTTTCATCAACTATCTCATCTAATATGCCAATATTTTATTCATAACTCGTGGCAAACTCACTAACTTTCGTTATGTTCATCTGCATGCTTCATCTGATAGAAAGTATGACTTTCATTAACTCTGTGAGATAATGAAAACTACTAGGGACAGAGACCATGGCAAAGTTTATGACTTTCATTATTTCCAGAACTTAATGAAAACTACTAGGGACAGAGACCATGGCAAAGTTCATGATTTAATTTATTCTCTCACTAACTTCAGCACAAACTCCAACACTAACGACAAGTACTAACTCCAACACTAACGACAAACACTAACAACAAACACAAATGACAAACACTAACATCAAGTACTAACTTCAGCACAAATGACAAACACAAACTCCAACACAAATGACAAACACTAACGACAAAAATAAATGTCCTCACTTCTTAACAAAGTAATATGTGCTTCTTACACCACCATAACTCAAACGTTTCTTTTCAAACATCGATTGAAACTTATTTTGAGCCATTGGCTTTAGTCTCTTTTTCTTCAAATACGCCAAGAAATCTTCTTCACATCTTTTCACTTCATAGCCTTCTTTAAACTCCTCCTTGTTAAGTTCTATGAAATCCTTTATATCATTCTTTGTTGCAATGGCTTCTTCACGAACGACATCGTGAACTATTTCATCATTGCATTCATGTATGACCTCCTCACTGTTCTCATGAACTATTTCATCACTGTTCTCATGTATGACCTCCTCACTGTTCTCGTGAACTATTTCATCATTGCATTCATGTATGACCTCCTCACTGTTCTCATGAACTATTTCAACACTGTTCTCATGAACGACCTCCTTACTGTCTTTCATAAGCGTTTCAAAGTCTCCTTTACTCATTACTTCAATCTCATGCTGTTCACAATAGTACTTAAACTCACTGTATATGTCTTTGTTGTATGTTATATTGCTTCCCATGTACTCCATGAATTTTTCAAGCACTTCCTCATAATTCACTGTTTCTTTCTTTCCACGACCTTCTAATATCATACTTGCTTCATAAATATAACTTCTTGCAGAACCGTCTCGCTTTCTACTTCTCTTCACAAATTCTCTCATCTTGCCACCAAATACATTTGAACTACATGCAAAGAATTCATTCTCCTTCGCAAATTCTTTATATCTTCTGTAGCACTCTGTACAATTCCATCCGGATACAAACTTTTCATAGAACTCCTCGTAAAACATTTGGTAAGGTGTTTTGTTCATTTCGATGAGTTCTTGTTTAGCCCTGGTGAATGGTATCTTCCTTACATCAAATTCACTTAAATCTTTCCTCATGAAGTACGTCAGTAAGTTTGAATAAAACTCTTCATTAAAGCTTTCAATGAGATTTGAGAAATATTCGTAATTTCCTTTGTATCTGCTGCTTACGTCAATGACAACAAATCTTCTGTCGTCTTTATCAATCTTTACTGAGTTGAAGTTGTTAGATATCATGATGATATTACAAACATTCTCTATCTTTCTTACTGGCTGACACTTCTGATTTAAGTCCAACTGAGTCTCTGTTACTATTGACTTTAGTGCGTCGTGGTTCATGACCTTAGACGTATCGCATGAGCTTAGTTCATTGCATACGATGAGCTTCATGTTCTCAATAGCAGCATTGAATCTACCAACCACATTCTCTATTGCCGTTATATTATTGTTGGCGTACTTGCTAATGAGCTCGCATAGAACATTACTAAGTACATTCTTACCAGTTCCTTGCTTTCCTATTAACAAAAGTACTGTTCCAGTCTTTCCACAAGGATTTTGAACGATGTAGGCGAACCAGTTCAAAACATACTCATAAAGCTCTTCATCCTCATTACATATGACATCGTGAACATGTTTCAAATATCCTTCAATAACGTTCTCATCTACTTCATTCAGTACCTCATACTCATATCCTCTGAAATAGCTGTAAATGTCATCTCTTTCGTCAAAGAATCTCATGCCTGACTTCATAAGATAGTTCTTGTTCTGACCCGCTTCATAAATCATCAGTGCGTTCACATCCTTCTCCTCAATACGTCCTACATAAATACTCTTCATGAGCTTATTGAATTCCTTGCTATCTATTGATACAAGTGTTGTTGTGTCTCGTATTCCATCATAATCTTTCACTAGATATGTCATACGTGCTCCGTCAATAACGACAACACATCTTCTTAAGTCATTTATAACACTAACTATGTCAATACCTTCTTCACTCATGTACTTATTTCTTCTCAAGTCCTTTAGTGTGAAAGTGTCTCTAAGTTCTATTTCAAGCAATTCATTTACACATCCTTTGCAATACTTCTCTATAAAATATTTCTGTCGTTCTTTACTAAGTTTTTTAACAGCTCTGAAGAACCATGTGTTTTGACTCAAACATCCTTCACAACTTCTCTCATTCATTCCTAGTTCTTTCATGTCATTATCTTCAACCTCTATGGTCTCATTGAGTAAGGTCAAAGGGTTCTTAGTCATTGCTGGTCTTATCTGAAACAATGTTTGTGCAACAGGTTTAACTAGTTCAGCAACGTCCTTCCTTAATATGACTAGCTGTTTCCACTCATCTTTGCTAACAGTTCTTTCATAACCACTGACAGTAATGATTTCATTTGCTGACCTTAGACACTTATGTTCTATCATTTGTATTGCTTTTGTGTAAGGCTTTCGTGAGCATAGGTTGTATATGTCATTCCTGCAATGTTCATTCATGCCAATAGTACTAAATCCTTTCTTTGCTGTTGAATGCATAATATCCATTAGTTCCTGTGTTCGTATTGCTGTCTCATAAAATACAACAAGACCTTTGTCATCTATGACGTACTTACCGAAAACATTGCTTATATTCTTTAACCATGAAATAACATCCTCATTCATGCTGTCAAACATGAAGTAAGGTCTTACATACTCTTCACTTATAAGATACTCCACAAAATACTTGTTAAGCTCTATGTCCTCGTGAGCGATTTCATTAGGTTTGATATTAGTTCCTTTTGTCATTGCTGTCATGTACTTCACTCTCATAGTTCCTTTCAATAGCGTAAAAATACTTCATTGTTTCATAACTGCTCTAAATTCTGTTCAAAATTCGTACAACATAACTTTTTAACATTAGTGAAAGAACATGAGCGAAACAACAACATCTAACATTACAGAAGAAGTCAATGACAATGCCGATGAAAACATTACAGAAGGAGCTAGTGAAAATATTGACGAGTTCAGTGAGGAAGAAGATATTGAGGACGTCAATGAGAACGTTAGTGGGGAACAAACTCAATGGGAAACATTGAGAAATCATGAAGATTATGAGATTTGTACGACATATCCTTTTACTATTCGTCGAAAGAAAAACAAACATATTAAGAGTGAATGCTTAAATAATCATGGTTATATTGAGCTTAGTTTAAACAACAAAACACATTTAAAGCATAGAATTATTGCAGAACAGTGGATTGAAAATCCAAACAATTTGAAAGAAATAGACCATATAAATCATGATAGAACGGACAACAGAATCTCAAACCTTCGTTGGTGTTCTAAATCTGAAAACAATAGAAATAAAAGCAAGTATGGCGATATAGTTTATGAGTTCGTTGATGAAATATCTGACGAAGCTGTTGAAATAACAGCTTATGGTAAGCATTCGTTTGAGTTCTACTACTATGTTGAGAATGAGGACGCATTCTATTATTATACAGGTCTTAACTATCGAAAACTTCATATAAACTTTACAAAAACAGGTGCTGCTTATGTTTGTATGATAGATACAGAAAACAAGAGAGTAATCTTATGCATAAACAAATTCAAACGCTTGTACGGCTTCATGTAGGACAAACATTATTTTTCAACACTAACGCCAACACGTAGGACAAACATTCATGACTAACATTACTGTATAACATAAATGATTTGTCATGATTTCATCGTAAATGTTTTGTCATGATTTCATCGTATATGTTTTGTCAAAACTTCTTCGTAAATGTTTTGTCATGATTTCATCGTATATGTTTTGTCATGATTTCATCGTATATGTTTTGTCATGATTTCATCGTATATGTTTTGTCATGATTTCATCGTATATGTTTTGTCATGATTTCATCGTATATGTTTTGTCATGAATTCTTCGTAAATGTTTTGTCATGATTTCATCGTATATGTTTTGTCATGATTTCATCGTAAATGTTTTGTCAAACATGAACGTATATGTTTTGTCAAAACTTCTTCGTATATGTTTTGTCATGATTTCATCGTATATGTTTTGTCATGATTTCATCGTATATGTTTTGTCATGATTTCATCGTAAATGTTTTGTCATGAATTCTTCGTATATGTTTTGTCATGATTTCATCGTAAATGTTTTGTCAAAACTTCATCGTACATGTTTTGTCATGAATTCTTCGTAAATGTTTTGTCATGATTTCATCGTAAATGTTTTGTCAAAACTTCATCGTACATGTTTTGTCATGATTTCATCGTATATGTTTTGTCATGATTTCATCGTATATGTTTTGTCATGATTTCATCGTAAATGTTTTGTCATGAATTCTTCGTATATGTTTTGTCATGATTTCATCGTAAATGTTTTGTCAAAACTTCATCGTACATGTTTTGTCATGATTTCATCGTATATGTTTTGTCATGATTTCATCGTATATGTTTTGTCATGACTTCATCGTAAATGTTTTGTCATGATTTCATCGTAAATGTTTTGTCATGAATTCTTCGTAAATGTTTTGTCATGATTTCATCGTATATGTTTTGTCAAACATGAACGTATATGTTTTGTCAAACATGAACGTATATGTTTTGTCAAAACTTCTTCGTATATGTTTTGTCATGATTTCATCGTATATGCTTTGTCATGACCTCATCGTATATGTTTTGTCATGATTTCTTCATCGTATATGCTTTGTCAAGGTTTCTTCGTAAATGTTTTGTCATGACCTCATCGTAAATGTTTTGTCATGACCTCATCGTAATGAGTGTAAATGATCCAAAAATAATGTTTATGTTAGAATGTTAGATCTAACACCTTTTCTAACATGTTTTCTAACATGACCTCATGGAACTTAAACGTATATGTTTTGTTATGACCTCATGGAACTTAAACGTATATGTTTTGTCATGACCTCATCGTAAATGTTTTGTCATGACCTCATCGTAAATGTTTTGTTATGATTTCATGGAACTTAAACGTATATGTTTTGTCAAAACTTCTTCGTAAATGTTTTGTTATGATTTCATGGAACTTAAACGTAAATGTTTTGTTATGTCCTCATCGTAAATGTTTTGTCATGATTTCATCGTAAATGTTTTGTGAAGAATATAACAACCGCCTGAATTCAGACGGTTGGTTTTTATACAAAATTCACACAGGAAAATTCTTGAGTTTTGGTTGAAAGAATACGGTCAAGCCAAAAGTGGCTCGACCTCAAAACAAACATTTTATGAGTTTACTAAGGCATTTATGAATGAATTCAAAGGTATTTGCATACATCCTGACCTCGTTCATTTTGTTGTTGAATTCAGCAAAAATAATGTTTACGTTATGACTTCATCGTATATGCTTTGTTGAACTTAAACGTAAATGTTTTGTCATGATTTCATCGTATATGTTTTGTCAAGGTTTCATCGTATATGCTTTGTCAAACATGAACGTATATGTTTTGTCATGATTTCTTCGTAAATGTTTTGTCAAGACTTCATCGTAAATGTTTTGTCATGATTTCATCGCAAATGATTTGTCATGATTTCTTCGTTTATGTTTTGTCAAAACTTCTTCGTACATGTTTTGTCATGACTTTTTCATCGTAATGAGCGTAAATCAGACAAAAATATATTTTAGGTGAAGAGGTGAGATCTCACCTCTTTTCTCACCTCTTTTCTCACCTCAGCCGCTAAGCGGCGAGACCCAAAGGGTCTTGAATTTTCATGATTTCTTCATCGTAATGAGTGTATATGTTTTGTCATGATTTCATCGTATATGTTTTGTCGTGATTTCTTCGTATATGTTTTGTCAAAACTTCTTCGTATATGTTTTGTCATGATTTCTTCGTATATGTTTTGTCAAACATGAACGTAAATGTTTTGTCATGACTTCATCGTAATGAGTGTAAATGATTTCATATAATTGCTTACCTCGGAAAACCGAGAGAAGAGATTCCATATGAAAATCGCAAGAATTTGGCTCCTGGTTTGAAATATTATTATGTTCATAGACTTCATCGTTTATGTTTTGTCAAACATGAACGTAAATGTTTTGTCATGACTTCATCGTACATGTTTTGTCATGATTTCATCGTATATGCTTTGTCATGATGATTTCATCGAAACTAAACGTATATGTTTTGTCATGATTTCATCGTACATGTTTTGTCATGATTTCATCGTATATGTTTTGTCAAGATTTCATCGTAATGAGTGTAAATGAACCAAAAATAATGTTTACGTTCATGTTTGACAACACAGCAGGGGAAGGCATTTATGAATTATTTTTGAAGAACTGAAGGTGTCACTACGTCACCATGTGTCACTCGGTTAATGAACTTCTCTGAAAAAATGAGACAACATGACATTTTGACAACACAGCAGGGGAAGGCATTTATGAATTATTTTTGAAGAACTGAAGGTGTCACCAGGTCACCAGGTCACCAGGTAATTTAACTTCTCTGAAAAAATGAGACAACATGACATTTAGACAACAACACAGGAAATAAATGTTTACGTACATGTTTTGTCAAGACCTCATCGTATATGTTTTGTCATGATTTCTTCGTAAATGATTTGTCGAAACTTCTTCATCGTAATGAGCGTAAATGACCCAAAAATAATGTTTAGGGTAGATGGTTAGATCTAACCTCATTTCTACCCTCATTTCTACCCTCAGCCGCTAAGCGGCGAGACCCAAAGGGTCTTGAATTTTCATGATTTCATCGTACATTCTTTGTCATGATTTCATCGAAACTAAACGTACATGTTTTGTCGAAACTTCATCGTATATGTTTTGTCATGACTTCTTCATCGTAAATGATTTGTCGAAACTTCTTCATCGTAATGAGCGTAAATGACCCAAAAATAATGTTTATGTTAGAATGTTAGATCTAACACCTTTTCTAACATGTTTTCTCACCTCAGCCGCTAAGCGGCGAGACCCAAAGGGTCTTGAATTTTCATGATTTCTTCGTATATGTTTTGTCGAAACTTCATCGTAATGAGTGTACATGTTTTGTCAAGACTTCTTCATCGTATATGTTTTGTCATGATTTCTTCGTACATGTTTTGTCATGACTTCTTCATCGTAATGAACGTAAATGATTTGTCAAACATGAACGTAAATGTTTTGTCAAACATGAACGTACATGCTTTGTCAAGACTTCTTCATCGTAATGAGCGTAAATCAGACAAAAATATATTTTAGGTGAAGAGGTGAGATCTCACCTCTTTTCTCACCTCTTTTCTCACCTCATGAATTTTCATGATTTCATCGTACATGTTTTGTCGAAACTTCATCGTACATGTTTTGTCAAGACTTCTTCGTAAATGTTTTGTCAAACATGAACGTAAATGATTTGTCATGACTTCTTCGTATATGTTTTGTCATGACTTCTTCATCGTAATGAGCGTAAATGACCCAAAAATAATGTTTATGTTAGAATGTTAGATCTAACACCTTTTCTAACATGTTTTCTAACATGGAGGATTTCATTAGATATAAATATTCTTCCTTCATTTCATTCTATACACAATTTACATCATAGACGATTTAATAGATATAATACTTTACTGTTTCATTAGATATAAATATTCTTCCTTCATTTCATTCTATACACAATTTACATCATAGACGATTTAATAGATATAATACTTTACTGTTTCATTAGATATAAATATTCTTCCTTCATTTCATTCTATACACAATTTACATCATAGACGATTTAATAGATATAATACTTTACTGTTTCATCTGATATAAACATTCTTCCTTCATTTCATTCTATACACAATTTACATCATAGACGATTTAATAGATATAATACTTTACTGTTTCATCTGATATAAACATTATTTGGTGAAAGTATCCTAAAAATATTTGATGGACTTTAACTAAAATAATGTTTAGGGAAGAATATTTATATCTAATGAAATCCTCCATGTTAGAAAACATGTTAGAAAAGGTGTTAGATCTAACATTCTAACATAAACATTATTTTTGGGTCATTTACGCTCATTACGATGAAGAAGTCATGACAAAACATATACGAAGAAGTCATGACAAATCATTTACGTTCATGTTTGACAAAACATTTACGAAGAAGTCTTGACAAAACATGTACGATGAAGTTTCGACAAAACATGTACGATGAAATCATGAAAATTCATGAGGTGAGAAAAGAGGTGAGAAAAGAGGTGAGATCTCACCTCTTCACCTAAAATATATTTTTGTCTGATTTACGCTCATTACGATGAAGAAGTCTTGACAAAGCATGTACGTTCATGTTTGACAAAACATTTACGTTCATGTTTGACAAATCATTTACGTTCATTACGATGAAGAAGTCATGACAAAACATGTACGAAGAAATCATGACAAAACATATACGATGAAGAAGTCTTGACAAAACATGTACACTCATTACGATGAAGTTTCGACAAAACATATACGAAGAAATCATGAAAATTCAAGACCCTTTGGGTCTCGCCGCTTAGCGGCTGAGGTGAGAAAACATGTTAGAAAAGGTGTTAGATCTAACATTCTAACATAAACATTATTTTTGGGTCATTTACGCTCATTACGATGAAGAAGTTTCGACAAATCATTTACGATGAAGAAGTCATGACAAAACATATACGATGAAGTTTCGACAAAACATGTACGTTTAGTTTCGATGAAATCATGACAAAGAATGTACGATGAAATCATGAAAATTCAAGACCCTTTGGGTCTCGCCGCTTAGCGGCTGAGGGTAGAAATGAGGGTAGAAATGAGGTTAGATCTAACCATCTACCCTAAACATTATTTTTGGGTCATTTACGCTCATTACGATGAAGAAGTTTCGACAAATCATTTACGAAGAAATCATGACAAAACATATACGATGAGGTCTTGACAAAACATGTACGTAAACATTTATTTCCTGTGTTGTTGTCTAAATGTCATGTTGTCTCATTTTTTCAGAGAAGTTAAATTACCTGGTGACCTGGTGACCTGGTGACACCTTCAGTTCTTCAAAAATAATTCATAAATGCCTTCCCCTGCTGTGTTGTCAAAATGTCATGTTGTCTCATTTTTTCAGAGAAGTTCATTAACCGAGTGACACATGGTGACGTAGTGACACCTTCAGTTCTTCAAAAATAATTCATAAATGCCTTCCCCTGCTGTGTTGTCAAACATGAACGTAAACATTATTTTTGGTTCATTTACACTCATTACGATGAAATCTTGACAAAACATATACGATGAAATCATGACAAAACATGTACGATGAAATCATGACAAAACATATACGTTTAGTTTCGATGAAATCATCATGACAAAGCATATACGATGAAATCATGACAAAACATGTACGATGAAGTCATGACAAAACATTTACGTTCATGTTTGACAAAACATAAACGATGAAGTCTATGAACATAATAATATTTCAAACCAGGAGCCAAATTCTTGCGATTTTCATATGGAATCTCTTCTCTCGGTTTTCCGAGGTAAGCAATTATATGAAATCATTTACACTCATTACGATGAAGTCATGACAAAACATTTACGTTCATGTTTGACAAAACATATACGAAGAAATCATGACAAAACATATACGAAGAAGTTTTGACAAAACATATACGAAGAAATCACGACAAAACATATACGATGAAATCATGACAAAACATATACACTCATTACGATGAAGAAATCATGAAAATTCAAGACCCTTTGGGTCTCGCCGCTTAGCGGCTGAGGTGAGAAAAGAGGTGAGAAAAGAGGTGAGATCTCACCTCTTCACCTAAAATATATTTTTGTCTGATTTACGCTCATTACGATGAAAAAGTCATGACAAAACATGTACGAAGAAGTTTTGACAAAACATAAACGAAGAAATCATGACAAATCATTTGCGATGAAATCATGACAAAACATTTACGATGAAGTCTTGACAAAACATTTACGAAGAAATCATGACAAAACATATACGTTCATGTTTGACAAAGCATATACGATGAAACCTTGACAAAACATATACGATGAAATCATGACAAAACATTTACGTTTAAGTTCAACAAAGCATATACGATGAAGTCATAACGTAAACATTATTTTTGCTGAATTCAACAACAAAATGAACGAGGTCAGGATGTATGCAAATACCTTTGAATTCATTCATAAATGCCTTAGTAAACTCATAAAATGTTTGTTTTGAGGTCGAGCCACTTTTGGCTTGACCGTATTCTTTCAACCAAAACTCAAGAATTTTCCTGTGTGAATTTTGTATAAAAACCAACCGTCTGAATTCAGGCGGTTGTTATATTCTTCACAAAACATTTACGATGAAATCATGACAAAACATTTACGATGAGGACATAACAAAACATTTACGTTTAAGTTCCATGAAATCATAACAAAACATTTACGAAGAAGTTTTGACAAAACATATACGTTTAAGTTCCATGAAATCATAACAAAACATTTACGATGAGGTCATGACAAAACATTTACGATGAGGTCATGACAAAACATATACGTTTAAGTTCCATGAGGTCATAACAAAACATATACGTTTAAGTTCCATGAGGTCATGTTAGAAAACATGTTAGAAAAGGTGTTAGATCTAACATTCTAACATAAACATTATTTTTGGATCATTTACACTCATTACGATGAGGTCATGACAAAACATTTACGATGAGGTCATGACAAAACATTTACGAAGAAACCTTGACAAAGCATATACGATGAAGAAATCATGACAAAACATATACGATGAGGTCATGACAAAGCATATACGATGAAATCATGACAAAACATATACGAAGAAGTTTTGACAAAACATATACGTTCATGTTTGACAAAACATATACGTTCATGTTTGACAAAACATATACGATGAAATCATGACAAAACATTTACGAAGAATTCATGACAAAACATTTACGATGAAATCATGACAAAACATTTACGATGAAGTCATGACAAAACATATACGATGAAATCATGACAAAACATATACGATGAAATCATGACAAAACATGTACGATGAAGTTTTGACAAAACATTTACGATGAAATCATGACAAAACATATACGAAGAATTCATGACAAAACATTTACGATGAAGTCATGACAAAACATATACGATGAAATCATGACAAAACATATACGATGAAATCATGACAAAACATGTACGATGAAGTTTTGACAAAACATTTACGATGAAATCATGACAAAACATTTACGAAGAATTCATGACAAAACATGTACGATGAAGTTTTGACAAAACATTTACGATGAAATCATGACAAAACATATACGAAGAATTCATGACAAAACATTTACGATGAAATCATGACAAAACATATACGATGAAATCATGACAAAACATGTACGATGAAGTTTTGACAAAACATTTACGATGAAATCATGACAAAACATATACGATGAAGTCATGACAAAACATTTACGATGAAATCATGACAAAACATATACGATGAAATCATGACAAAACATTTACGATGAAGTCATGACAAAACATATACGATGAAATCATGACAAAACATATACGATGAAATCATGACAAAACATATACGATGAAATCATGACAAAACATATACGATGAAATCATGACAAAACATATACGATGAAATCATGACAAAACATTTACGAAGAAGTTTTGACAAAACATATACGATGAAATCATGACAAAACATTTACGATGAAATCATGACAAATCATTTATGTTATACAGTAATGTTAGTCATGAATGTTTGTCCTACGTGTTGGCGTTAGTGTTGAAAAATAATGTTTGTCCTACATGAAGCCGTACAAGCGTTTGAATTTGTTTATGCATAAGATTACTCTCTTGTTTTCTGTATCTATCATACAAACATAAGCAGCACCTGTTTTTGTAAAGTTTATATGAAGTTTTCGATAGTTAAGACCTGTATAATAATAGAATGCGTCCTCATTCTCAACATAGTAGTAGAACTCAAACGAATGCTTACCATAAGCTGTTATTTCAACAGCTTCGTCAGATATTTCATCAACGAACTCATAAACTATATCGCCATACTTGCTTTTATTTCTATTGTTTTCAGATTTAGAACACCAACGAAGGTTTGAGATTCTGTTGTCCGTTCTATCATGATTTATATGGTCTATTTCTTTCAAATTGTTTGGATTTTCAATCCACTGTTCTGCAATAATTCTATGCTTTAAATGTGTTTTGTTGTTTAAACTAAGCTCAATATAACCATGATTATTTAAGCATTCACTCTTAATATGTTTGTTTTTCTTTCGACGAATAGTAAAAGGATATGTCGTACAAATCTCATAATCTTCATGATTTCTCAATGTTTCCCATTGAGTTTGTTCCCCACTAACGTTCTCATTGACGTCCTCAATATCTTCTTCCTCACTGAACTCGTCAATATTTTCACTAGCTCCTTCTGTAATGTTTTCATCAGCATTGTCATTGACTTCTTCTGTAATGTTAGATGTTGTTGTTTCGCTCATGTTCTTTCACTAATGTTAAAAAGTTATGTTGTACGAATTTTGAACAGAATTTAGAGCAGTTATGAAACAATGAAGTATTTTTACGCTATTGAAAGGAACTATGAGAGTGAAGTACATGACAGCAATGACAAAAGGAACTAATATCAAACCTAATGAAATCGCTCACGAGGACATAGAGCTTAACAAGTATTTTGTGGAGTATCTTATAAGTGAAGAGTATGTAAGACCTTACTTCATGTTTGACAGCATGAATGAGGATGTTATTTCATGGTTAAAGAATATAAGCAATGTTTTCGGTAAGTACGTCATAGATGACAAAGGTCTTGTTGTATTTTATGAGACAGCAATACGAACACAGGAACTAATGGATATTATGCATTCAACAGCAAAGAAAGGATTTAGTACTATTGGCATGAATGAACATTGCAGGAATGACATATACAACCTATGCTCACGAAAGCCTTACACAAAAGCAATACAAATGATAGAACATAAGTGTCTAAGGTCAGCAAATGAAATCATTACTGTCAGTGGTTATGAAAGAACTGTTAGCAAAGATGAGTGGAAACAGCTAGTCATATTAAGGAAGGACGTTGCTGAACTAGTTAAACCTGTTGCACAAACATTGTTTCAGATAAGACCAGCAATGACTAAGAACCCTTTGACCTTACTCAATGAGACCATAGAGGTTGAAGATAATGACATGAAAGAACTAGGAATGAATGAGAGAAGTTGTGAAGGATGTTTGAGTCAAAACACATGGTTCTTCAGAGCTGTTAAAAAACTTAGTAAAGAACGACAGAAATATTTTATAGAGAAGTATTGCAAAGGATGTGTAAATGAATTGCTTGAAATAGAACTTAGAGACACTTTCACACTAAAGGACTTGAGAAGAAATAAGTACATGAGTGAAGAAGGTATTGACATAGTTAGTGTTATAAATGACTTAAGAAGATGTGTTGTCGTTATTGACGGAGCACGTATGACATATCTAGTGAAAGATTATGATGGAATACGAGACACAACAACACTTGTATCAATAGATAGCAAGGAATTCAATAAGCTCATGAAGAGTATTTATGTAGGACGTATTGAGGAGAAGGATGTGAACGCACTGATGATTTATGAAGCGGGTCAGAACAAGAACTATCTTATGAAGTCAGGCATGAGATTCTTTGACGAAAGAGATGACATTTACAGCTATTTCAGAGGATATGAGTATGAGGTACTGAATGAAGTAGATGAGAACGTTATTGAAGGATATTTGAAACATGTTCACGATGTCATATGTAATGAGGATGAAGAGCTTTATGAGTATGTTTTGAACTGGTTCGCCTACATCGTTCAAAATCCTTGTGGAAAGACTGGAACAGTACTTTTGTTAATAGGAAAGCAAGGAACTGGTAAGAATGTACTTAGTAATGTTCTATGCGAGCTCATTAGCAAGTACGCCAACAATAATATAACGGCAATAGAGAATGTGGTTGGTAGATTCAATGCTGCTATTGAGAACATGAAGCTCATCGTATGCAATGAACTAAGCTCATGCGATACGTCTAAGGTCATGAACCACGACGCACTAAAGTCAATAGTAACAGAGACTCAGTTGGACTTAAATCAGAAGTGTCAGCCAGTAAGAAAGATAGAGAATGTTTGTAATATCATCATGATATCTAACAACTTCAACTCAGTAAAGATTGATAAAGACGACAGAAGATTTGTTGTCATTGACGTAAGCAGCAGATACAAAGGAAATTACGAATATTTCTCAAATCTCATTGAAAGCTTTAATGAAGAGTTTTATTCAAACTTACTGACGTACTTCATGAGGAAAGATTTAAGTGAATTTGATGTAAGGAAGATACCATTCACCAGGGCTAAACAAGAACTCATCGAAATGAACAAAACACCTTACCAAATGTTTTACGAGGAGTTCTATGAAAAGTTTGTATCCGGATGGAATTGTACAGAGTGCTACAGAAGATATAAAGAATTTGCGAAGGAGAATGAATTCTTTGCATGTAGTTCAAATGTATTTGGTGGCAAGATGAGAGAATTTGTGAAGAGAAGTAGAAAGCGAGACGGTTCTGCAAGAAGTTATATTTATGAAGCAAGTATGATATTAGAAGGTCGTGGAAAGAAAGAAACAGTGAATTATGAGGAAGTGCTTGAAAAATTCATGGAGTACATGGGAAGCAATATAACATACAACAAAGACATATACAGTGAGTTTAAGTACTATTGTGAACAGCATGAGATTGAAGTAATGAGTAAAGGAGACTTTGAAACGCTTATGAAAGACAGTAAGGAGGTCGTTCATGAGAACAGTGTTGAAATAGTTCATGAGAACAGTGAGGAGGTCATACATGAATGCAATGATGAAATAGTTCACGAGAACAGTGAGGAGGTCATACATGAGAACAGTGATGAAATAGTTCATGAGAACAGTGAGGAGGTCATACATGAATGCAATGATGAAATAGTTCACGATGTCGTTCGTGAAGAAGCCATTGCAACAAAGAATGATATAAAGGATTTCATAGAACTTAACAAGGAGGAGTTTAAAGAAGGCTATGAAGTGAAAAGATGTGAAGAAGATTTCTTGGCGTATTTGAAGAAAAAGAGACTAAAGCCAATGGCTCAAAATAAGTTTCAATCGATGTTTGAAAAGAAACGTTTGAGCTATGGTGGTGTAAGAAGCACATATTACTTTGTTAAGAAGTGAGGACATTTATTTTTGTCGTTAGTGTTGGAGTTTGTGCTGAAGTTAGTGAGAGAATAAATTAAATCATGAACTTTGCCATGGTCTCTGTCCCTAGTAGTTTTCATTAAGTTCTGGAAATAATGAAAGTCATAAACTTTGCCATGGTCTCTGTCCCTAGTAGTTTTCATTATCTCACAGAGTTAATGAAAGTCATACTTTCTATCAGATGAAGCATGCAGATGAACATAACGAAAGTTAGTGAGTTTGCCACGAGTTATGAATAAAATATTGGCATATTAGATGAGATAGTTGATGAAACAGGTGAAGATAAATTAAATCTTGGACTTTGCCACACTCTGTCCCTAGTTCCTCAAAATCCTTGACAACGTTGCTTAGAAATTTTGGTTCAAAACCTCATCTGATTTTAATCTGTTATGCTACCTGTTAAGTTTCGCGAGATTATAAATGTCATGGAGTTATATAAAAAGGATGGACAGCTAGGGACACTGGAAGTACTTGTAAGGCTATCTGTTAAGATTGCATGAAATACTAAAAAGTCATGAAATCCATTATTGCTGTGCTAGCTTCACCTTAGAGTAAAATGACAAATAAAGTCACTGAAGCAATGAAACAAAAGTTTTTGGTAGAATACATTAAATCAGGAATTATTCCAGAAGGTTTTTACATTCATACTATGAAGGATGGTAGAGTTCAGTTTAGAAAGATAAAGCAACCATTAGATAAAGAAGGAATTTTGAGAAAGATTAAACTTCATGAGGACAACATTGCTGAACTTAAGAAGAAGTTAGAAGAGTTGAGTATATAAGAATTTCCGAAAAAGTGACACCCAAAAAGTGACACTTTCAATAGGGAGTAACACTTAAAAAGTGACAATTTAAAATTCACAATAAATAAAAATAATAAATTTTTTAGTCTATTAAATTATTCTTTTCTTTGAAATCCTCTAAAAATTCTTCGAAATGTTCTAAAATATAATCTGGAGAATTATAACAAAATTCATTAATTTCTAACATATACGTATCTAACAATTCATTTGGAATTTCAAACGATCTTAAATATGTAATTGAATTTTGTATCTTCTCATTTATTTGAGAAAGTTTTTCTTCAGCATTTTCCAATAAAAATCTTAATGGATTCAAATTGGCTTCTTGATTCTGAACAAAATTTAATACTTGGTATAAACGTGATTGAACTTCTCTTTTCAATTTTGTTTTATAATCTGTCAATCGAGGCTCGCGAATTCTAATTGAAGGAATAAAACCTGTTTGAAGTAAATCGTTTTTAATACGATAAAAGTAATTGGGTGCAACTTCTTCTAAAAGATTTTTGACAAAAACATCAATTCTTTGATTTTTAACGCAGCCAAAATCGTGATATTTTATCTTTTTAAATAAAGATTCAGAAACGTTATTCACAACGGTTAATTCATTTGGTCTGGCAGCGGCTATCCACATCATAGCCAACAATTCCTTATACAAAATTCAAAAACTTGGGTGCAATCAGAACTGATTGCACCCAAGTTTTTGAACTTTCTTGAGGGAATTAAAGGGTGAGAGATTTATAGTCTATCTATATATCTCCCACCCTCTAATTCCCTCCCTGACAGCGGGAAATTTTGTCTGAATGTTAAACTATTCAGACAAAGTTTCCCACTGTTTGCGAAGGAATTGTTGGCTATGATGTACTGATTCATGATCAGTACATCATAGCCAACAATTCCTTATATAAAGTTCAAAAACTTGGGTGCAATCAGTTCTGATTGCACCCAAGTTTTTGAACTTTCTTGAGGGAATGGAAGAGTAAGAGGTATACATTATGAATATATACCTCTTACCCTTCCATTCCCTCTCTGACAGCGGGAAACTTTGTCTGAATGTTAAACTATTCAGACAAAGTTTCCCGCTGTCAGCGAAAGAATTGTTCCATCTGGTGCATAGAGTGTGAATCTATGCACCAAATGGAGCAAGTCCCTCGCGAAATTGCCCAAACTTGCGTCGCATTTCAAAGATTGCGACCCAAATTTTGGCGATTTCTAGTAGAGATGGAGTATTTTGAGTCACTGACCTATATGCAGTGGCTCAAAGGGCTCCATCTCTACTTTGAAGCAAGGAAACTTTCCTCGAAATTTTGATAATTTGAAGAAAGTTTTCAAGCAATTAACAAAGGATTACTCGCTATGAGGTAAAAATTCTAGATTTTCACCTCATAGCGAGAGCTTCCCTTTCATTGCTTGAAAACTTTCCCCAGCTTCAAAATTGGGGAAAGGGCTGTAAAGTCGACTCCGATACCAGCAGGTACCAGAGTATTTAAAAGAGAAGCCCTCGTACGAGTTTCTATGAAGACCTTCTCATTCAAGAAGATCTTAATAGAAAATCGTACGAGGGCATTGGAAACTCGCGTCTGGTACATGTTGGTACCAGAGTGTTTGAGATTTGAAGACTCTGGTACTAACATGTACCAGAATTTATGATGAATTTAAGATGGACCATTATAAAATGGTAGCGGTTTGTTTCAAAAAATTTTAGATGAGATTTGCATAGATATAGATTATAGGATTTATACATATGAAAAATAATATATAAAAATATAATTTTGAGATAATTATGTAAATAATATTTTAAATATTTGAATTTGAGGTATAATTTTATAGTAAAATATATTATAAAGAGTATTTATATAAATATTGTAAAATAATATAAGTAATAAAAATTGAGACCCCCTCCCTGTTTTTGATGTTTTGTCACTTTTTCGGTAATTCTTATTGTTTCTGAGATCTCACCGCTTCACCTAAATTTATTTTTGCGCTATGTTTTCATACGTGTGAGGGTGGTGATATCATTAATTTTTAAGTTTATTTTTATATTTTATTTGGATGTAAATGACGAAAACTATTGAGATAACAAACTACAACGGTCATGAGTTCAAGAATTTGTTCTTCGTTCCTCGTGAAAATACATTCTATCAGATACGAGGGAGAAAGGGTAAAGTTAGTTTGAGCGTTTATGAAGGAATGAAGAATGGAAAGTTTATACAAGCAATAGATACAAACGGTAAGCGTGTTTCATTAGCTTTGTCAAAACTTACTAACATTTATTTTGACAGTGACTTTGACTCTGACGATTGGAGTGACAGCAGCGATACTGAAGAATATGAACTATTGTGTGAAGCACAGCAATGGGAAGCGCTGCAATACTTTTGTAAATGAGAACGTTTATTTTTACAGTAGTAAGGTGAAGTGGTTGGCGGCTTTATAAATATTTAAGGTTAAGTTGGTGTTTGTGTTTGTGTTGTAAAATATACGTTAACGGTTTTGTAAAGTGTCAAATTCACAAGTATTGCGTATGGTGGAACGCAGTGCCTCAGTACACGACTTAGTTATACTAACTACTTTTTAAATTGTCTGCATTCGGGTATATGTTCCTTTTGTAAATCTTCGGAAACTGAACTGTTCTCAATTTTAACTAAATAACGTGCTTGACAAGAATGATCGATGCAACGGTAGTAACGTTCAATATTATTTGAATTAATAATATTTGTATGATCATGCGAATAAAGCATATCTTTGCGAACAATTGTATCAGGATATTTTCCAGTAACTGCGGGAATATTTTTAACTGCAATATAACTAAAATATCTTCTGACAGCTTTAGATTCATTTTCGGCGTATTTAATATTAAAATATTGAAGAACTTGTTTGATTATATTCGTTTTTTCATCTCTCGACGTTGATTTTTGGTATTTATCAGAGAGATATAAAAATTGCTCACATTTGCTCACATTTTGGCACTTTTTTGTACGTTTGTCAAAAAATTGTGAGGAAGATCTCACAAAAATAGTCAAAATGTGAGCAAATTTTGAGAAGTGCTCACATTTTGACATACGATTATTTTCATACGTTTTTTTGATGAATTCTAATAAAACTTCATTACCACTTTCAGAACGAAGCGTAACTTTTCAGCACGTAACGCTCTATCATGTGTAGTGACATATTATTCAAAAAAACTCAGATTGCTTATCTTATAATAACAATTTCATTAGAAAAAATGCACGATTTCACGCTAAAACTTTGAAGCAATTCTTAAATTCGGATAAAAAATCGATATGTATTACACTTTAAACTTCAAAAAATGGTTCAAAATTTAGACTTAGTTTATCTTAACAATATAGCAGATTTTAAGCCGAACAAGTAGGAGTAATAGAAATAGCTCTTGAAAATAATTACAATTAGTAATATGTAAGTCAAAGTTCGAGTATTCTAATAAATAAACGTTCCGGATTTTCTTTACTACAAGAATCAATACTTAATATATAGAAGCAACAGTAAAAACTTATTAGAGATTCAAAAAGAAAGTTGACTAAAGAGAATCTTTTTATATAAGTAATTTTATTTTTTTGAAATACGAGATCGAATAAACATGTATTTTATTTTATTACTATAATAATACGTTTTTACATAGTAAGAAAGTTTAGAGACTGAAATGAAATTAAAAATTGAGAAAAAAATAAAGCTTTTCTATAAAAATTCATATTAATATTTATTTGATTGAGTTTATAGATCCGTATTTTTCCCAAGTGAGCGGGGTATCTCCAATCCCAGCCCTATCGTCCTCCCAGTGTCAGTTTTCAATATAAAATCCAAATTTTTTTTGAAAATAAAAATTTCGAGAAATTTTTCTGATTTTTTTCTTTGATTTCAATAATTCAAAATAAATTTGGGAGTAAAAAGACACTATTTAATGAAATTCATATGAGTGAATGTGGATAAATACTCTCAAAACATACAATTTATATATTTTTTCTTTATATTATCAACTAATTAGTGATAATTTTTTTTGAATCAGATTTTTTTCATTAAAAACATAATATATAACACAACAATGATGCACACATACGTATCTACACATCAAAATATAAAGCTTGTTTTGGTCTGGGCATCCCAACCCAAAATTCTTAAAAAATTGAATAAAATTGAATACTTGGGGCTGGGATACCCATCCCAAAACCGAATTGAATTTTTTGAATTAAAGAATATATTTATGTATTTATAATATACATGTGATGTCTATAAAAAATACTAAATTCTAAAAAAAAATTCAATTTATTCAAAACGTATACTAAGTGATCACTTCATTAGTAGGACCAGCAATCCTACTAAATGGTGAGAACGCCACTAACTAAAAAGGGAGTCCTTGGAGCTCTTGATCTCTTGTCAGTAGAGTTCATAATGAGGCATGGCATCTACTGATTAGAGATCAGAGCAATCCTACCTTACCTTCAGGAGCTACAAAGCTCCTAATCGTTACGAGAGGGAGCCTTGGAGCTCCTGAAGCTCATCAGCAGAGGCTATTTACCATTTGGGCCTCTTCTGATGAAAGATGCGAAACACGTCTACGAACCAGGAGCTTCAAAGCTCCTAATCCTTACTAAAGGGAGCTTTGGAGCTCCTGAGTCTCCATCAACAGAGTCCCAGATGGTAAATGTCCTTTTCTGATGAAAGATGCGAAACACATCTACGAACCAGGAGCTCCAAAGCTCCTAATCCTTACGAAAGGGAGCTTTGGAGCTCCTGAAACTCCTTTTACTATAAAATAGGACAGTTTTCTTCTGAGGTTCTCATCAAATCTAAGACTTCAGAAGAAAGCTGTCCTATCAATGTATACTTACACTCTCATGGACTACAAGTGTACAATTTTAAGGCAGAGATTATCCGAGGCCTCTCATCAAATGAGGGACCTCGGATAATCTCTACCTTAAGTAGTCAAATAACTTTTCTCACTATTTAGGAACAAAAGAACAAGAGTTGGAGTACTTTAAGGCAAGATTCTTCCGAAATCTCTCATCGAATGAGAGACTTCGGAAGGACCTTGCCAAATCCTTGAACGCCAATATCCTTGGAACTGAGCTAGAACCAGGGAGAAGTAGCATACTATAGAGCACGATGGTAATCTCGGAAATGCTTATATCGCCCCAAGCACAATATTTAAGAAGTCTAACTCATATATACAAGAAGTCAGGCTGAATAGATATTGTGCATATGGTTTGCAGAACTCTCATGATATTTAAAATTCATGTTATCCCAAAAAAGGTGACACTTTGGGTGTATCGTCCATCCCAGGGATGCAAAAATCAGATCACCTTGGATCTATAATTGAGTTAAAGTTATCCAATTTATTTGGTTCAGTTTAAAATTATTTGTATTTAAAATATTTTAGAAATATTTACAATAATATTCATATAATTATCGATTAAATCGTTGCAGAAAGTAAAATGATATAATTTGCTATATTTAGAATTTAAGAAATTTTAAATGAAATTTGGAATGATGTTTCCAGTTGTAGATGTGTTAAGCAAAGAGAGATAATGATAGTTTCTTGAGTTTTGAGTTAAGCTTGTTGTAGATGAGAGAGAAATTTTGACGAGACTGAGGAACTTCATTTGGAATGATGTTTCCAGTTGTAGATGTGTTAAGCAAAGAGAGATAATGATAGTTTCTTGAGTTTTTGCAATTAACCATCCTCAATGACTATTGTTTTAATATAATTTTTAAATTTTTTAAAACTGACATTTTAGTTGTATATTTTTTCTAACAAAGGTACATTCACTAGGCGATAACAGTAAAATGGGATGAAAATATGATAAATAGCATCCCTATATAGTGCCAAACAATATTTATACGGGCCAAAAAAATTTGGCTAGAGATTTGGCGAGTTATAAAACTTAGAAAATTGAGAGGGATTTTTATTTTTGAATTTTTTTTGGAAAGTTAAAATTGCGATTAAAAATCGATTTCCAGGAGAACTAAGCATCTCATCATATATTTAAATCGATAAAAATATTAATAATAGTTGAATAGTATAACAACGTGAAATTATGGCTGAATCTACAGAAAAAATGAACATATTTGACATTTTTGAAAATTCATACGTTAGATGGTGACAGACTCATAAACTATACTTTAGCTAAGATTGATATATGGTTTCAACAACACATGGTTAAAATTGTAAAAATATTTTAGATTTCAAAAAGATATATATGGTAATATAATGGAACAAAGTCAAAAATAGCATGTTAAATATGTTATAATTAACTTTTTATTAGATCCAATAGTAGATATCGAATGGTTTCCAGCTTTATGGTTAAATATTTTCTTTTCGAGCTTCTCTTTAACTGTTGTATTAAGGTTGTAAATTTTTGATGCTAGAAACTATGGAATCTTCTTTGCTGCTGCATTTTTCTTGAGAGTTCTTGCAATTTCGAATAGATCTGCGCATTGTATGAAATTGAGGCTTTAAAATATCTTGAAAACAGAATAGGACTGCTTTTCCAAAGGAATGCTTACTTGTAAATCAGAGAGTTTCAAAATTGAGAGCAAGATTATCATCATAACTTTCGATTTTGCTGCGAAAAAGGAAGACAAGTAATTAACAAATCATTTACTGTTGTTCATCAAAAGAAGAAAACTTTGATAACAACTAATGATGATAAAATCAAGCTATCTTTTAATATTTTAAATTGATAAGACATTCAAAATATTTGAATGGTTTAAAATATTTTCTTTTAATTTCTATAAGATATTATCATGATTATATAATAAAATTTAAATTTTTATTCAAAAAGGCAATATTTCAAACTTTTAATTTCAAAAATCTTAATTCTGCAATAAGTGTATTTAATTGTAGCAAATTTAATGATCCTTCGTCATGCTTAGCAATTTGGAACTCATAAATTAATGATTTCTTCAAGTAAAATTCTGCATTATTTCAAAAGTCAATAATTCTCTAGTAACTTTTCTTCAAACCCTAACCATTATATTATATGTATAATGGAGAATAATTGCAAAGAAAGATAGCCGAATTTACTGGGTAGTTCTTGTGATGCGAAATAATTGCAAATTAACACATAGTTTTAACAGCATCAATCTCTTTTTGCTCTCATTTAAATGCATTCGCACACTTTAATTTTGAAATATAAGAGTTTTGGAAATTATCAAATTTATCTGCTCAAATACTATAGATCTTCATAAGTGTTAATAGAATCACCAGCCTTACATATAGTGTTTAATATAATGATGCACATCATACTGGGATTTATTCCTTATTCATCTAGTTATTATAAGATTTACAACCCCATGAAAATTTAAAATTTTGTCAAAAATAGTGAATGTACCTTTTTTCTAACACAACTATCAATAAATTGTAATATCATTATACTATATATTAATATGAATTTTTATAGAAAAGCTTTATTTTTTTCTCAATTTTTAATTTCATTTCAGTCTCTAAACTTTCTTACTATGTAAAAACGTATTATTATAGTAATAAAATAAAATACATGTTTATTCGATCTCGTATTTCAAAAAAATAAAATTACTTATATAAAAAGATTCTCTTTAGTCAACTTTCTTTTTGAATCTCTAATAAGTTTTTACTGTTGCTTCTATATATTAAGTATTGATTCTTGTAGTAAAGAAAATCCGGAACGTTTATTTATTAGAATACTCGAACTTTGACTTACATATTACTAATTGTAATTATTTTCAAGAGCTATTTCTATTACTCCTACTTGTTCGGCTTAAAATCTGCTATATTGTTAAGATAAACTAAGTCTAAATTTTGAACCATTTTTTGAAGTTTAAAGTGTAATACATATCGATTTTTTATCCGAATTTAAGAATTGCTTCAAAGTTTTAGCGTGAAATCGTGCATTTTTTCTAATGAAATTGTTATTATAAGATAAGCAATCTGAGTTTTTTTGAATAATATGTCACTACACATGATAGAGCGTTACGTGCTGAAAAGTTACGCTTCGTTCTGAAAGTGGTAATGAAGTTTTATTAGAATTCATCAAAAAAACGTATGAAAATAATCGTATGTCAAAATGTGAGCACTTCTCAAAATTTGCTCACATTTTGACTATTTTTGTGAGATCTTCCTCACAATTTTTTGACAAACGTACAAAAAAGTGCCAAAATGTGAGCAAATGTGAGCAATTTTTATATCTCTTTATCAGATTGTTCCCTGATAAATATTTTATTTTCGTCTGTAAAGTTTGCTCTTTTTTGATTAAATATAGATGATTTTCCCATTAAAAAATGAAATGATGCAAAATTTACGAAAACCGTTCGAAAATTGAATCAAAAATGAAAAGTAATACTTAAATGAGTAATTCTTTGAGATATTGGTCTTAGATTGAATGTAGCGTCATTCTTATATAGAATATATATTCATATCATCGGAAATATGATAAAAAGCATATAATAAATGTCAAAAAAGTGAACAAATAAGCAAAGATATTTTTTAAAAAACAATGAAAAGTAATACTTAAATGAGGAATTCTTTGAGATATTGGTCTTAGATTGAATGTAGCGTCACAAATTTCACAAATATAATTTACTATACAATTTTATTCATTTTTTTAAAATGGCTGACGACAGTCTGTATCAACTAACTCAACTAGTCAAGCATAATGATTATTCTTCGGATTCATTAAATCAACTTTATCAATGCATAAGTACAATGACAGAAAGATCAATTGGATGCTTGAATTGGGATAAATTTTTCAAAAAAATCACAGTGACTGATGAAGTTCTTTTACATTTTTTAGCATCCGTTTTAAACATTGAAAAGATATCAGAATGTTTCAAGGATTCTATTTTTTATCACAATATTAATCTTGAAAAATTCAGTAATTTAACTGAAACAGAACAAACAAACAATTTTAAATTCCTACAAAGCGGATAAATTTACATATCATAATGTGCTCACAAATTGTAAAATCAAATGGAACAATTTATCCCAACTTTAGTTAATATTGCAAATCAATATTGCCATTTTTAGATGAAGAAAAGCAAATATATATATTTACTGAAATAACTGGCAATTATCAAATTTTGAAATTTCAGTTGCAAACTTGTTACTTTTTTATGAAAACAATGAAGAAAAAATTAAGCAACTGTTTTAATTTAACATTGTTCCAGCAAATTTATTCCAAAAATGGAATCGAGCAAATGATATTTTTTGCTGCAAATACAATTTGTTGCAATAACACTTCTATCAATTTTTTACAATCTCCTTGAAATTGAAGAAATGAATCCATTTGATTTTTTTTTCTCAATTCAATATAAAGAGATATTAAATTGCGAAGATTTTCCAAAAGTTACAGAAGTAATCACAGGTTTAATCTCAGCTTCAAATATTAATGCTATTATGCGAATTTGCCAAAAAAATTTGGATAAAATTACATTTTATAAATGTAATTATTGCCATATTACCTCAATATGGAATTTTATCACAAAGCAGCAATAATTCTTCCTGATGAAGATTTATTAATCAAATTATTAAAATTCATAGAAAAAACAGAAAAAGCAACAGATGAATTATTCGAACCGGAGAATGATTTGGGCTTTCTATGAATATTTAAATTCGATTTTCTCAGATATTACATCTGCGAGAAATAAGCAATTTCTCTTGGAATTTCTAAATACCCATGAAGATGACTTCACTTATGATCAAACATTGTGAGGTCATTTTGATCAACAAATTAATTGAAATTCCGATCAAAAAAAATTCACAAATTGGATCAAAAAAAATCGAATCTCAAGTTAAAAATAAAAAATTTCTACATTTTTATCAAATTTAGATTTTTTTTTCAAATCATGCGAATTGATTGAATAATTGCATATTTTATCCCATGCATCTAGAAGTATGTGTAATATTTTTGCTTTCATCAAGAAATTGTCGAATTTGATCTTAATTTTTTTTGAAAAATATACTTTTAGAAAAAGAAATAGTGATTGAATAGCTGCCCATGCTGTAAAAGGGTTATTTTTACAAGTAAAAAAATTGTTATTTTTCGAGCAAGTCGAGGCTTTTTTACCATCTTATTTTTGAAAAATTTACGAAAAATTATATCTGAAAAAACGCTTCATTTTGATATCTTACAATGATAAAATACCAATGTTGCTGGGATATAATAGCTACACCTGGACATCTACTACATTAATGCGTATGACAGGTAAAGTTGATTTCAAAAGTATAGCCTGGAAAGATTACAATAAATCAACGATAATTCAAAAAAATTTCTTATAAGTTAACATAATAAAAATTTAATTTTTATATTGCTTGTATTATACTTAAGTATATAATATATTTAAATCTTAGAATGAAAATTCGGGATGCCCTAGCTATTCAATTTTCCCTTAGGACGCCCATAAACCTCTCAAAAATGTGATGTAAATATCACAATTTTGAGAAATTTACACTAGGACGCCTTAGGACGCCAACCCCCTTTTTTACCATTTAATTCCTAGAAAAACTTAGGAATTAATGATTGGAAATAGGTCAAAAAATTCCTAATATAAAATTCATACTTATAATAAAATCAAAATTCGAAAATATCTATTTTTCAAAACACGCATCCAGAAGCAAAAAAAATTCGAAAAAATCATGTTCTTATAAAACTCGCTGATTTTGCAATTTTTATGTGGTTTGAAGTGATAGAATATATTATCATCTTATTAAAACATATACTTCATTGTTACATTCACAAAATATTAATCAGAACACTAGGAAAAGTGGATTTTCGGGAAAAGACGATAACGATTATTTGCAAATCGCCTCTCAATTTTGAGAGACTTTCAATTTTTACAGTGGACCCTTAAATATCTGGATCACTCACTGATACGATGAATTAAACGATAAAAATAATACAAACTCAACTAAGTTTCCTGTCTTTCAACCAAAAAATATTATGCAATTTAAATTAAATTGTTTATTCAAATATAAAACAAAGATGAAATAATTACAGTTATCATAAATTTTATGAATAACTCTGTAATTGGTTCAGATTTTCGTAAAAATATTTTTATTAAAATCGATAAGAATATGTTTACCTACTATCATCACATATCTATAAACAAGAGTAGAGTGATTTTTATCATCGAAACTTTTTAAAAGCTGCAAGCTGGAAGTAAAAATCTTGTTTTTTTTTCTGAGTTAGTTGTAGAACTATTGATGTACGAGTTATCATTGTGATGTAGAAGGATGTCAATGTACTGACTGAAGGATATGAAGTGAATTGAATTTCATTGAATTTCAATTTGATCAAATTTGTTGAAATTATATGAATGTGTCAACATCTGTATCACTCTCCTTCACTTCTTCCCTATTTTTTCGAGAACGAAGCTAGCTCAGCTTTCGCTGAGCGAATTGACACTTTTGATGCCCTAAACGTACATACTCTCAAATTTATCGAAAAAAATAATACTACCTAAACTCGTATATTCTTATTTTAAATATGATATTATCCTTAGATTCCACACTAGAATATATTTAAATCAACTTTTAAAAAAGTTCGAATCCTGCGCGTCTCACTTTTTAAATTTTCCAAAAGGAAAATTATATTCTCCTAAAATGAAAACAATTTTCCGAATTGACATCCTTAGACCTCCAAATTTTTTATTGGAAATTTATTGATGTCGATTTTAAGGGTCCACTGTAAAAATTGAAAGTCTCTCAAAATTGAGAGGCGATTTGCAAATAATCGTTATCGTCTTTTCCCGAAAATCCACTTTTCCTAGTGTTCTGATTAATATTTTGTGAATGTAACAATGAAGTATATGTTTTAATAAGATGATAATATATTCTATCACTTCAAACCACATAAAAATTGCAAAATCAGCGAGTTTTATAAGAACATGATTTTTTCGAATTTTTTTTGCTTCTGGATGCGTGTTTTGAAAAATAGATATTTTCGAATTTTGATTTTATTATAAGTATGAATTTTATATTAGGAATTTTTTGACCTATTTCCAATCATTAATTCCTAAGTTTTTCTAGGAATTAAATTGAGAAGAAATTAGGAAATTCGCTTTAATGCCATTACATCCTAATATTGTGATGCATGTAGTTTATATTTATTGAGGCTAATGTCGGAATATCGTGCATTTTATAAAAAATTCAAAGGATTGACAATTGGATAGCACAAATTTAATTCTCCAGACAAAGTATTATTGTTTATATATTCAAAACATTATCCTTAGTTTTGAAATGTTGGCAAAAAATTTTCGTGCTATTTTTTGTGTTTCAGCATAAATTATGTATTTACTTATGAAAGATAAGCATTTTATTCATTATCATAAAGATATACCAAAACAAATTGATAAAATTTAAAAAAATGTGTATTTTAGTGGGTATTATTCTGGCCAATGCCCATTTTTAAACGATTTAATATTGACCATATCAATAGCCGACTCAATGTAAAAATTTAGATATTATTTTTTTCATTATTCAAACTTTGATAAATTTTAGTATAATGAATGATTTTGTTTCGGGTATGATACAGAAATGAAAAGCTTGATTAATATCATTTTGCATTTTTTCAAGAATGTTAGAGTACATCTACATTAAAAAATCGGATTCGAATTGCGATACTGCATCAAATTGTTGCACATCTGATAAGGATCTCAAAAGAGTAAAGTTAATTTTTTTGTGTTTTTTTAAGTTTTGGGCCTTAGTAAAAACACCATCTTGAGCAATATTTTTGGGACGACGATAGGCCTTATTTGGCCTTACAGTGGACCCTTAATTTGAGATATGAAATTAAACTGAAACTTTATCACATACTAATTTTGTGATTTTTAAGCTTTGAATATGCATTTTTATGAATGATTCAATGAATATTTAACCGTAGAGGTAGGGCAACGATAGGTCAAAAAGGCTTCTCTGATAGATTTCCTTGCCTTTTGGATATGCTATAATATATAGCCTAGCATGATAGGATATGATGTCAAAAGTTAGAACATAACTTAGGATCTTGAGAAAAATGAAAAACAAAAATTACATAAAAAAAGAAAAATTTTATCTAATTTGTTTTTTTGGACCGAATAAGTAATTTTATTGAATTTCAATACGACACATAGATTTTATTATTAGTAATAAATATAATGGTTTACTATTAACAAGGAACCTAAAATAATGAAAATTTGATTTCAAATATTGTATATGATTATCATAGATTACCAAAATATATTGCTATTTATGAGGATATAATATTGATTATTAGTAAATCGTATAAATTTAATAAATATACCATGAATATTGAATGAATTTCTTGATTCATAGGGGTAAAACGCGCTTTTATATGATTTAGACAGAGAATTTATGAGATGTAAATAACACAATAAAGGTTTATATTGAATATTTTCTAAAAATAAATCGAAATTATAAAAAACAATACATTTATTCATTGAAACTACTTGGACAAATATGAAACAAGCATTCAGGCAATACTTTTGAGACTTCAACGCATCTGATAATTTTTATATAACTTCACCTCTTATGCTTAGAGTGGAGGTATTGAGATCGTATAAGTATAGATGAGCTCACATTCAGATATGATGTGTGAACTTCTGTTTTCACTGCAATTTTGAATCAGAATAAACTCAAAACAAGAATAAAATGATATACTCACTCTCTAAATGTGTTCGAGATTTAAAGTTGTATGAATAAAACGATTCATCTTTCGAAGCCTCCCATTTAATGAGAGACTTCGAAAGATGAATGTATTCATGTAGATGAAATACTATATATGACCATGTGTGATACTAAAGATATCAAAATGTTCATTTTTAAGTGCAATAGAAGGGTTATCTCTCGTAAAATCTCAATTTAAGGAAGATTTAGAAAGAACTCCTTTCCTAAGTAGATAGTGTGTGGTTTCTGTCTTTTGGTTGATCAGGAACTATGAAATTAAGTCGGACAGAAAGAAGTTCTTTCCAAAACAGACTCCAAATGAGTTGTTCGAAAAGAACTTCCTTCTGTATATGGATAATTGTAGTTACCGCACTGAAGTATGTGATTGTGATGATGGAGTTCTCGATAAATCTAAAATCGGATTAAGATTAATTGAAAACTCAAGTAATTCTTTGAAATCTTGTGTTGTCTGGCACTATAATAACCAAAGAATGAGAATATTATGTTGAATGATGAGTACGTGTGCTCGGCATTCGCCGAGCGAATTGAGTTTAACGTACTATGAAAAGTGACAAATTTGGGCTTTTTTTCCTAGGGTTATGATCTCTTCCTTTCTGCTCAATACGACAGAAATGAAAGAATGAATTTGTACTCCCTAATTGATTACTACAATCTGTATCTATCTTTAACATAGAATTAGCTGCATTGTGATTTATACTCCAGAATTATTCAATTTAAGATCAACCTCGTAAATTTTAATCATATTGCACCAATACTCCTACGTTGAGATAAGAACATGATTATACATACCAAAGACCCATATTAAAAATCAAAATTTAGCACCTCCATTATGCAACCACATTATTCGTCGCAAATAAGTTTATTTACGCATATTATGATGCATATTCACACAACTCGTATACATGAAAAGTTATTAAAATCAGACAAAATTATTGCAATAAGGAAAAAAAAACAACTTTATTATATATGTTAGTAATGAATTACAAATATTTCTACAAAGAATGCTCAATACTTCATATAATCTTCGAATATTTCTTATTACAAGTTAATACATTTTGACTCGAACATGATAAACAAAAGCCGACACGCTGATTACTACATTTATGAAAATATAGTACGTTTCCATTCATCTGTTTACTTGTTTTTGTTGGAATAAAATCATTTTTTTTTCTTTCATGAAATAAGAATTTTGCTGCGAAAGCAATATCTCTAACAATAATTAATACATTACGTCAACTCTGGAATGAGTATTTATCAAATATGATATCAAAATCAAAAATTAGTTGTTTTTTATGAGTAAAAACGATGTAAATTGATTATTTGACTAATTATCAAATACTTTGATTTTCCAAATTTTTTTCGAAATTAATTTTTTCATGTGAAAATTCAAATTGTTTAATTTCATTTTTGAAATTTTGAATTTTTTTTGGAATTTTGAGTTGATCAATTCAGCAGAATTGATAATGCTATTGCTTTAGGGCATACCACAAGGTGATGAATAAAAGGTGAACATTAACAAATTATTTTAAATCACAAATATCATCCTCATCAACTTTAATTCTAAAAAGAACTGTACTGAATTATGAAAATGCATGATTTACATTATTAAAATCTTTGAATGAAAATAGTACAAGATAAGTTTTTATTCATTTTTAATTAGATTTAAACGAAAAACTACTCCATATTAAAATTTAAGTCGAGAAATCGTATTTTGTTCTTATTTGTTAGCATTTTGTAGACATTCTAATCTTGAATTAATTTGTTACATGATATTATTAACAAATTTAACTGAAAAAATATGTTAATATGGAATAAACCATGATTATATAAGCTATCAATGCTATATATACATATGTAAAAGATTCATATTAACTCAATTAACAAAAATGATAGATTTTCATAAAGGTTCAATCTAGGTTCGTCCGAAAATTTTGATTTTTATATAGAAGACATAGTTTCATATACATAATTAAATTTTCAAACAAATTTGATCATACCATTTATTAAGCAGGATAGTATATTAATTACTATCAGTATAAAAATATAAAAATGATTATATTTAATTATTGCATAATTTAGTCAAAGAGTTATAAGCCTCAAGTGATTGTTATCACCTTCAATGCACGTATACTTTATTGATTCATAGATATTTAATCTATGTTTGACATGTTGTTGTCGTCATTCGTTTTGTTCCCATTCTTCCTAAGTTAGAATTAGAGAATACACCATCCACATCATCTAATTTGGTCCTCAGCGATAGATTGGTTCATTTTGGAGGAGTCCCATCAGACAGTTTTCGAGCACCAAATATCAAATTTTAATGTATACAAATCTTTAGTGATTTATCTCTTTTATGATGAGTAAAAGGTTTCTGCTCATCAACATTTGATTTCCGACATATATGATTTCTAATTGCAATTATTTACTTTCTTTTTATAATCTAACTCTGTGACTCATACCATAAATTAATTATTGGAAAGTGTCAATATGTTTGGCACAACGCATGGCGGAAGATACCAAACCATGCAGGGAATATGATACGTTTAAGATCTCCAAACTTTTTTTCCAAAAATTTTCTATCGTTGCCCTACCTCTTTAACCGTGTTTACCAAAGACAAAAACATTGAATTAAATCACATATCTAAATGTTTGATTTTTTTTGCCTAAAATCAATCCGCCAAAATCGACGGTTTTTCGATGCTCAGTTTCCGAAAAAGCATGGACTCAAGAGTTCCGAACAGACCTTCATATTCATTCTTCGACGCGCCAATCCCAAAAGTCAACAAAGAGATGTTCCCTATTGATCCAGCCATTATCGGACGCTCCATACCTCGCCCATCTCGTCCAATTGGCCAGATCTCTCATAGGTATGCTAATAAACCTATTAAAACGATACAACCCGAACGACACGAACCCGTGTTTTGTTGTCAACCATTTACTGTTTGAATAAACTAATATATAGTACTATATATACTCATCTAATCAATCGTTATCGCATATAATTGTTACATTCTCCAGCTATTATTTTATCGTTATTTTCTTTTTATTCGATAATAGGATTTTGAACAAAAATATTTCTTGATATGAATTAAAGGCGAATTTGTGCACTACATTTAAACTTTATTTTTAATAACAAGTATTTTTATCAAAAGCTTTTCATCAGGACAAATGATTGTGAATAAATATAAACGTGACATAACGATACACTCAATTTTTTTATTTGAATCATTTTCTAATATCGCCCTTTGTTAGAAGCATGCTCTTATGGAGACAAAAATAATGCTATTTATTCATACAATTATCATTTCTTTCATTGGTATTTTTTTCAAAATGTTTTATTATTTGTTTTGGCCTCTCTCGGATATCAGACAAGGATAATTCAGGATAAAAAGCAAAGTTCTGGTATAGATATATGATGCTTTTTACAATGATAATTTCTTCATATCATTCATGAGGCTCCAAGTGTTTTAAGTCAATTCTATCAAACTCCACAGGCAGTTCTTAACTTTGATGTTATTTAATTAAAAATTATTTCATGAATTTCAATTTTCGACTTCGGTAAGAGAAAACTACATGACCATCGAGTTTTGTATTGAAGTGCATTCCCATATTCAGTTTCATATCATCATTCGAGTATTTAGACTCATGTAAGGTTTCCGGTCAGATCTTGTTGAATAAAAATTTTTGGTCTATTGATCAGAAAAAAACGGATAATTATAATGCATGTTCAATTAATAATACATTTCAATCGATTAATCTCTGCAACTGGGATCGGCGCTTTAGCTAGTCAAACCGTCGGATTCAATACAAATGAGCACCCCTGCATACATCTTCAAGTTTATCATTGTTGGCAATTCTGCTGTTGGCAAGAGCTGCATGCTGCTCAGATTCGACGAAGACCGCTTTCAGCCAATTCACGATGTTACTGTAGGTGTGACTTTCTCAATCAAAATGGTTTCGATTGAGGGACAAGATGTCAAAGTCCAGGTCTGGGATACAGCCGGACAAGAAATTTTCAGATCGATTACAAGATCTTACTATAGAGATAGTGCTTGCGCTATAATCGTATACGATATTACAGACCAAAGTTCATTCGCTAAAGTCGAGGACTGGATTCGTGATGTAAGAAATCTTGCACCACCGGACTGCTTACTTGCTTTAGTTGGTAATAAATTAGATTTAGCAGCTCAACGTGCTGTCCAGACATCTGAGGGACAAGAGTTAGCAGAAAAACACAATCTTTTATTCTTTGAAACTTCTGCTGCTACTGGAGAAAATGTACAGGAGCTTTTCAACGAATGCGTAACAAATGTTTATACAAAGGCCAAGGGCAATAACTCATCTGCTGCTGTTAGGAAAGTATCAATCGAAAATGAAAATCAAAAGCCCCAAAAAACATCCTGTTGCTAAATTTCTGTTCCAGTTTTTATATATCTTTTTTATTTATCTTTCCTCAAGTAAAAATTACTTATATTTAATTACTACAGATTTTCGCAAATCAACTCAACTCTTAACTCTTGCAAAATTTTGATTTCTTTTCTATATCTTTAAATTTCCAGACCAATTCAGATATAAATAATCAATGAATACAAATCCTGAACGAAAGCTTCTAGATCCTATAAAAAAAAGTTAAAATAAATTTGGAATAAAAATAAAATTTAACGCCTACGGAAAAGACAAGACATAAGTATATAACTACACAAAACACCAACACCATATGCTAAATATTTCGAAAACGATTTGTAAAAGTCTAGTTCTTTTTGTAATAATGTTAAATTATTCTTTGCTTTTTCATTTTGCTCGTTAATTTCTTCAATTTCACCATCTTTATCTGCAATCAACCGGTTGGCTGCCTTAAGATCGCCTTCAATAGACGGTAGTTTCATCATATAATCAGTTAAGAGATCATTAGCATCTGAATTTTGCTGATTGAGTCTGTGACATTCTAATTTCAGTTTCTCAATTTCCTCCCTGAGCTGAAACATTTCAGCGTTTTTTTCAGACTCCGACATCAATGGGTGGAGGGGTTTACTTTGAATTGTCGGAGTCTCAAGCGCTTTTGGGCACTCGGGTTCTTCAGCTTTTGGAGCTTCTGCTGCCTGCTTTGCTTCTAATTGCTTAATTTCATTTCCAAGTGGCTCTATTATCCTGGAAAGAGTGGCGATAGATCCCTTAAGAGAGTAGTATGAAGAAAGAATTCTAGAACATCTCTCGATCTCTGGTGTAAATAATTTGGATGCTTCGTCGCGCTTTACGAGAACGCAGAAGAGACGGAAAACACTTTGTCTAATATCAGAATCGTTTTCATTGTTCAATGAGTTCTTGAAGCGTTCAAATGAATTATCAAATGTAATTTTCTTGTGGATCGGTTCAATAGCTTTTGTAATAGTGGCGATTAATTCTGTCTTGATTTCTCCGATACTAGCAACGACACTTTGATCAGTATAAGAAGTTTGAATTTCCTGGACTGTTGTCTGATAAAATTCATAAAACATTCTAAGATTTTCAAGTGTGTTGTTCTGCTTTTCCGAGCTATGCTCGCATTTAAGCAAAACCTGATCAATATGGGTAATATAAGTGCTAACTTTATCGAAACTTGTTTTATCATTCTTAATACATAAAGTTAACTCGACACAGCATGTCCTGAATGTACGGAGATTTGCTGCAATATCTTTACAGTCTGATTGCCACAAATAATTCATTCACTAAATTGTCACTTTTTATATAAATTGATAAAAGTGAATCATGTAAAAATTACGATTATTTTCATACGTTAGTGGTGAATGATTGACATAGACGACCTGCTTGACAGGCTCCGCACAGATATTTACCAAGGCGATGTCCTTCCAGAAGACTGGTTTTCTGGCTTCGATCGTTTAAGAAGTGGAAGAATTTTTCCTAACGAATTCCAACGTTGCTTTACATTAATGAGAATTAAACTCTCTCCTGAAGAGTTTAACATGCTTGTCGATAGATATAGACAAGGTGATAAGGTGAATTATAAGGAGTTTTGCCATGAAATCGAAGATATTTTCACTAACAGAAATTTAGAAAAAGCTCCACTCGAAACAACAAGAAATTCACAAGAAATTGTCTCTCGTACAATTGGAAAATTGGATGTGAACACGTCAGTTGAGTTGGATAACTTAATGGCGAAGTTACACCATCAGATTAAAACAAAAGGAATTCATTTGAGAACAGCTTTCATGGATTTCGATAAACATAACAATGGACGTATTACACAATCTCAATTCATGCGTGCAAACCCATTCAGGGATCTTACCTCCCGCGAAATCCAAGTATTATATGATCGTTATTGCGACCCACAACTAAAAGACTTCAACTATCGTAAACTAAATACTGATCTTAACGATTATGCTAGCATGCAACCAACCATGGTTGAAAGGTCGTTGACTCGATCGTTATTACCTCACCAAGAAAAGTCACTGAAGATCAAGAACTTTGATACTCCTCAGGAGCTTATCATTCCAAAGTTCGCAGAGCATGTTAGAAAGGAGAGAATTTGCATCAAAGATTTCTTCCAAACACATGATACACTCAGAACTGGCAGAATTCCTGTTCAAAAGTTCACAGGAACAATCACTCTCTTTGGATATCCATTCACAACCAATGATCTCGACTACTTAGTCTCTCAGTACTCAATTGTTGTCAATTATACACACTACATTAAGTATCTTGAGTTCTGCAATGATGTAGAAGCTGAAGTCGAGACTCAACTTTTTCCAGTCAAGTCACGTGGCATTGACACTTCTTCTATTACTCCATCAAATCCAAAGGTCGACGCAATTGTTGACAGACTAAAATCTCAGACAGTTAGATACAGAATCAACTGTCTTCCAACACTCATGGACTTCGATAGAATCGGCCAGGGCTACGTAACTCCAGTTCAATTCCATCGTGCTTTAACAACATTAGGATTCAAGGTCACAAACGAAGAACGTGACGAACTTGTTAAAGTATACGAGAAAGACAACCGCGGCGTCGATATTTACAGATTCATTGAAGATATCGATCCATCACATACTCAAAAGAGAAGAGAATTCAAGCCTGTTGGCGTTACTAAGGAGTCCATCATTGATACATATGGAAAGGCCTCAAACGGAGACAAGTTTGTCACTCAAGATGTAGCAGACAAACTTTTGCACGAATCTAAGAAAGGTCTTATTCCAAAGATCAATGAGAAAGATAACATCGATGACTTACTCATTGAAATGCACAAATGGTGCTTGATTAATTCCGTTCTTTTTGCCGAATTCCTTGGTCAATTTGATACCCACAATAATGGAGAGATTACAGCTGAGCATTTCAGAACAGGTATCACTATTTCCGGCTACAAACTCACTGACAAAGAATTCCAAGTTCTCAAAGATTACTATGCTAGTGAAACAAAGAAGGATTACGTGAAATGGAGACAGTTCGATAAAGATGTCAAGGAGATGACAGTTCCTCTTGATCTTGAGAAGACTCCACAGTTCAATCCATTGACACAAGCCGAGTTAAGAAGCACAACAATGAGAGATATCAAGACATTAACACCAAAAGTCCAAGAAATTGTCAAAGAAATCTCGAAATTCGTAAGAAAGCGGAGATTAAGTCTCATCGAGCAATTTAAAGACTTCGACAAACTTAATCATAAGAAAGTCAATGCTTCTCACTTCACGAGAATCCTCCAGTTGATCGGCTGCTATCTTTCTAAGGATAGAATTGATGAATTATGCTCTTTCTACAATGATCCGTATACAAAATTCGTAGATTACGGAAAGTTCTGTGCAGATGTTGATGAAATGACAGGACAATTGTTCGGAGACAGCGCCTCAACAACAATTGTTTCTAATGGATTCCCACACTACACAGACAGAGAGTCCGAATACTTGGTCTCCATCAGAAGCGGCCCAGCTGAAATTCCAACTATGGACAAGATCATGGAGAAACTTCAAGCCCACGTTTTCAAGAGACGTGTAAGACTCTTGGAGTTCTTCCAGGGCTTCGATGGATTAAGAAGAGGCTTAGTTCCAAAGCAAAAGTTCCACACTGTTGTTAGCCAAGCCGAATTACCTCTCACAGCTGATGAAATCGATTTGTGCTTGGAAGAATACGCCGACCCGAAGAGCAATGATTTGTTCAATTACAGATCATTCTGCGCTAAAGTCAATGAAGTCTTCGGTCCAACAGAATTAAACAGAACACCTTTGACAGCTCCTGTTCCAGTCAGAATCAAACCAGAGCCATCAAAGACGATTCAGAATTTGACTCCTCAAGAGGAACAAACAGTCAATTCTATTTTGAGGAGAATGAAGTATGTCGTAACAACAAGAAGAATGAATATCCGAGACCAATTCGAAGATTACGACAGAAAACCATACAAGAATTACATTACAAAACAGCAATTCAGACAAAGTATTTCAAGATTGGGATTATCCACAAATAGAGATGAATTGGATATCCTCTGCAAGAAATATAAGAACACAGACTTAGATGAAGTTAACTACATCCAATTCTGCAAAGATATCGATCCGTGAACATTGAATTTTATTTAGTTATTTTTTATTCTATTATGTAAACAGAACCTTTTAACCTTTTCTGATTGATTTGTTTAAAAATACAGTAATTTTCAAAAATTTAGAATTTTGAATTAAAAATTATTAGTTATCCATTGATGAAAGTGTTTGAAACATAAATTAGGCTATGTATACATATGAATTTTGACTTAAAGGTTCGATTAGTAATTCCAATTTTATCTCTAAAATTAAAGGCAAACTATAACATGATTTATTGCTTACAGACATATTCCGCTTTATTTTAATTTAAAATCAACAGTTGTAAATGTTAAACATTTATTGTGGATTTGACAATAATGAATATAGATAATCTGCCCACAAAGGACAGGATAATGTAACTAAGTAACAAATTCCCAATGAAAGTGAAAAATATTCCCCAAATCTTTTGAAATAAGTGCAAACAACCGAGATAATATATAATATCTTTCAAACAACATCTATCATGTAATAAGGAATATAAACATCGAGAATTGCGACCATTTGAAATAGGCGTTATCAAAATTTGATTGAGAGAACCGCGATAAAATTTCTATCAAATTAAAATATTATTAACCTTAATTTTCGTCTATCGTGATTAAAATAGTCAGAATAATCATTTTATAACAATATTCATTCAGATATTTTTTTCTGAAAGGTTTGAATTTCAATCATTATTGAATTCTTAATGGCTATTTTGTTATTAATATTACTATTGTAAAATATTTTGTCTCAAAATGTAAAATAACGTTCAAAAATACCTTTACGTTCAAATTGTTCTCCTCATTTGAAATGTTCTACATATTACTATTGGATTGTAATTGCCAGAAAAATTGTTTGATAACTTGATTAAAATTTAGAAGATTAATGATCAATCCGCTTGAAAGGTTTGATGCTTTCTCATCAAACCGGCTGAACAAGCGTGATGTCGGAAGTGGATATCAATTATCTTCTAGTTATACGATAGGTCCAAAAACACATGCTTTATTCACTTTCTTTCATCTAATAAATCGGTCAGTTACAAGTGCTCCATGGCTTTTCTATCTTCACGTGTTCTTCATTGCGATTCAGTTATATGCCGCTACATTCGCCCCATATAATACAGGTGTTTGGAATGGAAAGTACCCAAAATTAGATACATTTTTCAAAATATGCACTATTATCATCCGATATATTCCTAAAGGCTCAAGTGATACAGCAGAATATGTAGTATTTGCAATTGCAGCAGTTCTTACAGTCATGAACTTTTCATTATTCATATCTATCATCTTAACACTCAAAGTACAAGAAAGTGCAAACATGAAGCTGAAAATTTTCTTCTTTTACAACTTTTTCTTTTATCCAATATTTCAAAGTTGTTTTATTTCTATTACCACGAAGAATTTATACGCAATTATAGTTAATCCATCCATCGGTGCATTCTTTTTATCTGCCGCCGCTCTGATCGTTTTATTATTACTCTTTTTCATGTCTGGCTTAACCGCTATTGCCACTGCGTCATCACCAGCACCAAATGTAGCAAATCCAATTTCGGTTTGGGCACCAAATTCATGGGATAGCGTTGTATTTTACTTCATGGTCACATTAGTTTTTGTTTGTGTTGAATACGAGAGCGCTCTTAAGGGCACAGCGCTTGCTGTTGTTCTCATTGTGAGATGCATCGGTTCAAGTATCCTTGGTTCCTACCATGTTGCACGAATTTATTATATTAATTACTTTGCATATCAATTCATTACATCCTGTTACATGACATTTAATATTTACATCATCATTTTGATCATTTCTGTCTTCCATCCAGGAATTGTGCCTTATTGGGCAGTTATTGTAGTTTTTGTTTTTCTTGTTTTTGCACTGTTTTTCATTTTCAAACTTTATACTCATATTCGTATCAAGAAGTTCATGAAAAACCTGAAGAACGCACAGAAACTTGATCCCACAGATACAAAATCAAGTAAACGAACAGACGACGAAGATGAACCATTACTTGACCAATTTTCAGATTTGAAACTTGGTAATAGCATGCAAGCATTGTTTGCAGTCCGTGCAGCATGTATCTTAGGTCTTGATTGTTTTGCGGATGGTAGTATTGTTAAATACGTATTACATAACTATCCAGATTTGCAATTCGAGATGTTATACATGAATTTTTTGATTCCAGATAATTTGAATTTCCTTAAACAATTGATTGACTCATTTTTATCACGTAATACACCAAAATTCCTTGAAGCAGCAATCTTATTCCAACTTGTTACATCAATACAAGAGTCATCAAATGAATTATCATCTGAGATCTCACATGAAATCTCAAAGAACTCATTGGCAGGTTTCAAATGCGAACAAATCTTATCTAAGTTCTGGGCCGGCTGTTATAAAGGTGATATTTCACAGATGTCACGTTCAACATTTATGTTACATCAGAATATTTACGAGTTGTCAGAGAACTGGCGACAATTAGTTATCCGATATCCATATTCGACACCAACACTGAAAGAATACATCAAGTTCTTGAATGGCATTGGTCGTCAGCACCGATTGGCAGAAACATTGATCAAAGTCCATCCAAAGTTGTCAGACAATGCATCATCAAACATCAACCAAACACAACAAGACAATGAGATCAACATGACATTATTACACATGTCTATTGAAGATGCAGTTGATCGACGTCCATTATCGAGTTTGTATCATGCTAAAATCCGATTGTATTTAGCAGTTATATTAGCCATCATTTTCATTATCGCTGCTATTGTTTTAGCATTTATTTTCATTTATATCAGTTCAGGCATGTCATCATATTTATATTATTCAGACACAACATTATCACTGATTTTCCATTCTCCAAATCTTTTTGAAAAGATCAAAAACAACGAAAGTGATTCACGTGAGATCTTCTTCAACCATGCTAAGACATTAGATACATCCATGACAATGTTGTTGACGAACACGCCATTTAAAGTTCTGAAGAGTAATTCAGAATTGGATACAAATTTGACTGTTCAAGTTATCAATTACAAACAATCAGAAAAAGTCGGAATTGTCAAATTTTTACGATTATATTCATATTTTGCACGTAGTATTCCATTTGTTGAAACTAACGATACTCTTGTTACATTGATGAAGAACAATACATTTGGCATTGGCTATGCAGTGTTTCTTGCAAGTGATGCCGAATTAGTTTCTATTCAAAGTATTATTAATTCACTTCGTAAATACATCAACATTTTCTATGGTGTTACATGGGGCATCATGATCTTGTTCATGGTTTCATTGATATATTTAGGTCTTCAGAATGTTCGTAATGAGTTAAAATACATCTTTAACTTATATTTGACCATTCCACGATCATTAATTACGGAATTCATGGATGGCAATGGTTCCAAAAAAGAAAATGCACACCGAGTTTTCTCATCAAACATCTTACAAACGAACACATTTGATGATGTTGATGATGCACAACAGAACCAAGAACAGAATGATTACAAAGCAGTTGACAATCTCAAACTGCTAGTTCATGATCAAACATCAAGTTCAACCGTTATTCCTAAACACTTTTCTCTTAAAGTTTGGTTGATCCTCGGTTGTATCACATTGTTGTTGATGATCAGTGCAACAGTTGAAGTTTTCCTTTTCACACAGTTTGTTAGCGAGATGATGTTATGTTTCAGGACACTTCAAATGACATCACAACGAACGACAGGATGTTCTATTGCATTGCAAGGTTTGTTGAGTAACTTCACCACATTCTCACGAGATTATTGTGTTGCACGCCTTCAATTGTCAAAAGATTTCAACAACAAACTTTTGTTTGCAGTTGACGAAAACATCTCTAAGAAGATGCTCACATCATCCGATTACTACTCTATTGTTCACGACCATCCATGTGAAGACGACGCTAACATGAGTTGTTGGCCATTCAATCACTTGTTCGATTATTACATGATATTAGCCAGCAAAGCATTCAATTCAACTATTTCAGATTCAGAAATGAATACATTAGTTAATCTTTACAACGACTATTTGTATCCTAAATCAGTTGACTTGCATGAGATTGGTTACGAATACATTGTCAACCAATTCAAACGAGAACAAATCATTATTTTGCTTATTTTCTTCATTATCATCATTGTTGTTATTTTCACAGGTTTTGTTTTCCTTCGACCTATCATCAAACAACTTGATTCCACTATCGAAGCAGTCAAACTCCCATTGAAGTTCATCCCTCCAATCAAAGTTCCGGATCTCCCGAAGATCATGTTGTATCTTCAAGGTGAAGCAGATTGGCAATATGAGAATTTCTTGAATCTCACAGAGACAGACAATTCTCGATTCGGCAACTACTTGAACATCCTTGAGTATCCACATGCTATTTTCGAAGAAGACAAGACACTTCTATTCGCTAATCCTCCATTCTATTCATTGATTGGTGCACCACGCGAAGCATGCATTGGTCTTAGCATGGAATCTATTTTCTCACGAGTTATCAACTTCAAGAATGACGACAAACACCCATTCCACGACATCCTTCGTTTCGCTGATGGTGCAGCTCAACAGACATGCACAAGCATCACTACATCATTCGAACGTCAAGGTCGTAAGATGAAGAACGTCGAAATCCACCTTACAAAGATCGAAAGCGAAGAGAACAAACACGTCTTCATCATGTCATTCGACGACTTGAGTTATCACGACCATCTTGAAGAGATCACACGATACGAGCGCCAGATTGCCGAGAACCTGAAACACATGGCTTTACCAGCACAGCTATTCAACGCTCTTAATGTCGATGGTATTTTAAAAGCACGTAGCTACGAGAATACAGCTATGTCTAGTTTCTCTATTGGATATGCAAGCATCAAAGACGAATACGACGGCGAGCTTGCTGATGGCTGTTCTCTTTTCATGAAGTCAGTTAAAGAAGTTTCAGGTGTTTTCCCTAACATCGTCAAAATCGTCCAAGAACCTCCACATTTCATTTTCTTCTTGATTCCCGAAGAAAACGAACAACTTGATGTTATTGCCATCCAGATGGTCCACTTCATGAACGCTGTCATCAACTCATTCAACTCCAGCACACAGAAGTTCAAGATCTCAGGCATCATGCTCGTTGGTCAGATCATGATCATCCCTATGAAGACTAAGTTACCAGTCATGGAGTGTTTTGGGAGTGGATATCGTGTTTTGATTCAGACTCGTATGAAGATCAAGAACTCAGGGAAGTTCTATGTTACAAAAGACACCGCTTCTCTTCTTACGGAACAGAAGACAGTCACATTTTCAGAAGAATGTGACTCAGACTTATATGTTGTCAACTCTCGACACATGGATGACTAATTTATTTTTTTTACATTTGAGTAGGGGTAATTTTAGCTAAAAGTGACACACCTGTAAAAAGTGACACGCCCGTGAAGGATGTGATTACCGATCGGTAATTTCGACAGTTTAGAATTTAAAATTTTTTATGGAACTGTTGCGAGTTTCATAAAGAATTTAAGGAATATAAGCAAAGATTTGAATCAAAATCTTAGACCTAAGCCGCTCGATTCGCTCGCGGCTTCCGCGAATTACAGATCAGCAAAGATTTGAATCAAAATCTTCAAACTAAGCCGATCGCTTCGCTCGCGGCTTTCTTTATTATTTTAAATTTGCATATTTCCATCAAAAGTTCATAAGGTAAAAAATTTTGTTTATATTATTGCAAAATAAAATCTTCATTATCAAAATAATATTAAATGATAATATAATATAATTTATAAACAACTATTATTTAATAAAGTTTAATTGCCAAGGTTCATCTAATTTTTTGATTTTTAATGTTTTATGAATTTTATTTATCATGTATATATCTAATGAAGATTATATATGTAGAAGATAAGTACCTTAATATGTACGTAAAAATTAATGAAATCTATTTTGAATGTAGAACCGAGCAATTTTCAAATTTTGTGCTTTTTTTGAATTTTCTCGATACCAGATAAGTTGTGTTGGCTAAATAATATATGGATACAATGTGTCTTATAGATGAATATATGCACAAAGTTTAAGAGGCCATTTTCTTTCAGAAACCGAGATTTGTGAATTTTTTCAAATTTTGTGCTTTTTTTGATATTGAAATTTCATTTCATTTTTTTGATGCATATCGATGCACCATGCGAACTTAAAGAAAGGCTATCTTATATAGATGCTATGACAGCTGTCATTGATAACGAATGCCATGCAGGTTGTCCATATAGTTAGTATGGGTTAGTTGGGTACTGTGGCACTGCGCGCCTCCTTACTCATTATATGTGAATTTGACACTTTACAAAACCGTTAACGTATATTTTACAACATGAATGCAAAAACTAACTTAACCTTAAATATTTACAAAGCCGCCAACCACTTCACCTCACTAACGAACTCACTAATGTAAAAATAAACGTTCTCACTATCGTTCTCACTAACGACTTCACTAATGTTCTCATAAATTTTCCTCAATATCTTCATCATTAGTGTTAACCCTATTGTAGTCATACTTGAAGCCATAAACTTTCTCTAACTTCTTAACGTACAATTTACATAACTTACCTTCGTCATCGTATGGTTTAATGATATAACTATTTCTATCTTTATACACAGTCAATGAAAAGTCAACTGGTCTCGGATGTATTTGAAAGAACATGTTATGCTCAGGAAGGAAGAATAAATGTTTAAATGTATGTTTGTTATACTGTGGAATTCGAATGAGTTGCTTTTGTTCTGTCATTTATATAAAAATAAAAATTTTCAGTAAAAATAAACTTAAAAATTAATGATATCACCACCCTCACACGTATGAAAACATAGCACAAAAATAAATTTAGGGTAGAAGGTTAGATCTAACCCGATTTCTAACCTCATTTCTACCCTGTTGAATTCATTGCTTTATAACTCTCTTCCTTGGTTTCTTTTTAGTTGCTTTCTTCACATCTGTCTCCAACTTGACTGTCTTTCTTCTTCGGCCGTAATGATACCAGTTACTTCCACCAGTCAATGGGTCAAATGGTCTTTCGTAAGGGTTTCCATACATTCCATAGGGACCATACGGAAGAACTACTGGTGGAGAAGAAACATTTTCTTTAGTTCCATCAAATCTATTTAAATGCATTGTTTCACCTTTCATCTGGTCATTAAAGTCTTTTGCGTGTTTTGCAAACTCATCGTCCTTTCCTAAAGCATTTTCTGACTCAGTCGCAACTAAATTGGATGCTTTATTTATGAGCCCTATTTTATTTAATCTTAACTTCTTTGCAACCCAGCCTCCAATCTTCCCTTTATTTGCATCTAATGTCTTCGAAACCCTTCCTCCACTCATTTTATTTACTGCGTCATAAGCTCCAAGTGCTTTTGCTCCAAATGCTAATGCTTTTGTTCCCATTGCGCCTAAAGCTGCCCAAGCTACTATTTACACCATATTAAAATCATCTCTCTTCAATATTATCTCATAAAAGTTCTCGTTACTGGAGAAAGTCAATGAAACATAAGCGTTCTCATTCATAAACTTCTTTCTTATATCATCTATACGCTTCAAAATGTCTGAACAATTGCTAACATCTTCTACAACAGTTATTTCATCATGAATGACCTTCAAGAACAAGCTCATTTAATATGCTATTAAAATCATCTCAATAATGAGTCCATCCTTTCCATCTTTAGGTAGCACAACATCTTTCATTGAAGAAGGTTCGACAAGTCTTATGTTAAACTTACTGACAAAGTTTGTTATACTATAATGCTTCGGCGGCGAATACATGTAGTTTGAAAGACATAATATAGATTCTTCAGCAAATTCACTTATACTGGATTTTATAACAATGTTCTCACGAGACCAAATACCGCCAATTGACAATCTTGTAAGCAATCCTGCTGAACCTTCTACTGTAAATGTCGATGGTAACATTCCACGAAGGTCATCTATTGACATCTTTGAGTCACTGAATTTAAATATTTTCTTAAAGCAATCGTCATTATCTAACCATGCAATAGCTTTGAAGTTTTCATTCGAATATACATCTGCTTCATTAAATGTAAATCCTGACTTCTTTGCAGAGATGACTTTAAAATCTATTGAGTTTGTTTCAAAATTATATGCTATGGTAACTTCTGAAGGTAATGGATGCCCTTCCGCAGTCAGTTGTTCTCTCACTACCGTTTGAAGCTTTGTGTTAAAAACTTTCATGTCATCTCCTGTGTCTAGGTTCACATACACAGCAACAGGAAAACTATCTTGCTTCTTTGTTTCATCATTATATCTCAAAAACATTAAAGTTCTTCAATAATATTGTTCTTCCTGCTGGAATACTTCGAACCTGTCTGATTTCAATAGCTTTCTCACCTCCTACATACTCTACCCAGTGTCTTGGATATTCATAAGTATACTGACTTTCTTGAATTTTGGTTGGTTTCATCATAACATGTTCATAGTATATCTTTATACTCTTGTCAGTTAGACTCGGTGCTATGTTCTGAATATTTCTGACTTGCATTTTTAATGGAGATAAAATGAAGCATTTAATACATGACGTAGATGAAGACATGAATGAAACTACAGACAAACTTAACTCTTCTCTCATTCTTCCTTTCAGCAAAGATTATGAGTTCTGTTCAAATGGTGTGTATTTCTATTGTGGAAAGATGGGTTCAGGTAAGACATTTAACCTCATTCGTCATATACTCATAACAGAACGTTTAGGAAATGACTCATATTATGACCAAATCATTATATCAGCAACTTCAGACTCTATGGACTCAACAGCGAAAACATTTATGTCAAAAGTTCAAGCCTCTGTCGTTAAAGTTCCAGACAGTGAACTCATTGAATTTCTTCAACGTTACATTCGACGTAAGAGGAAATATTATGCTATCGTAGAGTTCATACAGTCAGGAATGCAAAAGACTTCTGAGGAGATGGAAAGAATTATTGACAAACACCACTTACGTCAATACTCAGGAGTTTACGATATGAAACGACTTACAAACTACATTCTGTCAAAACTTTCAAAATACCCCTTCAAAAAGTATCCTTCAAACACTCTGCTCGTTTGTGACGACTTCGCCGGAAAAGGTTTAGTTTCAAAGCCTGACTCACCATTAGCTAACATCATAACTAAAGTCAGACATTACCACTTAACTGTAGCAATACTTATGCAAACATGGAGGTTTTTAGCTTTAAACATAAAACGTCTCATAACTGACTTCGTTATCTTTCAAGGTTTCTCACGTTATGATATTGAACTCATTTGGAAACAGTCAGGTATAACATTACCTTTTGAAGAAATTTGGGAAGCATATAAGTCTCTCATCTCTCCTCGTTCATACCTTGAGATTCATATCATGACTAATACCATTAAAGTCAAAAATATTCCATGGGAACGACCAACATTGTTTTAAAGTTTAACCTTCAATTGACTGATGGTAAACAAATTCCATGCATCTCTGTCGCCATTTCTGTTAATATTTTTGCTGTCATTCATATCATCCACTTCCCCATCCGTTAGCTTTTGAGGATATGCGTTAGAATAGCTGTTCTTAAATGAAGGCTTTTCACCTTTGAGAGCATAAACTCTATAACTTTCTGCATACTTTATGTTTGAACCTCCTGAGCCATCATTGACATAAATTTTTATAGGCTTCCACCCTTTGTTCATGTTCCTGCTTCTTCCCTTTGCTCTTTTGTTCAGTAGTTCTACATCTTTATACACAGCACCTGTCTCAGTGAATTCAACAATATTTTCATTCGTTAGCTTTAAATTCAAACCCTTGTCGAGTATATTGTTCATTTCATACATATAAAAGGTTTTTATTCTATATGAAATGAGAAGCAAATCCATCTTAGCTGGTGCCGTTAATGTTCCAATTGAACCAACATCAAATGTTGACTCACGAACGACAAACAATATTGTCATAAAGAACTATAGTTCGGAGTGTTTGAAAGAAAAAGAACCAGATCTTAAGTCGGGACCTTCGGTCTTGGCGCATGGCGCCGTGAATTTAAACACAGCTTCAAACGCTAACGCTACATCAGATGTTAAGTTAGAATATCCACCACTGGACCAAGTTCTTTCAAGAGAAGCCAACGACAACCCTTACACAAATGTTCAAACAAATCCTTCAGATAACGTAGACCATTACCTTCTTCAGTTATACCAAACAATTTTACTCAAAGACGATAAGAAGCTTTTGATAAATCTTATAAGTAAGAACCAAATAATTCTAACAAAGGAGGACCTTGAAAATGTTATCTCACGAATAACAGGGAAACAATGTGTCATTGATTATCTCGACCCTGAAATCGAATGCTGTGGTCAAACTCCACTATTCATGAAAATAGGTAACATCCGCATCATTGAAACACCAGGTACTCCAGGAGTTGAGTTTAAGTATAAATATTCGAACGAGTATACAAAACTATCTACTTACTATAAGCTTTGTTTGAAATATGTTTTAGTAAATTAAAGCAGTCAGGAGGGCTCTTTGAGCCCATCTTGGCGCTTTGCGCCGTCAGTCAAAAAAATTTCAAGTTAGCAATTTGTAATATCTATCCAAAACTTCTTCAACAGTATCGAACTCATCTTCATAATGCAAACCTAATCTTATTGACTTGGTGCAGTTTTCACTAACACAATATTTTTCTGTTCTCTTGACTGACATAACTAATTCATTTGTTTCATCAAACAGCAACAACCAAAGTTCATAACCTAATACATAACATTCATACTTTATATTTTTAGCTCTGAGTTCTCTTGTAAGCTGTTGCATTTAATATTTTCTAAAAAGTCAACTTCAACAGTCATTCGCACTGGTGCCTTCAGTTCTACAGGCTCTCCTTGAAAGTCAACAAGTCTGAATTGCATGTCTTTCAAATTATGAGGACTAATGCGAACCCATTTACCTAAATGAGTTGCTATGACAGGAACGTTTGGAATGAACATTGAATTTACTTCATAACAGAAAGACTTATATTCTACTGAACCTTTACTATTAACTCCTGAAATACCTGTGACATTAGCTATTTTTGACTCAACGTACAAACAATTACCATAACATACGTATGGAACAGATTTCATCTCAATCGTTTTGTCAACACTTTTCAAAGGAAATGTCATATGGTATGCTCCCAGAAGCAATTGAACTCTATGACTCATTCGTGTTATCTTAAACTCCTTCACATAACTGAACTTCAAAACTCCTGCAATAAGTTTAACATTCATTAAGTTTTCTTCGTTATCCTTGTTTATTGTAGTATTTATGAGAGCATTTAACACTCCAGCTAATGTTTCCATCTTATATTCTACATTATTGTGAAATCTTATTTCGTGCTTCTTTCCATCTATTTCAATCTCCATGAAATCTGTTTCATCTGTTATAACGAATGAAGCGATAGTATTGAAGTCAACCATTCTGAATGCAAGCGCCTCATTCTGTAGACCTAAGTTTGTTTGTAGCTTTACTGTCCCGTATTCGTTTGGGTCTGTACTTTGCAAATAGAACAACATTTTATTCTCATTAAAATATGAGTATAGCTGCATATGCGTATGAAGCTGACAGAGCTAAACGTTTATATTTTGGTCAATACTCTCTCACACTTACTGACAAATATATTGTTATCACTGATGGAAATACTGAGAAATACATAACATGGAAGGACTATGAAAAGTTTGACCCTATTTTAACTCCATGTACTATGCCATTCATTGTAAATGGTGAAGTTGTCATGAAGAACGACACAACCGTATATAAGTCTGTTCATGAAGCGTTAGAATATATGTTGAATCATAACCCAAAAAGATTTGACCCAAGCACTACACCATGTGCAATGCCGTTTATAAAGGACGGTGAAATCGTAAGAGTTCCGGATTCAACGGTTTACACAGCTGTTCAAAACAGTTTACAAAACATTTTAGCGAATATCTTTAATTCAGAAACTACAGAAATAAAATTACCGTATATAACAGATGCTAAAGAAATTAAATCAAAAACGACAACATTATTTACGTCACTTAATGATTTAATGACTTATATCATTAATATTCCTGCACCAACTACAGCATTTGATCCAAACTCGACGGTTTGCAGTGTACCTTTCATAAATGACAGTTCATTAATTACTTTAAGGGATTCGACAGTAAATGAATCATTAAAGGCGTCATTAATGAAAATCATTGATTTTAATTCATTCATGAATACATATAATTCATTCATTAATGTTTCATATGCTTCTAAAGAAGGTGAGCCAAAAACTATCGATAAAGCGGTGTATGAAATAAAAGCATCAACGACGAAATTGAATTCGTTAACTTTTGACGGTGATAGTTTCGTTAATGACATAACATCGGGGAAAACAATTTTAACGAAAGAATACTTAAAATCTCATGTTAGTGAGTTCGTTGAAATTGAAAAAGAAGGTGGAATTAAGTTCGATCCACTGAATTTCATTTTCAGCTTAGCGAATGCGGGTGTTAGTTTCGCTGAATGGACAACGATACAGAGTGAAATAAATGCAATATGGACGTTTTTGGGGTCAAAAGCGGGGATGAGTGAGCTTGTAAATGCTGCAAGAACATTAGGTGAAACAGGAAATTTTGTAGATGGTTTTAAAAGACTTGTTTCAAACGTTTTGACAAACACAAAGAAATTATTTAGATATACCGTACATAACGGACGGATTTTCGAACAGATAGCAACAAACCCTCCGGTTATGGCTGCGTTGATGATGGTTAGAGATATAAAACCACGTAACGACGGGAACGAAGAACATGAACAACAGGATACTGGTCGGGTTATTCGAGACATTAAAAACGTGTATCCTGAAGTTATTGATTTATTTAGAGGAGTTAATGATTCAATTTCAAAACATTCTATAACCCTCGATGAAGAGAATAAATTAACAGATTATATATTCGTCATTATTGCAGAATTAATGAAGAGAATAAATGAAAAAGGAATTGGTGATATCATTAATGTCAGCGATGTAATGATGAAAAGAAATTTTGACTCATTATTTACAAAACCGAAAACAGAATATAGTCTTTATGACGTAATTACCGAATTAATGAAAAAGATTAATGATAATAAGAGTTCTGGCGGAAGAGTTGAATTAGAAGTGAATGATGTTAATGAGAAATTAGCCGAAAAAGCAGACAAAAATGAGCTTTTAGCTCTGAGTGATAAAGTCAAGAACCACGTTCATTATATAACTTCAGACGAACAGATTATAACGGACTACCATGGATATTTAACACGAAGTGATGAAGTGAAGACGAAAGATGTTAATGAAAGAAGATATAAATACATTCGTGCTAAAGGTTATGACATAAGCTGTACTGTACAGTATGATGTAGCTAAAGCACCAGAAGCATTTGGTTATACCGGTGAAATTTATGCCTCTACTTTCTCTGTTAAAGGTGTATTAGTTGAACCAAGATTTACATTGAGAGTTAAGTCAAAAATAACGTTTGAAGATGCTATTAAAAGTAAAGCTGACAAAGTTGAACTCGAAGCAATGAACAAAGTTTTGAAATCTCATAAACACAACATCTCCGATATAAATGAACTTCAAGCTACATTAAATAGTAAAGCTGACAAGAACCATACACATGAATCCTTCACTACTGTTAGAGCTGATGACATAATATTGAACTTTGACCTTGGTTCAAGTGCACCTTTAGAGAATCCAAGTACAAGCGTAAAAGATACACTAAACTCCTTAAATAACAAATGTATGAACATTGAAGGTCATGTCAGAAACTTTGAAGCATATGAACTACCAACAATGTTAGATAAGAAAGCTGACAAAACAAAGCTTCAAACATTAAAGACTGAAATACTTCAAACATTATATCCTATAGGCTCTATTTATACGTCAATGAACTCAACAAATCCAGAAACAGTTTTAGGTTTTGGTGAATGGAAGCAGATTGTAGACAAATTCTTATACTGTGCTAGATATTCAAAGCAAACAGGAGGTTCGAAGAAAATTAAAGAAGCAAACCTTCCACCGCACACTCATACAGGAACTACAAACTTTTCTGGCGACCATAGCCACTCATTAAGAGACCACCCATTATACAACTCAGAATATGAAGCTGGCAATGACGTTTTATCTCCATCTTATAACAATTCAGCAAAAAAGACTTTTCGACCAACTGAACCAGGAGGAAATCATTCACACACTTTCACAACAAATCCAACAGGCTCGGGTGCAGATTATATGCCACCATTTGTGACTGTATTCGCATGGTACCGCGTTCAATAAAATCTTTAACTTTACATAAATGAGCTTGAAAGAAGTATTCGAACAACATCCATGGAGGTCATTTAAGAAGTTCAATGAAGCTGCAAAGAGTTGGGGAATTACTAACAGAGCTGAAGTTAAAAAGTTCTTTGACAAAAATGTTGTACATCAAACAAAAATAAACCCTTACGACTACTTTTTACCAATTTACTCCAACACTCCTGACGCATACCAATTTGACACTCTCATTCAAAGCAGAAAAGGAGGACATAAACCATTCCTCATCTTCATTAATGTTAACACTCGTAAAGCATATGCATATCCAATGAAAAATAAAGGAACTCGTGAAGTGTTAAGAGTTTTACAGACGTTCGTGGCAGAACATAGCCCAAGTACTTTAACATCAGACCAAGACAGTGCATACCTCAGCAATGAAATCACAGATTTTCTCATTAAGCATAACATAACTCACTACACTACTGAAGACCATAACCATAACATACTCGGTATCATAAACCGCTTCATAAGAACGCCCAGAGATTTAAACCAAGAGCGAGACTTTACCGAAGAAACAATGAATCATTTTCTCGAAGTATATAATTCCTCAACACATTCTACAACAGGACATACACCAAATTCAATGACACAACAACAAGAAGAAAAGTATATACAAAAGAAACGAAGCCAAACACAAAATATCAGAAATTCAACACAATTTACCCTCATTCCTGGTACAAAAGTTCGTGTAGTTCTTGACGACAAACCGTTGACAAAGAAACGTTTAAGGTTAAGTCGAAATTATTATATAGTAGATTCAACGCAAGGTAATGGATATCTTATAAAAGCTGCTGACGACTCCATAGCATTTTAACCTCGTCATAAATTAGTTGAAAGTAGTAATGGCAAACTTGCTGAAACCATTGACGAAGCAAAGCGAGGAGTGGTTATTGAAATACTTGGCTATAACACAAACGATGACACTTATAAAGTAAGATATGAAGGAGGCGTTGAAGATGTTATACTATCTAAGAACTTGAGAGAGTCGAAGCCAACACATCTGGGACCATTAGAGCGGGAGTACTGGAAAGATAAAAACATGCCAGAAAGAATAAGAAAATTCTTCTAAACTTTTTCGTTGGATGTAAATCAGACATGAACGAGAACAGTCATGATATCATTAATGGTACCATTTATTTACACCAAAAATAATGTTTAGGGTAGATGGTTAGATCTAACCTCATTTCTACCCTCATTTCTACCCTCATGAATTTCCTTAAGACAGAAAAAATAACGTTATTTTTCTAACTTTTTATCTTGTAGGTAAGAACAGAAATGTCAGTCGAAGCAAAAACATTCACTAACAAATCTAATGGCGAAACATTCACAAAAGGCACTTATAACGGTATTGAAGTCTTACGTAGAGACAAGGATGGTTACATTAATGCAACAAATATGTGTCAGCAGTTTAGGAAAGACTTTAGAAAGTTGTTGGAAAATAAGTCCTGGGAAGAGTATTATAAGACATTTTGACGAAGTGCAAATCTTCACTTCGTGTCATGATGCAAAAATAATGCAGGAATTCCTGAGTTTTGGTTGAAAGAATACGGTCGAGCCACTTTTGGCTCCACCTCAAAACAAGCATTTTATGAGCTTACTAAGGGCGTTATAAATGAATTCAAAGGTATTTACATACATCCTGACCTCGTTCATTTTGTTGCTGAATTTACACCAAAAATAATGTTTATGTTAGCATGTTAGATCTAACACGTTTTCTAACCACTTTTCTAACATGGTCTAAAACACACAAAAGCTCACTATTCATGAATTCGATGAAATAGAAGTGAAACCAACTGACTCAGTAGAAATAAAGAAGTTCATACGTAAAGTAAACTATGAGTTTCTAGGATATCATTGCAACCATAAAGTTATGGACAAAGATTGCGACATGGTATATAAGAACATCTCTGACATATATAAATCTGAAGAATTTAAGACATACGACAACTTTGTTTCGTTAGTTGCTGAATGTGTATGGCAGATAAGAGATAAAGATAAAAGATGTAAAATATGGAACGAACAAATCAGACCTACATATTCTGAGTTAAAGAAAACCATTGACGCCTTAGTTGTTCTAGCAGGTCAAATTTCAATGTATAACGCAAAAATGAATCCACAATGTTCAAAATGTAAAGCAGCAATGAGGAAATATAACTACTCCGTCAAAGAGATAGAACGTATGAGAAACGACTATGCTGACTTAAAGAAAGAAGTAGAGAAACCAGCAGAAGATAAAATGGACATGTTAGCATTTCTGAATAAAAACAATCCAACAGCAGAAGATTTCCTATTATCTGATGTCAAGAAGAAGTATAAAGAAACCTTCGGCATAGTTAAAATTTTTGATATTCTTCGTGAAGAAATAGAAGCTACAAAACTGTTTAAAGTCATGAACCATCGCAACATATACCATGTAAAACGCTTGTAAATAGTTATGTTAGAAAAGTGGTTAGAAAACGTGTTAGATCTAACATGCTAACATAAACTTTATTTTTGTCTGAAAAATGACCAAATTTCATGAATTTTTAACATTTCCTTAAGACAGAAAAAATAACGCTAATTTTATTTTTATTTATTTTTTTATTTTGTATGTAAGAACAGTAATGTCAACAACAGAGAACACAACAACTGCTATCGTTCATGAAGCCATAAATGAAGAATACGAATACATACAATATAACAAACAACTTCGCCTCATTCGTTCGGTCAAAGATGATATGTACCAAATGCAAAGTATTTTGAATGCTCTTCTTTCTACAAAGCAAGCATATCATTGGTTTGAAAACCAACAGACAAAAGAACTTTTAGAAGAATTTCCTCATATGATTGCTTCCCTCGGAAAACCGAGAGAAGAGATTCCGTACGAAAATCGCAAGAATTTGGCTCCTGGTTTGAAAGGTTATTATGTTCATAGACTTTTAGTAAATGCTGTAGCAATGTGGGCTTCACCTCGTTATGCTTGTTATATTTTCATGATGTTAGATGAACTATATAAAGCAGAACGTGGAGAGATGGAAAAGAAACTTCAAGCAAAAGATGAAGTCATTGAATCCAAAGACAAAAGCATACAGAAAAGAATACCGCGTTCAGTACCAAAAGGAAAGGAAAAAAGCTATAAGTATATGATTTACGCTGAAGAGTTGGAGAAAGAAGAAGATAGAGATATGGTTATGTTGCATTTAGTCAGAAGAAACAACAAGAGCTTTTATGACCTCGCTAAAATATATAAATCTGACAGAAACTGGTTCTATCGTGAAAACTTACCGATTTCAATGACACCGAATGAGCAAATAAAGGAAATTGTCAAAAATACTCTTCCTCAAACACACTATGACATCAAAGGTTGCACAATACTTATATTCAAAGAAGACTTAACATTACTGAAGGAAAAAATAACAGAATATTTCGACAACTTCAAAGAGGAAGAATGAACAAAAAATATATTTTTGCTTAAATGACGTCAGGGTCAATTTCTTCAACCATTTCACTTTCTTCGTCAATGTCAATAGAAGCTTCTTCAACCTTTGGTAAGAATTTCTGTATAACATCTTTGTTCGTTATTGTCTTCAGAGATGAAGGATAATATTTCACATTTGTTTCACCCTTCTTATATTCTTTCTGTTCGGAAAGATTTAAAGCAATACTGAAGAAGTCAATGTTAGAGTTCTTTATAACAGTATAATGAGTATCTTTGACATTCACGAAGAAACCCTTTTGTTTCAAAACTACTGCTAACTCTTGTGAAGTATAACGTTTGCGGTCAATGACGATAGCTAATGGTCTGACATACTGACCAAACTTAGATTCTTTCACAAACTTCTTGTTAAAGATAACATTAACATTTGAAGCATTATTGAACTCATTCTTGATGGCATTAGCGAGAGCATTGTATGAAAAGAACTTGCAATCTTGCATGTGTTTCATTAAAATAAAAATATTAAATTATTTTGAAAAATAACTTTAAAAAATCTAATCTAATTTTTTCAAAAAAAAATATTTTTTTTATTTCCTACTAAAGATGTATCGGAAGTTGTCTAAGTTAGAACACTCGGAAATAAAACAACTTCTTACAGAAGCTAATATAGATGTTGCAAAGCATTACGCGACAAACAAAAAAGCACTCGCTGACATCCTCAATGACTACAATGGTGAAATAACTTATGATAGAATTCATGAGTTCATAAAGTCGCAACGCGGCGAGGACGAAGTCCATGCAAGAGCATTTCCTTTAAATGACGTTGCTATTGACTTATATCATAGACGTTCAGTACCTCATGAAGTAAGAAGAGAAATGTTTGACATAACAAATGCAAACGTTGGTCATACTCGTAAAGCTCTTTCTCATGATGTTCGTCAAGAGATGTTTGACATAACAAATGCAAACGTTGGTGAAACACGAAAGAGAGATGACACACTGAAACAACAGAGAAGAGAGATGTTTAAAATGCTTTAGAACAAGTTCGCAAAGCTAACGATGTCATTCTTCCATTGACGACAAACCAAAAGAAGGTGGGAGATGGTTAAAGAAAGATGAAGAGAATAGGAAGAGAAATGTGAAGTCAGGCAATAGACTCATTGACTTTAACATCGAAGCTTTAGATGAACCAAACAGAGACTACTTACACAAACATTTCGGTAAGGTTTTCATGAGACTCTTAGAGAAGATTAAAATAAAACTCCCAACAAAGATGGATGGTATGTTATAAACTGGTGGAAAGTATGAATGTTCTACGTTAACCTCAATAATATTGGAACATTACTACATCAGCTCTTGAAGAGAACTTTATATCAGAGATAGAAGCAAATGCCGCAGGTATTGTTGAAATGCACTATGACTTCTTCTTGACAAACATAAAGAATCTTACTGAAATAAAGATGTATGATTTAAAAAATGAAGCTTAACGATGTCAGATGTAAAGAAAGGCAAACCAAAAAAGAGACCATATAGAGATGAAACACACTGACAGAAAGACAGAAAAGATTATTGAACAGACTTAAACAAACAGGAGATAAACAAGATATAGATGACTTCTGAATGAAATCCTTGGTGAAAAGAAAGAATTTTATAAGAAGAGAACGGTTCAGTTCTGGAAGTATCTTGCACATTACCTATAAATCTTAACGCTACCAAATCTTCAATGAACTGAACAAAAGAACTGCAACACTTATGACAGAAATAACTGCTTCGTTTATGCTTGCATTCAGGCTGAGTAAATGAAGAAACTATTGACTACATAGAGAGAAGTCATTCGTGTTAGAGACTTTCCTCAAAGTAAAGACAAGAAATTTCTGACGCAACTGTATAGCATTTAATGTTACCATTGGTATTTCAATGACTCAAGACATAATGAAATAAAGAGATATTATACCAAAAGAATGTGAAACTGTTCAACTATTGACTTACTTCTTGTTGAAGACCACTACATGCTAAATAAAGACTTCCAATGACAACATATTTCATTCGCAACTATATAGAAATCTTGAAGGAGTGTGGTGGAATGAACATTGAGAAACAGATGAAGATTTATACAAAGAGAGAGAACAAATATGTAGTTCGCATGGATAGAACTACACCGCTATGGGATGTTATGAAAACATTGTGGGAGTGCAAATATTTCGAACCTATTTCTTATGGAGAACTTTTCACATATACGACTGACTTATATAAACAGAACCTTGCACCATTTAAAGATTTGACATATGCTCCAAAGTATTGTGTACAACTGAAGAAGAAAGCAGAGTCAAAAGAAGTAAATAAAAATAAGTGCAAGTTCATTCCTGAGCATGTTTTCTTTGCTGACTTTGAGTGTAGCACAGACGGCTTTCATAAAGCTTTTAACATCTGTTATGACAGTGAAGATGGTTCAGTGAGTGAAAGCATTTGGGGTCAGAACTGCGCAACAGAATTTTTGGAACGACTTCCTGACAAGAGTTTAGTATATTTTCACAACCTCAGCTATGACATAAACTTCATCTTAAGACACATGACAGAAGTGAAAGGAACTCCCATCATTAAAGGTTCACGAACAATGCAAATAACTGGCTTATATAAAGGAAGGACAATTATTATAAAAGACTCTTACAGTGTTATAAATAAGAAGCTTAAACTATTTCCTGCTATGTTTAACTTACAAACAGGACCGAAAGAAGTATTTCCATACAACTACTACAGCAGTACTTTGTTAGCAAATGACAACAGAACTGGTGTCATTTCTGAAGCATGTAAGTTTATCCAGGATGCAGATACATTTATGAAAAACATAGATTCCATCAAAGGTTGCAGAATAGATGAGAACCACTTCGACTTAGAAAAATATAGCTCATTTTATTGCAAACAAGATGTAAGAATTTTAAGAGAAGGTTTTGTTAAGTTCCGCAATGACATATTGAAAGAATTTGATTTAAACGTTTATGACTACGTTAGTATTTGTTCAATTGCTAACAAATTATTTGAGAACAGAGTGTACTTCCCGAATGGAAATTTATATGATCTCTCAAATAAACCAAGAGAATTTATTTCGAGATGCATTCAAGGTGGAAGATGTATGTTGTCAGATAACATTAAACAAAAGAGCGAAAAGAAACTCATTGCTGACTTCGACGCTGTTTCATTATATCCATCCGCTATAGCAAGACTTTATACTTTAGAAGGAATTCCAAAGGTTATGAAGGATGAGATGCTAAGCACAGAGTATCTCATGAGACATTTATTCGATGACGACCAAAAGGAACCCATTGGTGAAAAGTTTATGTCTGGCTTCTTTGTTCTCATTAAGATAACAGAGATTGGAATACATAGACACTTTCCTTTAATAGTTTGTGACCCTGAACTAAATCCAGAACTTAACGTTCCCAGAAGTTCAAACACTTGCTGTCTCATGTATGTTGACCATATAACATTACAAGACCTCATAAAATATCAAGGTGTCAAATGTGAAGTGTTGCAAGGATACTATTACGATGGAAACAGAGATATTAGAATAAGAGATGAAGTAAAGAAGTTGTTTGAGTTAAGGTTAAAGTATAAGAAAGAGGGAAATCCTTTGCAAGAAAATATAAAGCTCATTCTGAACAGTATTTATGGCAAAACTATTCTATCTCCTATTGAGTCAAAAATAACCATAGTAAATGACAAAGATGCTATAAGATATGCCATCAGAAACTACAACCATATAGTGAAGTTCGAAGGTTTGGATGGTTCAGATAAAACTATTTTCAAGCTAACGAAAAGCATTTGCAGACACTTTAACTTCTGTCCACTTGGTGTTAACATTCTGTCTATGTCGAAGAGAATAATGTGTGAAGTATTCTGTACTGCAGAAGATATGGGTCTTCAAATATTTTACCAGGACTGCGATAGCATGCATATTTTCAATGAAGACATCCCACTGTTAGCTCAGGAATTTCAGAAGAGATACGGTAGAGAACTTATTGGTAAAACATTAGGTCAGTTCCATTCTGACTTCGCAGAAATCACAAAAGATAAACAAAGTTTAGCATACAAGTCAATATTTTGTGGAAAGAAGACTTACATAGACTTACTCACGAATGATTTAAATGAAGTTGCATTCCATGCACGTTGTAAAGGTGTAAAACAAGACGTTCTTGCTTTAACAGCTAATGAAATGTTTCCTGAAGCTATACAATGCTATTACAATGAAAATAAGAACATTCACATACCTGTTGGAACATATGACAAAGATTCTGAGTTCAGTTTAATGAAACTTTACAAAGCACTTCATGATGGTCAAGAGATTGGATTTGACTTATGTAAGTCATGTCAACCTTGCTTTGAAGAGAAGTTTAACTTCTCAATAACGCCTAAAACAAGCTTTATTCGTAAGTTGAAGTTCTGAGGTCATTTATTTTTGTCAGCAATGAGGTCATGAATGAGGTCATGAATGAGGTCATGAATGATGTCATTTATTTTTGTCAGCAATGAGGTCATGAATGAGGTCATGAATGAGGTCATGAATGAGGTCATTTATTTTTGTCAGCAATGAGGTCATGAATGAGGTCATGAATGAGGTCATTTATTTTGTCAGCAATGAGGTCATGAATGAGGTCATTTATTTTTGTCAGCAATGAGGTCATTCGTGATAAAAATAAAACTAGCGTAGATTTTACAATACTGCGATGGTAGAGTTTAAGAGTTGTGCTTCAATGTAGAGACAGTCCTTATGGTCTGGAGGTAGCAAAACAGGTGCTTTATGGTCATGAGTGGAGAACATGTCTACCCAAAACTCACGATTGAAGCCAGTTAATTTATAGTATTTAGGATTTGGCAGTGGTGTAGTTCTTGTATGACCAATGAACTCATTTTCAACGCCTTTGGCTATATTAGAGAAAAGAATAGCTTGCTTTCTATCCCAAATGCCAGGTGTTACAATCTTTGAAAATTCATTTTTCCTCGGAAGCATTGCATCATAATTGAAAACATTCTTGAAATCATCACTTGGTTCAGAGATTTGAAATCTTATACGTAATGGATTTTCTTTCTTTTTAGCGACTTCATTGAATGGTGAGAATACAATGAATTGACAGTCATGTGCTCCATCTTCATTTTCATTAAATTCATAATGAAAGTCTATAAGTTGTGGCTGACTACCTTCTTCTTTCAGTTGTGCAAGAAACTCACGTAAAGGCTGTAAAGTTTGTACTTCAATGTTAAACTTTTTCTCGAACATTTCATTAAATGAAATCATACATTGCAACAATGTTGTATCGTCTTTAAAGTATTTGTATATGTGAATGTTTTGGGCGCTAAAAGACTGTTCGTCATTTTCTATCTCGACTTGAAGTATAAAGTCAACCTTTCTGAAAGCACGTGTTATATACATATTTGTTATGCCAATGTACTTCTCTTCATTTATGTTCACAATCCAGTCTGTTGGAAACTTAAACGTTACTCTGTTCCCCTTTATTTTGACGTCAGGGTTTTCACTACTGAACGCAACAGATAAAGGTATTTGTCTATACATTTAGTTCCGATAAAAATAACACATTTACTCTTTCTTTGCTTCAGCTTCTCTAGCTTTTGCTTCAGCTTCTTCTCTAGCTTTCTTCGCCAGCAAACGTGGGTTCTTTTGTCTTCCAGCAGCTAATGCAGCAAGTTGTTTTTCACTAAGTTTTCTCTTTGGTCTCTCTGGCTTTTGTTCTTGTTTTTGTTCCTTCAGTTCGGATAAAATTTGCTCACGAATTTCTTTCTTCAATGCTTCAACATCTATGACCCCTTGGGTCTTGTCCGTAGGGCTTGTCTGAGTCATTTGACTGCAGATAAAAAACAAAATTAAAACTTTAACCGATGTAAAATGAGCTTGTCAAAATCAGAGCGAGAGTCTATTATATTAAATGACGCAAGAGGAATACAACATCCTTTCTATTATGTAAGTCAGAGTAAAGATGGTAAAATATATGTAAGCAAAAGAAAGGTTCCATTAGCGAATGCAGAAAGCGACAACATTAAGGTGCATGGCACCGAGGGCGAAGCCCATATAAAACCTTCTGTTCAAACTGAGCCACCAAAAGAACAAGAAGAAAAGAAGCCAGATGTTCTTTCAATAACGAACCAAGAGCTTATTGCAAAGTTCGTGAATTTCATTGAAAAGCAAACCGAGTCAAAGAACCCTGACCCACCAGTGAAAGAAGTTGAGACAAAAGAGAATGTACAGTTCATTGAAAATGTCAAGAAACAACTTCCACCACGAATGTCAAGAAGAAGAGTGAGAATAATGAAGTAAATAGATATTTTTATCTGAAGTAAATACATGCAGAACGAACAGCTAAACGAATTTACTCCAGCAGAGCATATTCATCAGATTCGCTCATATTTCGATATCATAGACAATGCAGTTCAAATTGGTGACACTAATAGAAAATATTCTGACGCAAAGATTCCATCACAACCTGGAACTGCTAAAGATAACACATGGGTAACATTCAATCTCTCACCTCCTGGTGAAAATATGTTGGACCTTTACAATACATTCATTACGTATAAAATGGAAGGTCAATTTATTGCAGATAAAGAAATTGGTTCAGGTTCTAATAAAACAAACCCACCAGGATTTTGGATTGGTTTCGATGACGCTTTCTATGCAGTTGCTGGATATCAAATCCTTGCAAATGGTCGTATCGTATATTCTCAAGACAACGCAAGAGAAGAAGCATATATAACTTCAAACTCACAAACTACCGAACAAATAAAGAAAGTAGATGTTTTCTCAAAGACTCGACATGAAGATGTATGGAGTCATTCGGGAACATGCAGAACAGGACAAATTGTTAGTGGTCCAATTACAGCAGGAAAATCATTTGATTTTAAGCTTCGTTTAAGAATTCCTGTTGGAAGATTCCTTCCATTAGAAGCTATTCGATTTATTCCAGCTTTTGCAGGAAACGTTCAGCTTAAAGTAAAGTTCAGTAGCGACGCCTTACAATGCACATCTATATCTGTAAATGATATCGTTGCTTTCAATCCAACTCTTAAAGTTGCATTTGCTTCAGATTCAAATCCACCGACAAATAAATTTGTTCCATGGAATGAACCATTCACTATGATAACGAAGGCAATAGAAGCTAGTGGAACAGTTACTATTACAACTGTAACCCAGCAACTATTTCGAATAAAGATGGATTTTAATGAATGTTTCATTCATCCAAAATCATTCTCTTTAGACCCTAACATTTATACAGAACTTGTAGAACATTATACAAACGAGGCTTTATGTTTTCCTGTTAAAGTTATGGATTGGATTCCTATGGACGGTTCATTCTCAAAGAATACAGATAGTTCAAGTGCAACATTTACAGCAGCTTATACGCCTATTAATGTTAAAAGTATTTGGGCACTATTTAGAAAGAAAGACAACTATTATGTTAATTTTGAGAACCCTAAGTTTAAATATCTTCAGCTTTCCATGGGAGCTTATGGAAATATGCCTGCAGAACCTGAAAAATCATATGGACCTGTATTTTATGAAATGGTTGCGAACGCTTGCAATACAAACAATGATATGATTGGATTTAATGAAGATGTTATGAGGTCATTGGTGGATGATGGTAGTGTGGAACATAAATGGGATAGTTATGACAACACACATTTCTTATGTGGTTTTCCAACAGAAGTGGACTTTTGCTTCCAGCAAGGTCAAACATCTACTGCTCCAATAACATACAAATTGTCTGTTAAAGGACCTATTGAACTAGCAACTGAAAATGTACCAAAGCCACTTATTGGATTTATGAGGGATTGTTGCTTTGCCATTCAGGTGCGTGCTAATGGAATCCCAATAATAAGATTAGATGACTATAACTTAGCTGCGGACGACAGTGAGGAATAAAGGATGAACGTTTATTTTAAAGCTTATAAATGAGTTCTTCATCAAGCTCTCGTGAACCTTCACCATCTATGAAATAAACTTTACCAAACGATTATGGAGCACCTATTGAATATTTCTTACGAGCTGCACAATGGCAAAGAGCAGTCTCACCAAGGTTAGGTGTTCCACCAGCTCCTGTCAAAAATAGCATTTGGTCAAGTCCTTATATAAAATATGGTCTCCCACTAGGTTTGCTAGCTACAGCAGGAGCAGTTATGATGTTGAAAAGAAATAAAGCAAATGTTGTAAATAATACTGAAGTAGCTGAAGTTAAACAAACTCCAACACCTTCGCCAAAACCAACGCCTTCACAAGCAAAACCTTCAATGACTCCTGAACCTATGGAAGTACAAACTCCTATTCAAAAGTCAACTCCTAAACCGACTCCAACATTTAAACCAGAACCTACTCCTCAAATAAATCGTAAAACTCCTGCGTTTCCTTACTGAAAAAAATAACGTTATTTTTATTTAATATTAAAATTTTTATTTGATTGAAATGACGACTAAAGTCACTGAAGCAATGAAACAAAAGTTTTTGGTAGAATACATTAAATCAGGAACTATTCCAGAAGGTTTTTACATTCATACTATGAAGGATGGTAGAGTTCAGTTTAGAAAGATAAAGCAACCATTAGATAAAGAAGGAATTTTGAGAAAGATTAAACTTCATGAGGACAACATTGCTGAACTTAAGAAGAAGTTAGAAGAGTTGGAGAAAGGAAGAGAGTTATAAAGCAATGAATTCAACAGGGTAGAAATGAGGTTAGAAATCGGGTTAGATCTAACCTTCTACCCTAAATTTATTTTTGTGCTATGTTTTCATACGTGTGAGGGTGGTGATATCATTAATTTTTAAGTTTATTTTTACTGAAAATTTTTATTTTTATATAAATGACAGAACAAAAGCAACTCATTCGAATTCCACAGTATAACAAACATACATTTAAACATTTATTCTTCCTTCCTGAGCATAACATGTTCTTTCAAATACATCCGAGACCAGTTGACTTTTCATTGACTGTGTATAAAGATAGAAATAGTTATATCATTAAACCATACGATGACGAAGGTAAGTTATGTAAATTGTACGTTAAGAAGTTAGAGAAAGTTTATGGCTTCAAGTATGACTACAATAGGGTTAACACTAATGATGAAGATATTGAGGAAAATTTATGAGAACATTAGTGAAGTCGTTAGTGAGAACGATAGTGAGAACGTTTATTTTTACATTAGTGAGTTCGTTAGTGAGGTGAAGTGGTTGGCGGCTTTGTAAATATTTAAGGTTAAGTTAGTTTTTGCATTCATGTTGTAAAATATACGTTAACGGTTTTGTAAAGTGTCAAATTCACATATAATGAGTAAGGAGGCGCGCAGTGCCACAGTACCCAACTAACCCATACTAACTCATATCAATTAAAAAAAATCCAAATTTAGGGGGAACAAAATTAAAATTCAGGTGCAGTGCAGATAAATGTGAAGCATGTATCTCATTTCTAAAGGATGATGAAGAATATATCCTAACAGAATATAATGGAACACATAATCACAATCAAATCAAAGATGAGACAAAGAAATACCACACATTATCACAATGCTATCATCGGGTACTTATTAATTTTATAAAACAGGGGGGTGATCCGAAAATGGCTCAAATTGAATGCGACATAAAACTTGATCTGGATGATCCACTTAACAGGCCATCTTTTTTGAATGCATCTTCAGATCAAATGAAAACAATTCAGGAAAAAGGAAATAAAAAGATCAAAGGTATTCAAAAGTACGATGATAATCAATTCAAGTCAACTCAATTATTTAAGGGTATCAAAGAACAAGAGTCACCAAAAGATTTAATTTATTTCGATGTCGATAATTACAACAAACCAAAGAAATTAATCTTTTATTATGCTTCTTTCAAATTTCTGGACATAATCAAAATTGTGAAAGAGCATTTTATTGATGCAACCCATTCATTACTTGAATTTAAAATGTTGTTTTTCATGATATCAGCCAAATTTCCAAATACACATGCATTCCCAATTTTTCAATTTGTCGTTTATCCAAACACTTCAGAAAATATTGCATTCTGTCTCAAGGCATTTTTTAACTGGGCAAAAGTAAAACCAAAATATTTTATGTCAGATTGTGCACAAGAAATCGAAAATGCGATTATCAACTCTTTTCCAGAAGTTATCCTTCATTGGTGTGCAGTTCATGTAATGAGGGCGTTCAGAAAAATTTGAAAGATTATGCATTTGAGAGTTCAGACAAATTGATATTAGATACAAAAATGAACTATCTTGCATACGGCAGAAATGGCAAGAAAGAATGGATTGAACCAACGTTCAAAAAAATTCTGGAAATAGCCGAAAAATTCCCAGAATTTTCAAAATACATACAAAATCAATGGATATCAAACCAAGAAAGATGGACAGCCGCTGAAAGAGATGAAAATTTAGCTCTCACAAATAACATTTCAGAATCGATTAACAAAAAAATTAAATATTACTACTTTGGCGGAACAATTTTCATGAGATTTGATCGATTTGTGATGAAATTAATCGATTTTATCGTTCCTTCATTTTATTACAGAATTTCTCAAGATATAAGGCTCAGAGACAAAATTCCAAATCCGTTGCCATCTGAAAAAAAGCCAAAAAAGTCTACAATCAGACTGGATACAGAAAAATGTATAATGCTCACTGATAAAATTAAATCGTTAATAGTTAACTCATCAGCAAACTTAAATACGCTTCAATTGGGTTTAGATGCCCTACTTGATAAAGTTGTCAAGGCAGCAAAGGTTCAAAAACGAATGACCCAGTATTTTTCGAAATTAAGTATCCCAATGGAAATCAAGCTTAGTATTCTCACGCAAATTACAGAATTTGGATGCAATACCCCTCAATTCATTGTTGAGAATGCCAAGTCTTTTCAAGATAAAATTATTACAGATTTCCACCTTCAAATTTATACAACATTATAAAAATTTATGAATAAAAACTTGATATAAAATAACATTTTTATTTTTACTAAGAAAAAAGGTTTTTTGATAATAAATTTATTTTATTTCGAAAAAGTAGCAATAATCGTAAAAGGGTATTGATAGGCTTGCTAAAGTAACTAATTTTAGCTGTCAAATACTTTTGTATTTTGAAGTAAATTAGTATAAATTTGTTTTTACTTTTATTTCGAAAAAGTAGCAATAATCGTAAAAGGGTATTGATAGGCTTGCTAAAGTAACTAATTTTAGCTGTCAAATACTTTTGTATTTTGAAGTAAATTAGTATAAATTTGTTTTTACTTTATTTCGAAAAAGTAGCAATAATCGTAAAAGGGTATTGATAGGCTTGCTAAAGTAACTAATTTTAGCTGTCAAATACTTTTGTATTTTGAAGTAAATTAGTATAAATTTGATATTATTTTAACTCCCTTTGAAAACCTCAATTTTCCATACAGAGGGAACGGGAATAGCATCCAATATTCCCTGAGAATGGTTGCGCATTCTCAGTTCCCTCTATATTTCGAACGAAGCTCTCATCGGTCTTTTTTTTAATACTAAACGTTTTTTTTCCCTGTCACTTTTAGCTAAAATTTGGGTTTGCCATTTTCAATACATCTTCTAATAATACAAATTATCTTCTGCGTTATAAGACATAAATTACAAGATACGTCTTAAAAAGTCCATTATAAGATAACAATTTCAATAATTTTATGATTTCTGTAAAAATTATCTATATATCTATACTCAAGTGATATTAACTGTCACAGAATATATAATTTTATTCAATAGCAATTTTTTTTGGTTAATTATATCGTATTTCTAAAGTCTTTTCAGGGGGGTTATACTGTGATATTAGCCTTGTACTGAAAAAAGTGACGGGCAATGCCGTAAAATAATATTTTATTAAAAAATTTTTGGTGGAGAATTGGAAAATTTTTGTTGGAAAATTGGAAAATTTTCCTAATCATTTGGACTATAACCTGGCATATTAGGGAGTTTTGTCAACAACTCAGTGCTGGGATCAAGATAGTTTGTAATCCAAAAGTAGAAACGTTCCTTGGTGTCTTGTTCTGGCTTCCTGCAAAATCTGTGATTTGCAGGATTCTTCTTAATATTGTCAGAAATTGCGCAAATCATGTCCATCGTCGTCAATTCTTCACCATTGATGTTAAAACGATTTCGATTACGGTAATTTCTTTTCTCTTGCAATTCTTTTTCTGCAGGAGTCAATTCACGAACATACTTATTATGTTTGAGAGCTTCTACAGAACAAGGGCAAAGACCGCAGGCGGCGGCAGCATTTTGAACCGTTCTTAATGATACTGATTCTTGCCATGCGCTAATAAATGAGTAGATAATGGCGTAGCGCATCATTGCAGCATTGCTGTTGAACTCTTGCTTCGGTGCCTTAATGTAATCTCTCAGATAATCCGTGAATTTGGACTTTAATCTTTTGGCAATGCCAACATCAAATACTTGTAAAATGTGTGTTGTATGTGCGGGAAGAACAATTAATTTGATGTTGGCACTTGCCAAAAGGAACAATGCCAGAGGATTCTCGCGGCTGGAGTGTCCATCACACACAATGAGAGCAGGCTTGTCACGTATATCTTCTGGCATTCTCTGGCGTTCAAAGTTAAGCCACTCGATGAAGAAAATGCAATACAATAAGAATACACTTCTGTTCACCCAGCCTTTTGGCGTAGAAGTAAACCAACAATGTCTTTCGCGCTGGAATACTTTCAGTTCTCTAGGTAGTTCTGCAATACATGGGAGAACAAAGAGAGGTGGGACAGATTTGCCTGTCATTGAGCATCCGCATAAAGCTGTAATGTGCGGAAAGTTTGGAATTCCTTTGGCGATCATATGCTCTATCTCCTCAGGTAATGCAACTTTCTTCTTCTTAAATTTGTTTATGAATGTTTCATCGATACTAAAAATCAACTCCTCTGGAGTACTTTCGATTGTTTCACGATGTTTATCGTAGAATTCTTCGATAATTCTTGGTTCACACGCCATGTATCTTGATTCTTCAATCTCTTGGCATGCCTTAAGCTTGCAATGCAATTGCTGTAAAATATGGTTAACATAAGGTCTCGATACATCATCACCACCAAGAGTATTGATAACTTCTTCTGCAAGAGTAGGACAATTAATCTCAAGAAGGGATCTGTAACCATAATCTCTTCTGAGCTCTTTCAACTTGAACGCCTCGTCAATAATGTCAGCTGCTTCTAGAGCTTCACCTTTGTAAGCAGAATCTTCGATAATTTCTTTTAAAGTGAGCTGATCACGCTCGCATAGGTATGGATCTGCACCGCCATGATTCCCTTTTTCCCAGTATAGACCTAATGCAGCTCTTTTAAGTGCAGTAGCAATGAGATTGGATGTTAAAGTTCCGAGATCTGGGTATTCTTCCTCCCATGCAAGCTTAGTTTGACTATATGTCATACCTTCGGCGCGACAACTGATGATAAACTTTTGTTGTCTACCAAGAAATTCGACTGTGAGAAATTCCATTTTTAATTTTAAACGAGCACTTGAGCCACGTTTTATCTGACTTCACCAGCCAAAAAGCCCCTGTACTAAGTGTCATGTTTTTGTTTATTTTAAAGTTTCTGCCATGTAATGGTTTACATTGCAATTTTTTTGAATACTTTACATCACCATAAAATGGCAGTACAAGGCTAGTTTATCGGTACAAGGCTCTTGAAATGACTTTAATACAGACCCGTAAAATACATTTTATAGGCGTGATAATTTACCATCAAAAATAAATTATGTTATTGATTTCGCTTAAAAATCAAATACTTCATAGAATCAACAACTATCAATCACTTGAAAAAGTCATCTTAACAATCAACAATGTTGAAATTCCACTTAACAAGTCATTTGCAGTTGCAATTTCACAAACTTTTTACTCGCAATACCTATTAGATAATAACATTGCAAAAATTGATATCCAAACAGAAGTCAAGTCACAAGATACATATCATATTTTAAAAGATATTCTTCAATACAATAAAACAGAAGTTGAATGTGACGAAACAGTTCTTAATGACCTTTTCCATATCGGTACCACTCTTGAAATGGAAGAAATTACCAATTTATACAAAATATACATTATTGACAAAATGAAAATCGACAAAAATAATTGTTTTCGATTACTTGAATTTTATTTTGATATTTCATCAGAAGAAAAGATATCAGAATGCATCGATTTTATATCTTCTCACTTCTTCGAAATTGATTTAAATCAACTTAAAATAATTTGTCCGAAACTCGGTTTTGATATTCTTCAGAGAATATTTAGCAATGAAAAACTCGAACTTGAAGATGAAGATTCATTTGCTAATTTTATTATTTCTCTTACACATGAAATCAAAGATTCATTTAAATTGATTGAAAACATTCATTTTGAGTTTTGCAGCGAAACAATTATTAAACATATCATAGATCTCACTGATATCAATAACTTCCAAAATGTTGTTAACTCACTTTCTGAATCATTAATGCGATCAAGAAATCCAAACAATGCGAAACGAAATTTTATTGTTACAAATTATTTTGAAAGTGGAAATGTTGAAATGTATGCTTCTTCTATAGGAAATGGCACGTACATTGACATAATTAATAAGTATAGAAGTGACGATTATTTCATAACTCAAGATATTCCTAATTCATGGGTTCAATGGAAGATAAAACAAAACTATTCAATTCAACCTACTGAATATATTGTTAGAACTGTACCAAATAACTATAGATACATTGAATCCCATCTTCGAACGTGGATAATTGAAGGAACAACTATTAATGGAGAAACAAAAGTTCTTCATGAAGTAAATAATTCTCCATTAGATTATGGCGAAGTTCGTAAATATTCACTTGATACAAAAGATAAATTTATTTCATTCAAATTAATTCAAACAGGTAGAAATTGTTCGAATTACGATAGGTTGAGACGTGATGTTTTAGATTTTTCAGGAAAAATATATAAAAATGATCAATAAAAAACATCATATTTCAAAATCATTTATTCATGAGAAGGTGATCAAAAGAAAAATACATATTCAATGGAAGATAAAACTAAAAACTCATATATAATATTTTTATCAAATTCTATTTTTCCAAGGCATGAAATGACATAAATTCTTTTTCAAACTTTACACTCATATTTGTATCAAGAAGTTCATGAAACAGCTTAAGAACGCATAGAAACTTGATCCCACAGATACAAAATCAAGTAAACGAACGGACGACGAAGATGAACCATTACTTGACCAATTTTCAGATTTGAAACTTGGTAATAGCATGCAAGCATTGTTCGCAGTTTGTGCAGCATGTATCTTAGGTCTTGATTGTTTTGCGGATGGTAGTATTGTTAAATACGTATTACATAACTATCCCGACTTGCAATTCGAGATGTTATACATGAATTTTTTGATTCCAGATAACTTGAATTTCCTTAAACAATTGATTGACTCATTTTTATCACGTAATACACCAAAATTCCTTGAAGCAGCAATCTAATTCAAACTTGTTACTTCAATCCTTAATCAGAAACGCACTTCTTCTCTGTATATACTTGGAGAATGAAAAATAATCAAACTTTAATTTTTATTTGGTCATAACAAGGAATATGAAGTTCATATGATATTTTTCAATAAATTCTTTTCTTATCAGACAAGAGTTGACGATAATTTGACATTCTTTATCTAAAATAAGAATACTTGTATGACATTCATCTGTTTCATAATGAAAAATTGGATTTTGAAAAATATCTTTTCCTTTTATAACTCTGTCATCATAAATAACACCATTTATGTTGCAATGAAATAAATGCGTTGCAGAAATATATTGATATTTAGGATTTACCATAAAAATAGAATCACTAAAATTGAGAATTTTGTCCCAAAAGCTAATTATATTTCCTTGATTATTTTTTTGGATGTAATTACATAATGAAACTCTTTGATGGTTATTGTCATGGTAATAAAATGCACTATGACTAGGGCTGTCATTTTCAACAAATGTTCCATATTTAAATATCAATTTAATATTTTTAGCAGAATATTGTGGACATGAGATATAATATCCGCCACATTTTGAATTACAATAAGAAATATTGATATTTGAAAATGATGGATATCCATTAGAAGTATAAACTGTTCCATATGCATTAGTCTTTTCATCACATTTAGTTACAGATATCAAATAATTATTACTTGGCGAATCCAAAAGATAAAAAGCATTTCCCCTATAGCCAGATGTTGTTTTATATATACAAATTTTATTTAAAACAATAAAACTACTAATTCCATTATCAACCATGCAATTTAAATAAAAAGATCCACCATAATTTTGTCCAGAATTTATGTGGTGAAATAGGCATGACTCAATAAGGATAAATGCATTTCGAGTTTGACAGTAGATTGCGTGAGATTCCATATTTTGGAAAACACAACGAGAAATGGAGACATTTCCTGAAATTGTGCCTCCATTACTCGTTGAATAACTCCCAGAATAGAAATCTTCCCAAGAATCATGAATCGAAAAAGGAAGCATAAATCATCGAAATAAGATTTTGTATGAATGAAAAATACTAATCTTGTAATCAATAAAACTATCTTTAACATTTAAGATTCTACATGTTGATCGTAAACATGGCAATGGCATAACTGATAGCTTATCTTTTTTCTCAAGTAAACAAGGCAAATCTTTTGCACATTCAAATTTTCTTAAGGGTTCTGACCGACCACGTAAAAGTTCTCAATTTGTGTCAACTTCATGGCACCTTGCAGGGACACAGGCATTCTATTTTCCGATACTACCGTAGACAATATGGTAGGAGAGGATTAGATGAAGCTATCATCTGCTGTAGTGTGAGTTAGCAAATCAACAGAACCTATCGTAATGATAAAATCTTTGAATTCTTGAAATTTTCTTACGTGGGGTATCATGATCTTGTTCATGGTTCCATTGAAATGTCTAGGTCTTCTTTAACTTTTTTAATTGAAAATTTTCCTATATCAATTTTGAAATGTGCTAGATATTGAAATTATCATATAGACAAGGAGGTTTCTTTGAAAATACAGCCAAATTTGAATTCAAACAAGGATGTAGAGCTTTCAAAAATTTAATTTATGCTGATTAATTATATGTGATTGATCGTTAATTTCTTGATAAAATGTTGATCAGTCAAACAATAAATGCCAAAAAATTGAAAGGATTAATTGAAAAATATAATTCAATATTATCTATGTTTATTATTAAGTACATAATATGCTATTTTTGAAATTTTATACTAAAATCAACCGCAAATTCACTTCATATTTGATGAATTATCGAGAAAACTGTGAGGTTTATAACACATTACTGAAAGAATATCACACTTTTTATGATGTTATTAATCGCATATTCAAATTTAAGTCCTTTGAAGAAGGAGAAATCCAAGATTTAATTTTACAAATTGACAATACTTTAATAAAAGTGTACGATATGGATTTAAATCAACTTTTATGCTTAATTGACCGCGCTCAGCAATGCAATAATAAATATAGAAGAGGTTATTGGCAAATTTTTAAATCTTTTTATCAAAAACATAGTCAAATTCAGATGTTTTCTACAGAATTTAAACTTCTGATTAATAATGAGTTCAATAACTATTTCCATCATAACAATGACAAGGACATCCAAACAATCCTCAACGTTTACGAGAAAAATACACCATTATACTATATTATGAATAATTACTTCCAGAATTTCAAGTATTACATTGGAAAAAATGACTTTGATGTTAAAAAAGAATACTTTGGAAAATATCCTTTAGAATGGGCTGCATATTACGGTGCTTTAGAGTGTTTTAAGTATCTTAAATCATTCTTTTCACTTACTATTAGCAGAGAATGCTTGAATTACTCATTATTAGGCGGCAAGAAAGAAATTATATTCGAATGCCTCAACAATGTTAAACCAAACCAAGAAACAATGGAATATGCAATAATGTCACATAATTTAGACATTGTGATTTATCTTCGAAACAATTTTAACTTCGAAATTGATCCAAAAATTGTTTGCAAATATTTTAATTTGGAAGTTTTATTTTACAAGATTAGTCAACGCGAGGAAATCAATAAATGCATGATAGAATGCTATCCTTTCTGCTTGCCACATCTTGTCTCCTATTTGTTAAGAAATGGAGCTGATGTTTTCGCAACAAATGATGATAGATTAACTGCATTACATATTTATTCCTGGAAAGGATTACCTCAGTTATCCAAAGTTTTACTTGATTGCGGAGCTGATGTAGAAGCTAAAGATGAAGATGTTATTACTCCTTTGCACATGGCTTCATTTGGAAACTCTCCATCTTCAGTTTGCTTGCTTGTTGAATATGGAGCAAATCCAAATAAGAAAGATTTTTATGGAGAAACTCCTTTCCACGCTGCGATAAAGAATAACAAATTAGATGCAGCTGAAATGCTTCTCAAAAAAGGCGCTGATATCAATATCAAAGATTATTATGGTAGAACACCAATGCATTATGCTGTTTCCCAAGGTCAAATCGCTCCTATCGATTTCTTGATTGAACATGGAGCTGATTTAAATTCAAAGGACAATAACGGAAGATCTCCAATTTTTGACGCTGCAAAATCAAATTCTGCCCTTATTATAGAAAAACTTGTTGAAAACGGAAGTAAATTAGACATTAAAGATGATTACGGAATATTCCCCTTTCAACTTGCAGTAGAAATGGGAAATCCACATGTAATTAATACTTTGATTCAATTAGGAGTAGATGTCAACATTAGATCATATGATGGGAAAACAATGTTTGATATAGCAGTGCAGAGAGGAAATGAAACTATTGCTTTACTTCTAAAAGAGAAAGGAGTAAAAGCCGATAACAATGAAATCGAGGCCTCATCATGAGTTAACCCCATTCTTTGAGTAATTATGTAATTATATATTGTTTTTTATATTGAATGCGTATTATAAAACATTAAAATTTATGAATTTTAATCATTTTTAATTAAATAATTCATTAGAAACTTAAAATTCATTCAAAACTAAACGATGTTAGCTAAATTGTGTTTAATACTGCGGTTTCAAATACGAATGCAACGAATATCAAATTCCAAATGGTGAAAAAAATTGCTTTGGATAAGATGTTTAAGTATCTCTATTCTAAGCGTATTATCAATGAATGAAAATATAGTTTTTTTTTGCAGAAAATTTATTAATCATTCCGTATCACTTTCAAAAATTGAATTACCAAAAATTTAAGATTAATTGAAATAACGATCACAAATGCATACTAAATTGAAATATCTGATTATTTTTGAAACCTTATTTTCTCACACAAAAAAATGCACTTGGTAAAAATCATAAAATCTAATAGTGTAATCATTCTTTTCAATACCCACCAACTTTACAATTTCGATATTTCATTGAATTTTTTTAGCATTACAAAAAAATATTTGTGATCTTTCTGAGGGATTCATTGGCTTGGACAGCATCTGAATTTGGATATAGAGGAACTGATACTGTTCAAGCCCAGGAATGCGACTCATATGAAATTTTAGAAGAAATTCCCACACCTACCACAAGAGACATTAGCGAAGCAGGATATTCAATCCCACCAATAGAATACAACCAGTATGTATGGCCAGGACATCCATACACATGTACTAAAGAGCAATTAGTTAATGAAACAAACGCAATCTATCAAAATTTTTGCAAATCCACACCGACACTGACACAAGAAGAGTTATACTCACATCCTTTAGGAGTTCGCCAGTTTAATGGTAATGAAAATTATGTAAGAAACGCTCAAAGATACAAATTTAGATTTTACATTAATACAAGATACTCAAATGTTCATTGGACAGCAATCTATGCACCACCAGGCGAGCTTATTACCATAGGAATACCTCCAAAAGCCGTTGGCAGGTTAGGAGTAAATCTTAACAGGCATGCCGAGCCAGGATCCAACTATAATAATCGCTTAGACAAAGTCAATTACTACTTTTCATTAGGGTCAACTATTAATAAATTCGGTTGGCCGTATGGCGGACATATTGAAATTACAGTTCCTTACGATTCATTCAATGCTGGACTTGACGTAAACATTACAGGCGGCATCAGAATGCCATACTTCAGATACGGAGTCACAACTGATCAAGAATGGGAAGAAGAATTATCAAAATTACCAGGTCTTCTTTTGGTTGCTGATACAGGAGCTCAAACATTCGTTATGCCATCACAAGATGCTAAATCCGCTATCAAACTTAATGATGCAATGGGTTTCTACCGTGGTGTCAGTCGAGTTTTGTATTCTGTTAATGATGTAACGCATTATCCACGAAGAAAAGATGGCAGAGTTTTAACACCTTTACAAATTAACTTAGATTCATTTGTTAAAACAGGTGCTGCTTTTTCTGTTGTTGGTGCTAACTACATACAAATGCCAAATAGTTGGTATTCAGGAATTGTTAATTTTGATGCAATAAAATGGGGATCATGGGGATGTGTTCATGAAATTGGCCATCAATTCCAATCAAATTGGGGATGGGGATCATATGGAGAAGTAACAAACAATGTTTTGAATTACATTCATTATTCAATGATGACTGAAATTGATTCTACAAGACAAATAACATTGAATGGAGATTTCAATGTTTATAATGGTGGTTGGGGCAGATTTTGTCATCAATACAACACCATCAATGAAGATTCTCTTCTTCTATGGTATGCGAATAATCTCTATTGGTTCGGACAAGAGACATGGCGTAAAGTTTTGTATGCACATATACATAGAACAATGTTTCCAAGGAATAATGTTTATCCATATGTTAGTGAGTATTTGTTGCATTTATCTAAGATAAGTAATAGAGATATGAGAGCTTATTTCAAGACATTTTCATTATATAATTATGATACTGATATAACTCAAGAGACACATAATCTTTTGGATAGTTGGAATTTAACAGAATTCCATCCAATTGCATTGTTATATCAAACAGGATATGAAATAGATGGAAAAGAATTTGAAACAGCAAAACCATGGAGAATTCCTGCAAGAGAAAATTATCTTTTTGATTTCATTAAATACAAGAAAACAAGAAATGGAATGCATTCTTTTTCTTTCAAAGAAATTGAAGGTGGAAATGGAACATTTGAATCTGTTGGTGAAGGAAAATTCATTTATACACCAAATCCTGATTTCCAACTTGATAAATTCAAAGTTGTTTATGTTGATGATGTAAATGGTGATATAACTAAATGTATTGTTACTGTGAAACAAATCTACCAAGGTTGCAAAGTTTCCATGATGAAATTAGATAAGAATTATGATATTTTCACAGCGTATTCTAAAATTGAAGAAAATACTAATAATAAAATCATTTGGTTGGATGAACGAATGACTATTCCATCAACTAATTCTGCTCCATGGGTTGCAGTTAGCGAAGGATGTTACTTCCCAACAAAAACATCTCCATACAAGTTTATAATTGTTCATGATGAAGATTGTTTGTTTTATTTCTCTGAGTTTCCTTTGACAGGAAATCAAACATTAGATTCTGAATATTTGGTTTCAAATTTGGGCGGTTTTGACACGAATTATAACAAGAATCAAAACTCAAAATGGCTTGATCTCGAGAAAGATAAGAAGTATTATTTCAGATTAGTTATTAAGAACAGTAATGGTGTAGGATCAGGAAGTGTTGGATATATTAACTCTGAAGATGATTTCGTAAGACTTATTGAGAATGATCGTGTTAAATTTAATAATGCGACATTAGAAGATGAAGACAAATATAAGTGGAAACCAATCTTTGAGAATGATCCTACACTTGGAATCTATTATGATAGTATGTTCTTAAAATATGATCCACAGAAATTCAAAGTAATAAGTCATCCACAACTTTATACTGAAGGATCAAATTTGACAGAACTTTTGTTTGATTACAACATTGGCCGACAAGATACAGTTGTTGTTGGTGAATTTCCACTTACTTATGTTATTGATTTTGGCGACAAACTTCGATTCAACAAATTATACATTCTAAGTCAAAATCGACGACTTAAAGGAAAAATTGAAATTTCATTAGACGGAAAATATTATAATACATATAATTTTGACTCTAATGTACTTCCAACAATTATATTTGACAAAGTTATTCATTGTCAAATCTTGAATATTACTATTTTGTCTAATTATTATGGAAAACACTGTGGAATTGTTGACATACAGCCTGTTCTTCAGGATATTGCTAATACAATGAACATAATTCCTGCAACACATAGTAAGATAAACGTTACAGGTGATGCAAAACTTACTTCTGCAGGTATTTACTACAATGACAAGGGATATAAGATGAAAGAAGGTTCAAACATGACAATAATGATTGAACTTAATGAAACAGGAAATAGTATAGCAATTATTGGTGATAGATCATATTATTCTGGAATGTTTGAAGTATATTTAGATCACAAATATGATGGTTTTTGTAACACAACATTTTTGATTTATGAACATACATCTCAGATGATTACGGACACGTTTTATCAAACCCCACTTTATAGCATTCATTACTTGAAGCCTAATTCTAAGCATATGATCAATATTGTTTGCACAAAAGGAGAAATAAGTATTTCTGGATTTCTAATGAATGGTAATTTTATCGATATTGATGAAAGTTTTAATTTCACTGAAAACGAAGATACCGAAAAAGTAAATAATAGTGATATTGAAACTGATGAACCAGTCGAATCATCATCTTCTTCATCTGAATCGGAATATGAAGAAGAAGAACATCAATCATCTTATTCTTCATCATCTTATTCATCTTCATCTTCAGAAGAAATATCACCTGAATATATTACAAATGAGTCTTTTTCTTCTTATGTTGAAATTAGTCCAACACCAAATAGTAATTCAAATCTTATGTTTTCAAACAATCAGAAAAGTTCGAAAGGGAAAACATTGATCATCATTGTTTCTGTTGTTGGATTTACGATTGTGTGCATTGTTGCAATTGTTATTATTACAGCTATGGTTAAGGGAATATAATGATTCACAATATCTCTCTGGACTTGTAATTAATCCAAATGTATTCAGTATTGTTAATCTGGTTTCCTCATCATCTATGAATATTCTATAAATAAATGTTTTGTTTATATGATCTTGATTTTTATTATTATTATTATTTTTTTATAAATTTGTTGTGATTTTTGCAAAGCTTTTAATATATCAATGAGATCAAACTGCTGAGAAGTTAGGCAAATTGTAATATTGCAAAAAATGGATTAAGACATCGATTCCTATTTATGCTTCGCGTTATTAGCATGCATTGATCTATAACAAAAATATTGAAGCAAATATTAGGTATATCATCATAATTTTCTCCATTCATGTTACAATTAAAGAAATGAATAGATTCAGGAGAATAATAATTGGGATTAAATATATCGTGGTTATTTGGATTCAAAATAAATACAGAATCACTAATATTTAAGGTATCAGAATCATGATACGCTGTATAGTCCATAATATATCCATTGTAATTTTTTTGAACGAAAGTGCAAAAAGAAATATCATGAGAATTATAATAATGATGATATATACAATAGCTTGGTGAATTGTTTTCAACAAATGTTCCAAATTTAAACACCTCATCTCCCATATAAGTTGGAGCAGCAATGTAATATCTTCCAATGGTGGAACTGCAATAAGATATATTAGTATTTTTTAAACAAGTATATGCGTAATAAATGGCAATTGTATCCTGTGTATCGGTTTTTTCATCACATTTCGTTATAGAAATCAGATAACTTCTAAATGGTGACCACTGGCTCTCAAATGCGTTACCTGTACCCTCGCCACAAGTCTTATATATGCAAATTTTATTTAAAACAATAAAGCTGGACTCGCCACAATAAAAGGAAAAAGCTCCACCATTTGTATCCGAAGTTATGTGATGGAATAGACATGACTCAATAAGGATATTGGAATTTTGTGTCTCACAGTATATTGCATGTGATTCGAGATTTTGAAAAACACAACGCGAAATAGAGACAATTCCGCCAATCGTACCACCAACGCTTGACGTATGACTTCCCGAATAGAAATCTTTCCAATCATTATGTTTCGACTTAGAAATTTGGCGGTAAACATCAGAAACAATCCGCATATTAATTGAAAATCTTTAATCACGAATATCATAAGTGATGAAAAGTACTTTTGATTAATAGGTTGAAGAATAATTGTCCAAATGCCACTTTTGTATAAAAAGGATAACGAATATTTTATGAAATTGTCAAAAAAAAAGGATGAATTTCCAGATCAAGCTCTTGGTTTTTCATGGATATAATTGATTCAAAAATTTCAATAAGATTGTCTTGCTGAATACAAAAAAGTTTTCTATGATGAAATTCGATTTCTAGAACAATATATTTCAATTGTATTGGACTATTTCTTTTAAAAGATACAGTCAAAGAGGCAAAATATTCCGATTTCGAGATGTAAAATATCGAATTCAATGTTACAAAATTTGGACTATTTGCTTCAAATTACAATTCACATCAAAGATATTTGACCTTCTATTCTAATAAAATAAAAGATTAATAATAAAGTTCTATAATTTTTATTTTCTCATCAGAGCTATATAAGCTTTAATTGAAGTTCTTCTTAATCGTATACGTGTAATTTTCTTGCATTGTTCATGTGCAGGATAAGAGTAGCACACAATGGGAAGATCATTATATACTATTTCTTTTCTTCCCACTTGGCTTCCTTCATTGTATATAATTCCGTTGATGTTACAATTGAAAATATGCGTTGCATCAACAGATTGATAATTAGGATTTAAAATGAAATTAGAATCGCTTATGCTAAAAGTACCGGGTCTTATAGGAGTAGGAAAATATCTAATTATATTTCCCTGATTATTTTGTTGAATGTAATTACAATGAGAAGCAATTTGCTTTTTCCCAGCTCCATGATAGTAAAACTCTCGATGCAATGGAGAATCATTCTCAACAAACATTCCGAATTTAAAATTATCATCATTTGTTTCAATTTGTTGAGGAGAACCAATAAAATATCCTCCATTCGATGAATTACAATGAGAAATATTAATATAAGAGAATGAAGGATATCCATTAAGCAGATAAATTGTTCCAGTAGAATCTGTTTTTTCTCCACATTTTGTTACAGAAATTAGAGAATTATTACTTGGTGTATTAGCAATATATAAAGCATTTCAATTCTTTTGATAACTATAAAACCTGTCTTTGAATTTGCATAATCACTACATTTTAAATAAATAGATCCACCTTCATTTGCTTGAGAGTTGATGTTATGGAATGAACATGTTTCAATAAGGATAAATGGTCCATATCCTTTTATTGCTTGTGAGTTAAGGTTTTGGAATATACAACAGGAAACAGAGACATTTCCACCAATAGTTCCGCCTTTACTTACTGTATGACTGCCAGTAAAGAAATCATTCCATATGCTTTGGAAAAGTGACGTTTTTGCCTTGACCCTCAGACAAAGCGGTTTTTAGTGTTAAAAATTTTGCGCGAACGTGGAGCGAAGGCTCGAGCGAAGCGAGAGGTCTGAGCTCCACGTTCGCAAGTGAATATAAAAAAAATCGCCGGATCATCAAATATGTCCTATTTTTTCTTTTTTTTTTCCTTCTCTTCTTCTTTTCCTTCTTTTCCTTTCTCTTCTCCTTTCTTTCTTTTCTTTCTTCTATGCGATTTTCATTTTAAAATTGAAATATATAATTTAATTAAAGATTAGAATAGAGAGATATGATGTATTTAATAGAGTTATTTGAGTATTTTTATCTATAGTATAGAAAATAAGAATATAAAATGAGAAAAAATAAAAATTGAAATTTATTAAAAATAAAGTTTTTATTCTGACAATACAAAGTTAGGGGTAATAAGAGAGTTCTGAGGTAGAATGAGATCGGCTGAGGGATGATGAGAGATGATGAGCATGTCTGAGGTAAAATGAGTTAGAATGAGGGATGGTGAGCGAGTTATGAGGTTGGATGAGGTAGAATGAGGGATGATGAGCGAGTTATGAGGGATGATGAGGTAGAATGAGGTAGAATGAGGGATGATGAGCGAGTTATGAGGGATGATGAGCGAGTTATGAGGTTGGATGAGGTAGAATGAGGTAGAATGAGGTAGAATGAGGGATGATGAGCGAGTTATGAGGGATGATGAGGGATGATGAGCGAGTTATGAGGGATGATGAGGTAGAATGAGGGATGATGAGCGAGGTATGAGGTTGGATGAGGTAGAATGAGGGATGGTGAGCGAGGTTTGAGGTTGGATGAGGTAGAATGAGGTAGAATGAGGGATGATGAGCGAGTTATGAGGTTGGATGAGGGATGATGAGGGATGATGAGCGAGGTTTGAGGTTGGATAAGGTAGAATGAGGTAGAATGAGGGATGATGAGCGAGTTATGAGGGATGATGAGGGATGATGAGCGAGGTTTGAGGTTGGATGAGGGATGATGAGCGAGTTATGAGGGATGATGAGGTTGGATGAGGGATGATGAGGTTGGATGAGGGATGATGAGCGAGTCTGAGGAAGAATGAGGGATGATAAGGTAGAAGTAGGATGAGTTAGTCTGAGGTAGAATGAGGGAGTTATGAGGGATAATGAGAGAGCCTGAGGGATGATAAGGTAGAATGAGGAAAGTCTGAGTTCATTGAGGGAGGATGAGGTATGAGTGAAGGATGAGTGTATGTAGAGGAGGTCTGAGAGGTGAGTGAGAACGAGTAGGTCGAGGATGTTTGAGGGATCTGAGATGAGGGATTAGAGCGAGTAAGTCGAGGAAGCCAAGCAACAAGGAACTTCAGGTATACTGGATATACCAGCTTCCTGTAGCTCCTTGTTGCTTGAGGCGGGGAACTCGAGTACGATTTCCTCGGATACTTCTAAAAGTATGGCAAAACCGAAGTTGATTTAACGCTTCACACCAGCCATCGAAGGGGCCATCTTCATTAGATGGTGTGCTTCAACTTCTCAAATCTTGGACAAAACCTATAATTTGTGTGAATTTTGTCTTGAATAAAAGACAAACTATAGAAATTTGTCTTTTATCCAAGACAATTCATATAGGTTTTGTCTTTTCTCCAAGACAAAACGATAATTTGAATGGATTTTGTCTTTTCTCCAAGACAAAGTATTCAATTTTGTCCGGATGTGAAGTGAACGTTATTGGTTTTTTGATAAAAAAAATAATAAAATAACGGATAAATTTTTATGGGTTTGAATTTCTATAATTAAGTGATATTTATAAAGATATTGAATAATATTTAATAATGGCTTATTTAAAAATCAAAAATTTTGATTTCAATATCGAAAACCGCCCAAACTTTACAAAAATCCAAAAAAATTCGAAAATGAAAAATTCAAGACAAAAAACCTAGAGTATGAGACAGTATCGTTGGACAATGGCCGAAGCATATCATAGGGATGCGTTAAACACGCCATTTGACCAGGCGTACTTTTTTTTGTTCGCCCAAAAATTTCGCCATTTGAGAAATTCAAAAATTAAAAATAAAATTTTAATCTTGATTTTTTTATTTTCGTGATTTTTTTGAAACTTACATAAGCGATGAAATACTTTTTTTTAAGTAATCGTTTATTATATATAAATATATCTTAATAAATTTAATTCCTTAAGGTAGAGCGTGTTCAAATTTAAAATCTCATACAATATTTTCTTAATGGCGTATTTTTCTGAGGTCGCCCAAATAAAGGCGAATTCAAAATTGAGAACTCCAAGGCGTATGGCGAGTATTCAAAAAGTACGCCACTTACAAAATATTGAATGTGGATTATCAATTTTTTGGCGTGTTCAATTTCAAATTTTGATATTTATGTTTATTTTATTCAGTATAATGCTAAGAATTAAAATATAAAATTCATAGAATTTTTTCTTTGAAAATATTTTACATTTTTATTAGACCACTCCTAGACTAGTCATCAGGTTATCCTCAGATCATCCTCAGACTACTCCTAATCAGATTACTCATCATCCTCAGACTACTCCTTAGACCCCTCCTCATCAGACTACTCCTCAGATCTTCCTCATAAGACTCCTCCTCAGATCTTCCTCCTGAGACTACTCTTCAGACTACTCCTTAGAGTCCTCCTCATCAGACTAGTCCTGAGACTAGTCCTCAGACTACTCCTGAAACTACTCCTCAGATTATCCTCAAACTACTCCTCAGTCTAATCCTCAGACTCCTCCTCAGATTATGCTCAGATTATCCTCAAACTACTCCTCGGTCTAATCCTCAGACTCCTCCTCAGATTATGCTCAGATTATCCTCAAACTCCTCAGTCTAATCCTCAAACTCCTCCTCAGATTATCCTCAAACTCCTCAGACTACTCCTCGGTCTAATCCTCAGACTCCTCCTCAGATTATCCTCAAACTCCTGAGATTATCCTCAAACTCCTCAGACTCCTCCTCAGATTATCCTCAGACTCCTCCTCAGATTATCCTCAAACTCCTCCTCAGATTATCCTCAGACTCCTCCTCAGATTATCCTCAGACTCCTGAGATTATCCTCAAACTCCTCAGACTCCTCCTCAGATTATCCTCAGACTCCTCCTCAGATTATCCTCAAACTCCTCCTCAGATTATCCTCAGACTCCTCCTCAGATTATCCTCAGACTCCTCCTCAAACTCCTCAGTCTAATCCTCAAACTCCTCCTCAGATTATCCTCAAACTCCTCAGACTACTCCTCAAACTACTCCTCAAACTCCTCAAACTACTCCTCGGTCTAATCCTCAGACTCCTCCTCAGATTATCCTCAGATTATCACTTTACATATATATATCGATAACTAAATAATTACTTATTATACTTTCTTTCTTTTTTTTTAATTTTAAAATAATATTAATATATCTTTCTACGTTTAATGATGAAAAGAGAAAGAGGAGTAAAAAGAGGAAAGAGAAAAGAAAGAGAGAGAGAGAAAAAAAAGAGAAAGAAAGAAAAAAAAAGGACGGCGATAATTTTGTATTGTTTTGTTATTCGGCCGAATGGCAGGTACGAAGTACCCGCCATTCGGCCCCAAAAATGGCGTATTATTCTATTTTTAAACGGTCATGGCGTAAAACCGTCGCATCCCTAGCATATCATTCCATGAATAATATTTCCAAGAAAAGCAAAATAAAGGAGAATAAAGTTCTTTGAAATATAAATATAAGATTATTAATGATTTAGCAATATAATTCATAATTATATATTTTCAAACTTGTATAGTTTTGAAGATTGTCACTTTTCAGGCAGATTTCTTAGAAAAAAGTCGTGATACGAAAATTCTGAGTCAATTAAAAATATCAATAAATCGATCTATTGATACAATGAATTTCTTTAATTAGGCCTCAATAATATAATAAAGAAAATGCTTGTTTAAATTTACCGAAAAAATTATTTCAGCCAATTCTTTTTTAAATGTTTGCTTATATCAAAATTGATTTTTTGAGACTACTGTATTTACACAATAACATTTTTATATTAAAATTATAGATTCTAAAACTGAATTCAGCTCATTTGGTCCAAAATGAAACTATAAAGCATGTTAACAGTCAAAATATAATATCATATCTAATATCTATTCTGATACCACCTAAACAAGGATTTTTTCAAAATAGAAAAATTTTGGATAAATTTACCATAAAAAATGGTTTTGATTCAGCTCAATAACCAAGTACTCCAGAGAATCAATAATTATCAAGCCCTTGACAAATTTATTTTAACAATCAACAATGTTGAAATCGCCCTCACAAAGTCATTCGCAGTTGCAATTTCAGAAGCTTTTTACTCACAGTATCTTTTAGATAATAATTTTGCTAAAATTGATATTACAACCGAAGTGAAATCACCAGACACATACAATATTTTAAAAGATATTCTTCAACTCAAAAAAACGGAAATCGAATGCGATGAAACAATTTTGAAAGACATCTTTCATATTGGAACCACACTTCGGATACAAGAACTCATAGATTTATATAAAGTACATATTATTGATCAAATGAAAATCGACAAAAATAATTGCATTCAATTACTTGAATTTTATTTCGATATTTCTTCAAAAGAAAAGATTTCCGAATGCATTGATTTTATTTCATCACATTTCTATGAAATCAACAAAGATCAACTCAAAACAATTTCTAAAAAACTTGGAATTGATATTCTTCAAAGAATATTTTGCAACGACAAACTTGAACTTGATGGTGAAGATTCATTTGCTAATTTCATTATTTCCCTTACGAAAGAAAGCAAAGAGTTCTATCCTTTGATCGAAAACATTTATTTTGAATTTTGTAATGAACAAACAATTAAAGACATCCAAAACTTAACAAATACTAATAACTTCCAAAATATTGTGAACTCATTCGGCGATTCACTATTGAGAATAAAGAATCACAGCTCTAAAAACAGAAACAAGATTATTGTTACATTAGTCACAAATTATTTTGAAAGTGGAAATGGCGAAATGTCTGCTTCATCTATAGATGATAGCAAGTACATTGACATAATTAATAAGTATAGAAGTGACGATTATTTCATAACTCAAAATATTCCTAATTCATGGGTTCAATGGAAGATAAAACAAAACTATTCAATTCAACCCACTGAATATATTGTTAGAACTGTGCCAGATAACAAGGGTTACTGTGACTGCCATCTTCGAACGTGGATAATTGAAGGAACAACTATTAATGGAGAAACAAAAGTTCTTCATGAAGTAAATAATTCTCCATTAGATTATGGCGAAGTTCGTAAATATTCACTTGACACAAAAGATAAATTTATTTCTTTCAAATTAATTCAAACAGGTAAAAATTGTACAGACAATAATATGTTGAGACTCGATGTTTTGGATTTTTCAGGAAAAATCTTTCGCAGTGTTAATTAATTCGAAATGAAAATATATTGGGTGTTTGAAAACCTTAGGAACATCCCATAACTTGATAAGAAATGAACATTTAAAAAAACTCGAATTTATTTAATAAATGTTTTATAAACAACAATAAAAATATAAACAAATCAATACTTTGATTGAATAAAAATATCTTTGATATGAGTGAAATCTTCGAAATCACTAAAATACTGTTCAAATGACTTGATTCTTTCGAGGAAATCTTCTTTGTCTTTGCTAATAAAAGAAACAATTGTCAAACAATCATTTAAAATAGATTTGAATGAAATAATTGTTTCCGAATTTTCATTTTCTGGAATATTCAAATAAACATTTTCTCTGATTTCTAATGAATTTTCTTCTTTCTCGTCACTGAAATATGCTGAATTATTATTAAATGAAATATTCAATTGTTTCATTTCATCATATTTCTTTTCACACATTTCAAAAACTGCTTCAATTAACTCTTCTGAAATCAAATTTTTGAATTTTTCAATTTCAAAAATTTGATTAAAAACAAATGATGAAATTAATCTAAAATCTTGTTTCCTTTGATTGATAAGACATGAAAGACTTTGTCTACAATATTTGGATGATAATTCAAGTGAGTAATCATTCATTATTGACCAAAGATTCGAAATCGAGTCTTCAAACGGGATTTCTTCAATTTTTTCTTTTTTAAGTTTAGGAATTTTGAAAATTTCAGGCCATTTCGTTTGTTTCGTGTAACAAAAATCGATTCCCACATGATAATTAATGAAAACATCTGCAGATAACAAAATAGTTATGTAACAAATGTCAACACATGGTTGAATTAAATAATTATCTTCGCCAACTGCTAATAATTTGCTTGTTGGATCGCAAACTATTTTTAGATTGGTTTTATGGCCTGTTTTCTCTGTTAAAAATCGGGAATTATCTTTTTCACCCAAAAAAGTGACAAAAATTTGGAAATTTTCTTTTTCGGAATTTTCGAAACTTTCAAAATCGATTTCGAAAGGAATACAAAGCGGCAATGGTGTTGAAATGAACTTTGATGGTTCCTCCATTGATATTAATGAATCGTCAAAGGAGAATTTGTCGAATTTCGCTAGATAATTGATAATTGAAGTTTTATTATCAATAATTTCGACTTTTTCGGAGTCAAAAGCGAAGAACGGCAAAGGAGAAGTATAAATCGTCAGAGAATTCATGAAAATCATCTCTAAATTCTCATAATTTCTCTTCGGCAAAGAAGAATATTCAATAATCTTTTGAATCAACTTTTCTGACATGTTCTGAGCGAATTCGTCGATTTCACAAAATGTTGCAAGCGATGCAAAGTAAAATGGTCTGAAAATGCTTTGATCATTTTCGAAATTTTCGAAAATATCCAGGATTAGTTTGAAATCATCTTTAAACAAAGAGATATCGAAATCTTGATGTTCTTTTACAACTGTTTTCAAGATATTTTCTGGATTTATCGAAATCTTTTCGTTATTTTCGTTATTTATGATCAAAACATTCGGTAAATGAAGTTTATCAACTGTTCCTGATATAAGCTTTCCATCCTGCATCACTTCAACCTTTTGTCCATATGTTGGAACGTTAAAATAATTATTACAAATTATTAACAGCAACAATTGGACTTGTTTCGAAGGATTCCGAAGCATATTGATGAACTCGTTGTATATTTCTTTATGCTTCAGATATCTTCTAAAGAAAATTGCAAATAAATTTGCAATATGCAGAATTCCTGCAAAATTCGACTGATCAATGCAAATGTCATGCATAAACATGGTATTGCCAATAACATTGATGCAGTAAGAAAGGAATTCTGTGCTTTTTGTGTCATATTCGAATAACATCTCATAAATTTCAAGACAAATCTTGATGTTTGGAGCGTATCCGGAGTAAAACACATGTTTGCAGATCTCTAAGACCTTGGAAGTGACCGGATCCAGAGTTTTACGGTTTTTAATAATCAATTTCGCCATTAAAAGGATGTCTATCAGTTGTACACGTAATTCCTTGCTGAAGTAGATATCGTTTGGCGTATTATTGATCTGTTGTGTGAAGACATCGACCAAATTTGACATATCAACCAATTCCCAGAATCTTTCGTACTGATTGTTTATATCTCCTGCAAGTATGTCCTTCATGGAATATATTAGTTTGCATTTCGAGTACTTCAAAAGTGGAATTGGGAATTTGATATCCAAATAAAACTTCATTATGAATTCCTGGAGCTTCTGGAGGTCAATGTAATAGAACTTGTCATAATGCTTCTGGAATATATGCTGTACATGGTCGAAAAACAGCAAATCAAGGTTGTTTTTCGTGTCAAAATGTTCCATCATTATTTTCACAACGTCTGTGATGGGGATTTCGGACTTTTTGATGAAAATTTTGGCTTCGTGGCCGCTCAGGTGACCAACTACGGAATAAAATGGCTGAGGAAGTATAGGAATTAACGAATTAGCCCTTGCCATGAAGAGATCTTTCTGATCTGGGTTGTTTTCGATCAATTCACAGAGTTTGTCGACTTTCTTCTGTATGTATTTCGGTGTTTGGCTGTAAACAATTGATTGTTTGAAGATTTGTTCCAAAATATTTTTGAAACAATCAGGAATTTGGTGGTTAAACGTGTATTTTCCATCAGCAAACTCATTAAGCTGGATGTTCTTTGAGATAATGAAGTGTTTTGACCTTAATTGGTTCGCTGCGATCATAAAAGCAGAAAATTTGAACTCAAAGATCAGTTTGTTGAGCATCTTGCAGTTTCCATCATCTATATATTTGGTCAAGGCGCTGGAAAGTCCAAAAAGATTAAATGACAGCTTATAAAATTCTAAAAACCTCTTAGCAAGATGCGATAGACAGGCAACGAACTTCTCAATAAGTATTGTGATGATAGTGTTCTGGAAATCATTCGTTTCTGTGAAAGTTTGCAGCAATCTTGTTGAAAATTCTTGCAAAAGCATATTAATTAGAACAGGATCCTGCGAACAGCAAGCATGAGCTTGTATAGAATACAATATACCGTAGATAAAGTCCGGAATTTTCAAATCATATGAGAAAATAAAATTAACAAAAACAGAGAGTTGATTTGGCTTCATAATCGAAAGGAAACTCTTAGACGTATCCATATATCTGAAAATTAAAACATAATATTTGTCGGCAGACGATAGAATTTTCTGAAGCAAAATTTCGGAAATTCTTTTATCGGTCATAATAAAGTGGTCGAGTGAAGACAAAAATAAATATACTATCGTCTTATGTAATTGTTTGTAATTAGTGTCTGAATAACAAGAATTCAACAAATTCAAGAGTTGAGAAGAGTATTCTTCACGAAATGTTGGTTGTGCGTAGTTTAATGGTAAGTATATCATGAACATTTGTGCTAAATTGAAATTTTTCTCTTTAATAAATTGAATTACTGTATATTCCAAACAATTTGTTCCTTTTCCAGTAAATCTGAACACTAAATCAGGTGAATTTGAGCCAATGAGCTGTTGCGTGTATGTTGATAATGCACTTGTATATATTTGGAGCTGAGATTTGTCTTTTGCAGTTGAATAATCGGATCTAAACTTTGGAATGATATAATTGATCATTGAATGTGATATGTTAGAATAATTCTTGTAGAAATTCAGTGTAGAATCCGTCAAAATCCAAATTCCTAATCTTTGTGGGTCGAAAATCATGGAATTGAACGGCATATCTGATGTTAGCAGGACATCCTTCAGATGATAGCCAGTGATAACATTAAATATGCGGCAAACTCGAACACCATCTTGAAATAAAATGAAATTTATAAATGTGCCATTAACTGACATGGAAGCGATATTTTTTTGACTCAAAGGAAGTAACTCTGTAAAAGGAGGAATCATTTCTTGGTCATTTTTAACTAATCCGACTGAATCTTGGTAACGAATAATTAAATCATCAATAATATAAGTAGAAATAGACGGATTATCGCCAAATCTGACGCAGTAAAACTTGTTTCCGTCCGAAATAGTTGGGGGTTCGAAATTTGCAATTAAACTCTTATTAAATACAGATGAAAAAGGGAACTTCACCTGTAGGTTGTAAAAGTGACCATTAGTAAGTTTCAGGGGTGGAAGATCCTTTGCAACGAAAACTAATACTTTTCCTTTCGTAACAATTGAAAAAGGAACGGAAAAGACCTCGAAAGGAATAATTTTGGATGCAATTGTTTTGTCTCCTTTCACTTCCACAATCGCCAGATGCTTGTCTGGCATACCAATGTAAAATGAGCTGTCAACAATAGCAATTGACGTAGGAACAACAGGAACAATTTCTGGTATTTCGATAGATTGTGTTGGTTCCGCTAGAATATTTGGATAAAACAAAGGAGGTTGTGGAGAATTGATTAACATTTTTGTAGCGCTTCTACAGAAATCATAATCTTCATGATTAGAGAACTTTTCTGATGAATGTAAGAAATGTGCGATTAATGAAATATCACAAAATAATGTCGAAATTAATATTTTCATTCCTAAGTGTCCTGGTGGTTCATTTAGAAGTTCATTTAGCTTGTCTCTGAATAAATCATTAAAGGCGTTAGTCTTATTATACAACTGAAAATCTTTAATTTTATTTGCGATTTCTTGAAGAGAAAAAGATTGAAAATATTCAATTAAGTCATCATGTTCGGTTGTTTTTGTATCGTCTGCTTTAAGCTTGTTTGCTCTTTTTTGAGAAACGTGTTCTACTGCTGATTTATAACATTGCTTCGAAAAATCATCAAAATAATTCATGAATGCCTTGATTTTTGGTGGGAATACTGATGTAGTGAGTGCTTTTGGATCGGTGAACACCTCAGTTACATCATTCATTTCCCCAAATAATTGTTATTTGAAAAAATGACAATTTTTGAATAAAATATTTAAAAGCTTCTATGTGTATCTAATGAGATAAATCTGTTTTCGGATCAATTGAAGAGTATTTTTCTCTATGGCACTTTTTGAAATAATTTTTTTTACGAAATTTTTTCGATCTGATCAAATCACATACCAAGGTGCGGTTGATTTCAGTGAAAAAGCACCGAACAGCGTATCTCAAAGCATTCTAATACTAATATGCTATGTAATTTGTTTAATTTAGCTTTTTTCTCAAATATATTCACTTCAGTGATGTTCTATTGAAGGATGTCTTTTCCTGTTAAAATCGCTGAGGAATGTACCTCTTGAATGAAAATATCTGCTTTATTTGAGAACAATTTTTTATTTTCTAAATATTTTTTGAAATATCACAATCTTCTATTTAATTCTATGTTTTTAAGCTGGATATGAAAAAGTAAAACTATTTGTAATATTATTTCAATATCTATTTCTTCCCTTACCATGAAATTGAAAGAGCTTCGAAGCACTATATAAATTTGTGTATAGTAGTAACGAGAGATGATGTCCTCTTACATTAATGGATATATTTGAAGAGTCGATTTCAAGGAAATTGACCAATATGGCCAAAATCTATCGTAATTTTCTCATTCCTGAAGATATATACCTTATAATACCCAAACTATAAGGTTTTTGTAGAAATTTGTGGAAAAAATCCATTCTAATATTGAATTTATTAGCTACCACTGATTACCAAATGATGATAGCTAATATATCAAATTTGCACTTTTAACTTCCTCGATGAAGTCAATGACTGAAGTGAATTTTTTATAAATTTTCAAATTTCACAAAAATGAACTCTCAAGGTGCTGGAAGTGTTGACAACATTCGAAATTCTGGTCCAAACATGACCAATGACGGTGCCGATAGAAAAGATATGAATGACAATCAAAACCAGCAAAATCAACCAAATTCAAATTACAACGGAATGAACCAACAATTCGGAAATGGTAATTTCGATCAAAGAGGAAACCAATACAATCAGCAAAATTCATATCAAAATCAAAGACCGTATTTTCAAGATAATAATTTTAATCCCAATGATAGAAATCAAGGCAATTACAATAGATTTGATCAGAATGGCCCAAATGATCGTAACTATCGAGGAAATTACAACTATAATGACGGATTTGATGGCAGAAATAGAAATTATCCAAATGACAATTTTAGAGATGATTATGGCAGGAGAGATTATAACGATAGAGGAAGACCCGATGATAATTATCAAAATTCGAGATTTGGAGGAAATCAAAATCAATATAACGATTACGGAAGAAACCGACCAAACGATTACAACAGAAATAGATACGATAACGATTACATGAATGGTCCAAACCAAGGCTATGGTTATAACCAGAGGAATATGAACTTATTTGACCAAAGAAATCAGAATTTTAGAAACGATTATGGAAATCAAGGAAATTTCGGCGGAAACTTCGGCCAAAATAGAGATAATCAACCTCCATGGAATGATAATGATAGATATAATCAATATGATCAAAGAAACCAAAACTCTCGAAATTATAATTTTGGAAATCAAGGAAACTTTGGTGGAAATCAAGGTAATTTTGGTGGCAATGATTACAACCAAGGAAATGGTAATGACATGGGTAATCAAAACCAATTTGGCCAAAGAAATCAAAATGATAATTTTGGAAATCAAGGAAACTTCGGCGGAAATCAAGGAAATTTTGGCGGTAATGACTATAACCAAGGAAATGGAAATGATATGGGCAATCAGAATCAGTTTGGTCAGAGAAATCAAAATTATCAAAATGATAATTTCGGAAATCAAGGTAATTTTGGCCAAAATCAGGGTAATTTCGGTGGAAATGACTATAACCAAGGAAATGGTAATGATACGGGTAATCAAAATCAGTTTGGCCAAAGAAATCAAAATGATAATTTCGGAAATCAAGGAAATTTTGGCCAAAATCAAGGTAATTTTGGTGGAAATCAAGGTAATTTCGGTGGAAATGATAATGGTAATTCTTACAACCAGAATTACAATGATAATTCCTCTTCTTCCAATAAGAAATCATCTAATTTCGGTGGAGGATATTCATCAGGAGGCAGAAGCAAAGATACAACACTTCTTTGCGAAGAAATAGAAAATTCTGCTTCAGAAAGAGTTGATGGAGATTTTCAAAGACTGAATATGTCTGTTGGACTTGTTTCTGATCAAGAATTTGAAGATTTCAAAATAAGAGAGAACATAAAAATCATTGGAGATTGTCCACATCGATTATTCCAATTTAATCCACAAATGATGCTTCCTGAACTTTTCCAAAACGTAAGAGAGCAAAATTGGACAGAACCAACACCAATCCAGAAAATCGCAATTCCTATTGTTATGTCTGGCATGAATCTTGTTGGAATTGCTCAAACAGGATCAGGAAAGACTGCTGCCTATTTGATTCCTGCAATTACATATGTAATTAATCAAAATAAGAAGAGAGGACCACATGTTTTGATTATGGCAAATACAAGAGAATTAGTTAAACAAATACAAGAATTTGGTGAAATTTTGACTAAAAACACATCAGTAAAAGTAGCTGTTGCTTATGGAGGAGAAAACAACAGAAGGCAACAAATAAGAGATATTGCTGGCGCTGATATTATTGCTGCTGCTCCTGGAAGATTATTAGATTTCATAAGAAATAACAACATCAAACCAGAATCAATTGGAATTGTTGTTATTGATGAAGCAGATAAAATGGTTTCAAATGATTTTGAACCTCAATGCAAAGCTGTTATATCAAGATGTCCTAAAAACATCCAAACTCTTATGTTTTCTGCGACATGGCCAGATGAAGTTCAGTTTATGGCACAAAATTATTTGGGAGAATACATCAGAGTTATTGTGAATTCAAGGGAATTAACAATTAACATTAACATCAAGCAGATGGTCATTGAAAAAGATAGGGATAGCTTAAGACAACTCGGAGAAATAGTTGAAGGTATAAAGAGATCAAAAGGTAATGAATCATATCCGAAAATTATTATTTTCTGTAAAACAAAGAGAACTGTTGAAGAAGCACATGATTATCTTGCACCACATATTAAAGTTGTTTATACTCATGGTGATGTCAATCAAATTGATAGAGAAAAGGCTTTAAACGCATTCAAACATGCAAATTATCCAATTGCAATGGTTTGCACAGCAGTTCTCAGTAGAGGTATTGATGTAAATGATATTACACATGTTGTGAACCTCGATATGCCTGATTCTATTACTGAATACGCTCATAGAATTGGAAGGACAGGTAGAATGGACAGAACAGGAGTCGCAATCTCTCTTTTCGATAGAAGAAAGGATGATAGACTTAGATATGAACTTCGAAAGTATATGGAACAAGCTGGACAAGATATTCCAGATATTTTGCAATAATTTTTTATTATTATTTGTTTTATATAAATAGACTAAATATCACATATTCTTCGCGTGTATTCCTTTAAATTCACTCAAATTTTGAGATTCAGAAGCGAATATGATTTGTTTATAATAATGTTGTTCATAAAACTTTTTTTAAATATGTATTTCTTTATAACGAAAGCTCGTTTTCATAATTTGAGATGTCAGTTATCTCATTTCGCTCAATTTTTAAGAACCAGAATGGAAAACCAGTTGATCTACAATACAATAAAAACGGATTTGATTATGTATAAAAAAAATTTATCATCATTTTATAATATCATAGTAAGACATGATAGCAGTCAAATAAAGGCGTCGAATGGGTCAATGTCTACTGTTAGAAATGCAAAGATGTTTTCAAATGCATCACAGGTATTGGTGTTAACAATTTATGAGGACTTTTGTTCGAATACACTTAGAATGGGAGACATGACGTTCGATTTTCAAATGATGGAAATGTCTTCAACTACTTTATATTTTCATATAAATTTCCTGAAAAGTCAAAAACATCTAGAACTAAATAATCATTATCGGAATAATTTTTGTCTGTTTGGACAAATTTGAATGATATAAATTTGTCTTCTGTATTTAAATGATATTTACGGATTTCTCCTTTAATAAGAGGTGATTTATTTACTTCATGAAGAACTTTTGTTTCTCCATTAATAGTTGTTCCTTCAATTTTCCATGTTTGAAGATGGCAGCCACTGTAACCCTTGTTATTTGGCACAGTTCTAACAATATATTCAGTGGGTTGAATTGAATAATTTTGTTTTATCTTCCATTGAACCCATGAATTAGGAATATTTTGAGTTATGAAATAATCGTCACTTCTATACTTATTAATTATGTCAATGGACTTGCTATAATCTATAGATGAAGCAGACATTTCGACATCTCCGCTTTCAAAATAATTTGTGACTAATGTAACAATAAACTTATTTCTGTTTTTAGAGCTGTGATTCTTTATTCTCAATAGTGAATCGCCGAATGAGTTCACAATATTTTGGAAATTATTAGTATCTGTTAAGTTTTGGATGTCTTTAATTGTTTGTTCATTACAAAACTCAAAATAAATGTTTTCGATCAAAGGATAGAACTCTTTGCTTTCTTTCGTAAGGGAAATAATGAAATTAGCAAATGAATCTTCACCATCAAGTTCAAGTTTGTCGTTGCAAAATATTCTTTGAAGAATATCAATTCCAAGTTTTTTAGAAATTGTTTTGAGTTGATCTTTGTTGATTTCATAGAAATGTGATGAAATAAAATCAATGCATTCGGAAATCTTTTCTTTTGAAGAAATATCGAAATAAAATTCAAGTAATTGAATGCAATTATTTTTGTCGATTTTCATTTGATCAATAATATGTACTTTATATAAATCTATGAGTTCTTGTATCTGAAGTGTGGTTCCAATATGAAAGATGTCTTTCAAAATTGTTTCATCGCATTCGATTTCTGTTTTTCTGTATTGGAGAATATCTTTTAAAATATTGTATGTGTCTGGTGATTTCACTTCGGTTGTAATATCAATTTTAGCAAAATTATTATCTAAAAGATACTGTGAGTAAAAAGCTTCCGAAATTGCAACTGCGAATGACTTTGTGAGGGCGATTTCAACATTGTTGATTGTTAAAATAACCTTGTCAAGTGCTTGATAATTATAGTAGTATATGTGGATGGGTTGTGTGACTTTTTTTGTAAACGTAAGAATTCATACAATATTGAACGATTTTGTATCATTTTTTTTGACATATGAAGTAAAAAATGTATGATTCTTACGGTTTTTATTCTTACGTTTTTGAATAAATCAAGATTTAAAAAATTTTCAAAATTGTAAGACATTTACACTCAGCCCAAACATAATGAAATAAAAAAAATAAAAAAATTTTTTAAAAAATAAACTTTAAAAATTCATGTCTTACATTTTTGAATAATTTATTTTTTAATTCGTAAGAAATGAGTGAATCAAAATTCGTGACTGTAAATCAATTAATGAATAAACTTTCACCAATTCTCACCCAGGTTAAACAAGTAGACGTTTATTTTGATGATTACATACAAAGTTTATTTTATAAAGGTAAGTTTAATATTAAACCTATTGCTTTTGCATTTGATGGTAAATTAATCGAAAATTCAAAAATTTGGAAATTAATTCCGGATATTGAATTTATAACAAATATTAAGGATAAATGGTTTAAACAACAAAACCACCTCACTAAAGTTCTTTGTAGATTAATGATTAAAACTGAGGAAAAAGAATTTAACGGGTTTAAATATCATCCATGTAAAATTTTAGAACTAGAAAATGAAAAACTTCAGAAAAAATTAAACGATAGACTTTCAAATGATCGTATTGAAAAAATAAATAAACTAGCAGAAGTTGCATTTAATAATGAAATATTTGATGAATATAACCTTGAACTCAGTGATGGGTTTTAAGGACCCGGGCTCAACGAGTCATGATTTATGAAATCAATAATTTGATTTATTCGCTCTTCAATAATTTCTATTCTTTTTGTTAAATCATCAATTTTCATTAATGAGGTGATTCTTGATTGAGGAATAGATTTCAAACTAATCACCCCTTTTATTTTTGAAATTTTGAATCCATCAACTTTAAACATTTTATTCAATTTACACGTTGTCAATTCTTCAAATAATTTTTTATTATTGGCATAATAGTCATTAAATTCTTCAACAGATGAAAAAATTTTTGTTTCAGTAATTGGTTTAACAACGTTTATTTTTTGTTGAACATTTTCACTTTCATTTATTTCTTCCTCCTCTGTTTCATTTATTTTTAAAATTGGTTTCATTTATCATTAAATAAAAATTAGAATATAAGTGATGAAATATATTTTTTAATTAATATTAAATCAGAAATGGCTGCAGGATTCTTTAAAAAATTATGGGAAGGAATTAAGAAAGCTGCGGGTTGGGTTTATAAAAAGGTTATTAAACCTGTTGCAAACTTTTTGGCACCAGTAGCGAAAACGGCAGGAACTATCATAGGTGGAGTATTAGGTACAAAAGCAGGTAATCCGGCAATGGGAGCACAAGCAGGTAACGCAATTGGTGGAATAGCTGAAGGAATACTTAATAAAATAGGGGGTAGATAGTGGAAAAATAAATTATTTTAAAATTATTTTTATCTTAGTATCGGTTGTAGTCTTTGATAAACTTTTTCTCCTTTATTTAAAATTTCTCTTATTGGGGCAGCTTTTGGCGTTATTGATTCAGCAATGTCACTAATTGCTTCTTTATTCTTAAATATCCAATTTGCTCCCTTCTTCATTGTTTCCCAAACTTTATGCGCTCCTCTTTTTACTTTATCCCACAGTTTCTTAAATATACCTGCAGCCATAGTTGATTATTTCATTAAAATTAAAAATTCATTTTCATCTTTTAATTTTGATTTTTTATTTATTAATAAATGACGACTAACTATTTGGTGCCAAACACTAAACCGATTAATGGAAATGTGTTTCATTCATTCGAAAAGATAAATGAAATATTCGCGAAGAATGACGGTAGAAGATATTATAGAGAACTTGAAAGTTCATGCTATGACTCTGATGCTCCATATTTTGATGATAAACAAACTCATTTAAGAATTACAAATCCGGCTCATGATGTGAACCAATTAGGTGACACATATATTAAACGCAAAGTTAAAGCAACTCTAGTTTCAAATAAAGCTTTCACATGTGATGCCGCTTTTAAATGCATGCGTTTATTCGTTGGTTACAAATCATCAAATCAAAGCTTTAAACAATTAGAAGTAGAAACCGAAAGAGGTGATGCCGGTTATCTTCAGATGGATTGTGCCCGTGAATCTTTCGCATTTGCAACATATAAACCAAAATCAGAAAGGAAAGTTAAAAAGTTTGTTCATTCGTTATATAATAATGTTCAAAAATATGATAACTCAGTATGTGGTAAATATATTGACCCTTCAGAAGTTTTCAAGAAAGCAAATGAAGAAGTTGATGTCACTTTTGATATGATTATTCCGGTAAATGATTTGTTAGCATTTCAGGCGTTCGATGATTATCCTAAATCATTTGGTGAAATCATTCTTAAATATTATGTTTTCAGGGATACTTTAGTATTTTGTCAGGTTGACCCGTTAAGAGTTGCTGATTTACAAAATTACGTTTATGAAAAGATAACTGATGAAAATTATGAAAAGATTATGAATCATATTTATAAATATGATCGCAAATTCCAACAAATCGGACTTCCTGCCAAATTAATTACAAGCTTAGCCGCTACATCTGCTGACGCAACAGTTGATAACGTTATTATTTCATGCACAAAGATGGAAGTTTTAGAGGATAAATGCATTACACCAGGATACGGTTTAATTGAAGAATCAGTTAAAGCAATACCACGTTTATTCAGTAAGGAAGATCCATTCATGATTCCAGCTCAACATATTGACGTTCGTTCACTAAATGGAGGTTGCATCACTCCTGAAGGTATCAGCTCAGATTTCTCATACGCTCTTCATAATGTTACAGATGTTGTGTTAACATTTCCGAAGAATGCAATGCAAAGAACAGTTTTAGAAAATCCAATGCTTCGAGGTCTTCAGGTCACTATAGATTCCAGAAACTTCCCCGATCAAGCGATGACCACAGTGGGCGACATATTCTTTACACGTATGCTTCAAGCTTCTGATTTAGATGGAGTGAATGAATGCACAGAAGAATACGAGGACTCATTAACTAGACCACTGAATGCAGATGATGGCACGCCATTAGCTAGAACATGGAAAGACCAAACTTCATTCTTATGCACTATTCCAGTTCAACGTGATGGAGCGGGTATATTCTTTGATGGATTAGAAACTTTCAACTCACAAGTTACAGTACAAGTGAAAGCTTATCCAATCATTCAGGGTGAAAATGACACTTACTGTTCAAAGGTGACAAATCCTCCTCAGGTTTGGTTTACTAGGACTACGTATTGGACATGGACACCGGACGAAGGTTTGAAATATCATCCAACAGGTACACACCACCACAGTATAGAAGTTCATATGATGAAATATTGATGAATAGAAATGTTTAAAATTATAAATTTATTTTTGATTAAATGGATTTAAATTCATCCACCCCTTATGAAGAATTAGCGGGAGTATATAATACATACATAGATGATATGATTAATGAAGCATGAGTGATAATAGAAATGCTCTATCTAAGGAAAAATTAATGAAAATTCCATATTCTGAATGTTACTTAAATTCAATCACTGCAGCAATTGGTAAACAAAATAAAGGTAAAACATTAACGATATTAAAACAAATTATCATTATTGCTAACACTTCCCCCTATTCACATGTGTTAATTTATATCAACCGTTCAGGTTCACCTTCAGATGATACATTTGAATCTTTAAAGCATTTAATCAAAATTCCAATTATTTATTTATCACAAGAAGAAGCAGAAGATTATTTAAAAAACTTTTTAATGTATAAAGAATTATATAATACAATCAAGAAGCAAAGATTAGAGGATAAAATTATTGATAAACAACGGGATGAATTATTTGAAACACTTTCTATTTCAAATTTTGATAGAGAATTTTTGCATTCACTAATTTTTCTAGATGATGCCGTGAAATCAAAACTAATAACTAATGAGAAATCATATTTTAATCAGTTATTAACTCAATGTCGACACATTCAGTGTTCATTCTTCATGGCTGTTCAATACTTCAAAGCATTAAGCACAAACATTAAATCAAATCTATCAACACTTTTCATTTTCAGTGGGTTTAGTCGTCAACAGTTGAACGTTATGCTTTATCAAGTGAATTTACCAATGAGCATTAATGAACTTTACACACAATATCAACAATTAGGAGAACATGGAAAAATAATAGTTGATTTAAATAAAGGAGGTGTTAAATTTGATTAACTTTTTATAATTAATTTTTATTTTTTATTTATAATTAAACATGACAGAAATAGCAAATCTTCTACAGGTTCCATTAAAACAAGGGACAAACAAAAAGGGTCCATATAATAGAACTATGAAAGTTCCAGATGGAATGAAAGAATTAGTTCATATTGTTGCCGGTCTTCAAAAAGATGTTAAACAAATGAGAAACGTTTTAACATTACCAGAAGCTCAAGCATATGCCAAACGTCATGGACCAAATTGGGAAGCACGCGAAGCAGACATTACGGGTCCAAATGGAAAACCTGATGGTATAAATGAAGTTTTCGTTACTGATGGTCAAGGTAATATTAAAGTCATAAATGGTTATAAATTAACTATGTCTGATTATCCTAAACGTAAAGCATATAATGAACGTTATCCTATACAATTTGATGAAAATGGAAAAGCTGTTAAACAATACATTGGAGAAGGTGAAAATGGTCCAATTAATTCATACCGTCATAATCCATATTCTTATTTCAATGAAGAATTAAATGCTATTGAAGAGGGACCGGATGGATTACCACGATATTCTAACCAGTTTGATGATCAATATGCAAATATTAGACCTGAAATTCCAGCTAAGAAATTCTTTAAAGTTGCTTTATTCGATCCAGTGTTCAATGAACAGAAAGAAGCAATGAAAGCAGAATTTAAACCAATTCAAGTGGCAAGAATTTCTTCATCTTCACTTTCAGAAGCGTTCAAGGAATTGATAAAGAAACCACTTTATTCTCAACAAGGTTATAACTTTGATTTAATTAAAGAAAGTGATAGACGTAAATTAGAAAAATCAGATGGTTTTAAGAATGCATGTAATGAAATGATTAAAGATATTGTAAATGATAAAATAAGACTGGAAGAAACTCAAAGCAATATCAATAACATAATTGGTGCAGTTACAAAGAAAGTATAAGCAAACAATGATGAACCTTGGGATATTACCGTAACAACTAAATAAAACTTTAAATATATTTTTCTTTTTTTTATTCAATTATAAATGAGAAGACGTTTCACAAGTCAAAAGAACACAAACGCAAAAGCAGAGATTACGGTTGGTTATAACGTAAATGATGATAAATCACGAATTATTCAAAATGTTAAAGTTAATGTTAGCCCTGAATTAACAAGGTCAGCAACTCAACCAAATTTATTAACTCGTGACTTACCGAAAAAGGAGGAGGAGCAAAACCATGAGAATGGAGACCCAATCATTTTATCTGAACCCGGTAAAGAACCTGTTGAAATTCCCACTTATCCAACATACCCCCCGCCTCTTTCATCAAACATCGAGAACCCAGGAATCTACGATTCCAGTCGCAATGCGCCATATAAAGTAGACATTAATTCTGAATTAATGAAAATTTACCGTGATATAATAATTAATAATTATGATTCAATAATAAATTTAATTGACCAATCTGGTTTAATTATTTTACCTTATGAATCATTAATTCACATTATCGCCATTCTTTGTGATGTTCAAGATTCAGACGTTAAGATTCAATTTTCATAGATGATGAGGTTTCATGCTGCGGAACAGTTGCAAAAATAAATCCTATAAAGGATATTAGCACAATTAAGATATCAAAGAACGGAACAACAACTGAACTTCATTTAACATATAATGATATTTATAATAAAATAGTTGATGAATATAAAATATCACTTGAAAAATTCTTTGTTAAGGCTATTTAATATTCAAGCATTAACATTATTGAATAATAATCCTTTGAATCATAATCAATAATAATTGACCTTTCACCAGTTTCTATCGTTTGTTTTATTTCTTTTTGTTCCCCACTATCCGGATCGGTCATTGTAATTGTTTTTGTTATAGTATCAGCTTTATCTTTAACTTCAATCTTTTTTCCATCGGATATTTAAACCAAAATTCCAAAAATTCGATATTGTCAATCTGTTCATATTTTAATCTATCAATTACATTTTTAATACCATCTGAAAAATCTTATGAAATGGTCATTATATGGGTTTGATTGAACTAAATTTGAATGAAGTGAAATATAACCCGATGATGAATATGACATTGACTCATATTTTCTGAAAACACTAAAATTTATAACATGAATGAATTTCTTATTCGTTGAATTTATGAATTCTTGAGGTAATCTTATTCTAGTTTTATTTATCACTGGAAAATAACGCTTTACCATATTTTTAATCGTAATAAAAATGTCAATTATCAATATTATTTCGAATAATAGCTGTGAATTAAATTTAACAGTTAGCGGAATTTATAATGTTACTCTCGTTTCTGTGAGTGGTAAATTTAATCCCATTCTTTTAGACCCTTCAGATTATATATCATTTATTAAAGATGACCATGAAAAAACGTATGATATGTATATAAATAATGTGATAAACGAAATGGGATATTAACATGATTTTAAGTTATTTAAATGAATCATTTATCGTATGGTATGAAGAAAATTTTAAATCAAAACCCGATAAACTTTTTGAACTTGATGAAATAAATAACCTTATTAAATTTCCGCTGAAAATTAAATTTTGTACTCCTCATCTCGTTCATTGTTGGGATATTAAATTTTGAAAAAGATGTTGGGGATGTTTTGTATTCTGACACTGGTTCCAATTTCATTTTAATCAAATGTGATAAAGTTAATACCCCAATGAGATTTTCACATCAAACATTAGACCCTAACTCTTACCCATCAATACAAAACATTTTATCCATCAACTTAAACATTTTCTTTATCATATCCGTTTCAATTATCCGGGAATTCATTTATTCTTCATTCAAAAGATTTATCAAATATTAAATTTAGAATAACTGACCTATTTGATTGTGATTTAGAATTCATGAATGAAATATTATGGCAATTTCAAATAGAAAAAATAGTGATGAGATAACAGATTAAATATTTATTTTTAAATCATAATAAATGATTAAACAACAGCAACCACAACAACTTAAGCACAAAGCACCCAGGTCCCTCAGACCATTACATACGCCATATATGCATATAATTCAAAGACGGCAGAACAAACGCAAAGGTTGAAATATGGAGATTTGGAGATAGTATTGAAAAATGACCATTTCGAATTCGTTTGCAAGGGTGGTGCAGTGATATCAAATATAAAAGAAATTTTATTTATGAATTCAAAAATTAAAGGTATAACGGATGATATAACATCAATTCCACCAGAAGAACAAAGATATTACGCATTAAATGCATTTCCTAAAGTTTTGAAGATTGGAAGATTTAATTTAAATGAGGAATTCATAAAAGGTTTCCTAAATGACATAATGAGAAAGCAGATAAGGAATATGTGGATAGTGATTAAGAAGAGGCAGATAAGGAATATGTGGATAGTGAGTTAAGAAGAGGCAGATAAGGAATATGTGGATGAAAAAGATAATGAAATTAAAGAAATGGTTGAATGGTATCATGAATGGACATCAAAGATTTTAAAAACTAAAGCTGATACAGGATGGGTTTCAGGATGTTTAGACCTTAAAGCGGAATAAAACATATGTTAACGATGAGTTAGGGAAGAAGGCAGATAAAACATATGTTAACGAAATATACCAAAGTTTGATAGGAACAAAAAATATTGAAACTATTGTTGGCGACTTTTCTGTCAATGAAGAAAATAAATATTTTAGATGGCAGTTTGTACACTCCTTAAAAAATGGTATACGGTGGAAACTCATTCCGAAAAATAACAATGAAATGTATGTAAGTTATAAAAAGAATGATGACACACAAGTTAAAGTTCCATTAGACAACAACTGTTACTTAAACTTATATGGAGACGAACAAAAGAATATTTAAGAGTTTATGAAATGGCAGATATGACATTGCCTGACCCAGCTCCAGCACCATATTATTATGACTATGGAGATGATGTCAGAACACCACATATAGATGAACAAAAGTTAACATTATATTTAGATTATTATAGATATAAAAGATATAATGCAATAGAAAAAACGAGAATAGTATATTATTATACAGATGACAGAAATAAATATTATAGTCAAGATTTTACCTACCCTGAAAACATAAGATTATATTATAAAAAATATTCTGACACAAACCAGAAGAAACCTGAAATAGTTACACTATATCTTAAGTTCAAAAGAGACAATCCTATAATATCTCATATGTTTGATTTAATGAACCCAGTGGGTTCTATTTATACATCTATGGATGCAAGAGGTCCTCAAGTAATGTTTGGTGTTGGTGCATGGAACAAATAGTTGACAGGTTTTTGTATTGTGCAAACTCTTCAAAGGAAACAGGAGGTTCGAAGAAAATTACTGAAGCAAACCTTCCACCGCACACTCATACAGGAACGACAAACTTTTCTGGTGACCATAGTCACTCATTAAGAGACCATCCATTATACAACTCAGAATATTATGCTGGCAATGACGTTTTATCTCCAGATTATAACCATTCGGCAAAAAAGACTTTTCGACCAACTGAACCAGGAGGAAATCATTCACATACTTTCACAACAAATCCAACAGGCTTGGGTGAAGATTATATGCCACCATTTATGACTGTATTCGCATGGTACCGCATTTATTGAATGTGCTTGAGCCTACTTTGCAGGCTTACCGCGTTCATTGAATGAACTAAATATATTTTATGTTTGTAATTAATTAGGTAATGAAGTAATGAATGAACTGCAGAAATAAATGTTTACGTTAATGTTTACAGGTTATTCAATAATGACTTATTTTTGAAGAACTGAAGGTGCTACCATGTTACCATGTGCTACCAGGTCATTTAACTTCTCTGAAAAAGTGTGACAACATGACATTTTGACAACAACACAGGAGGAAGGCAGTTATGAATTATTTTTGAAGAACTGAAGGTGCTACCATGTTACCATGTGCTACCAGGTCATTTAACTTCTCTGAAAAAGTGTGACAACATGACATTTTGACAACAACACAGGAGGATTAATGTAAAAATAAATTCAAATCATACTTTATAAAGCTTCATTTACAGTATTTTCATCGTCAGTAAATGAATCCTCATTATCGTTTGGTTCAACCTGTTTATATAATCCTTTCATTTCTTCTTTCAAAACATAACACCATGTTTGTTTACCGTCTATTCTTCTATGTTTCCTATCACATTTATCCTTAATACTCATTTGAAAGTTTTTGTCTTTCATGTCTGATGGTTTGCAGAATAGAGCATTTTCACACGTCATACCTGCACACAATTCATCATAATGTGTATTTATCCATACATCTAAAGGATTTGTTGATAACTCGATTAAATCTTGTTTGGCTTCAGTCATCGGTATGATTCGTACATTAAATGATGAAAGGTCATATTGCATAAAATACGTCAGTAAATTATCATAAAATTCCTTAGTGCATGAATCCATTAAATTCTTGAAGTAATCAAATTGACCCTTGAATTTACCATTAACCCTTAAAACTACGTATCTTCTGTCTCCAACTTCAATTTTGACAGGGTAGACGTTGTTAGTTACGAAAATGAAGTTTGCAACGTTCTGAGCAGTTCTTCTGGGTTGATTCTTTTCATTAATTCTAATCTCATTATCCGTAATAATTGATTTCAAAGCGTTGAAGTTTGCGAGTCTATCTTCACCAACATTCTTGAGTTCATTAAGTACAAGAAACATTTTATTTTCAACAACCGAATTGAAATTACCCGTTAGCTCACTTATTTCAGTAATGTTTTTACATGAATAACCAGCGAGGAGTTCAGAAATAATGTCTGTAAATCTGTTTTTACCTGTTCCCTGAAGTCCTTTCAAAATAATTGCTGTTTCATTCTTGATTCCGGGATGTTGAATCATTGATGCAATCCAGCCGAGAAGGTATTTATACACTTCATCGTTATTATCACAAATGACTTCTTTAATGAAATTCATAAACATCTCAATTTTTGAGTAATCTGGTTTTTCGAGAATGTTGTATTTATAACCCTGAAACGTTGAGAAAACATCTGGGGAATCAGATTTAAAGCAAACACCCTTAACGGTTAATGAGGATAATTGATTTAGTAGTACATCCCATGCTGTGATGGTTTTACCTTCTTCTTTAAATAATTTAATCATTTTGAGTGACTCTTTCATGTTTGATTGAAGAACGAATGATATTTGATTCATTTTGTCGTGTATGTTGTAATCTTTCTGAATGAAATATTTGTTTCCACAATCTACAAAACGGATTACACGTGATAAATCCTCAATTACTTCAGAACTGTTTTTATACTGATGATTTTCAGCCTGCGTCTAATATCTGTTATCAAAAACGAGTCATCAAGTTTGATATCAAATGTTATTTTTGGCTTACGTAATAAAGGTAAAACATATTCATCATAATATTCCTTTTGATAAAGTTTTAGAATCTTCACCAAAACAAATGGAGAAGTCATTAAATGTGCATATCTACTACGTGCTTTTTCAAAATTACTTTTTGCATTTTCAGTTAAATTGCAGAAATTATAAACGTTATCGTATGCTTCATTAATTAAATGATTAGGTAACGAATTAATTGCTTGAAACAGTGTGAATAATGTATTTCTTTTTCTAAATTCATGTTTCCACCATCATTATGTACTTCAAAATCACAGATGCCATCAACTATGCTCTGGGCAAGTTTATCGTCAATGTTTACATCTTTGTTTTCATTCATTATACTCTTTATTTCTTCGCTCTTCTGTTCAACTCTTACCTTAATATTCAAATCATTTAATATATCGTTTACTGTTCTGGTTAATGTTGAATCATAACTTCCACGAATGAATGAGTATGTTTTGATTGGTTCTGTTGCATTCTTGCGAACTCTTGAATCAGCCATGACTACTAATGAACGCTTTGAATCATCCATAGAAGTCATTATGTCAATATCATAATCATTGCAGGAATAACATTTAATCATTCTGTTCGAAACTGAATAGAAGAAATTAGTGTTGCAATAAATGTGAAGACCTCCTGATGCGGTTTTAACGATAACATCTTTATCCGAAAGTTTTGATAAAATGTCTTTTCTAACTGTTTCTTTAAGTTCATCATTGTATGATTTATTGATATCAACATCTATAATCGTTAAATTTGAAATTTTATTTACTAATAAAGCCACACCAGTTTTCCTTCCTCTTCCTCCATCATGTTTGAGGTAGTTATGTAAATCAATCCTGTTTTCACCAATTCTTTCGTTGAGGGTTTTAGTTTCTGCCACAACTAATTCCTCAGCTAATGAATCAATAACTTTTTCATCAGAAACGATATAGTTGCTGTTGTTGTTTGTTGCTGTCATTTATATAGGAATAAAAAAATAAAAATAATTTTAAAACTAACTTTATTTTTGGGCTGCATCAAATTTTCGTAAATGTTGTCAAAATGTCATGTTGTCACACTTTTTCAGAGAAGTTAAATGACCTGGTAGCACATGGTAACATGGTAGCACCTTCAGTTCTTCAAAAATAATTCATAACTGCCTTCCTCCTGTGTTGTTGTCAAAATGTCATGTTGTCACACTTTTTCAGAGAAGTTAAATGACCTGGTAGCACATGGTAACATGGTAGCACCTTCAGTTCTTCAAAAATAATTCATAACTGCCTTCCTCCTGTGTTGTTGTCAAAATGTCATGAGGTTAGAAATGAGGTTAGATCTAACCATCTACCCTAAAAATTATTTTTGGTGAATTCAATAAAAATAAATGGTTCATTTACTCACAATATTTTTGTACAAAACAACCCCAAGCTTTTAACTTCTTTTCTGCAGCTTCTAATGCTATCTTAGCGAGTTCATATTCTCTAAATTCTCTCTTTAAATTTTCTTGTTCCCATTGGTCTAGTTCGTATGGAGAATCTCTATAACCATAACATAACTCACGTTCATGTTCTAATTGTTTTTCGCACATTTTTCCAACTTCTTCTTCAAACAAAGGTTTAGCATTCTCTACTGTATCTTCAAGTTCTTCTTCATCTAATTTCTCATGAACTTTCTTGTCTATGGAGTCCATAATATCTTTGACATAAAATGCATACTTTACAGAGCACCATTCAGCAACAAAATGAACGAGGTCAGGATGTATGTAAATACCTTTGAATTCATTTATAACACCCTTAGTAAGCTCATAAAATGCTTGTTTTGAGGTCGAGCCACTTTTGGCTCCACCGTATTCATTCATCCAAAACTCAAGAATTTCCTGTATTTTAGCACTATTGAGAAATCTGTTTAAATGGTTTAACTTTCCTGCTTCTCTTGCCATCTTTGTTGCATTAATGTAACCATCCTTGTCTCTACGTAAGACTTCAATACCGTTATAAGTGCCTTTTGTGAATGTTTCGCCATTAGATTTGTTAGTGAATGTTTTTGCTTCGACTGACATTTCTGTTCTTACATACAAAATAAAAAAATAAAAATAATTTTAAAACTAACTTTATTTTTGGGTCATTTACACTCATTCCGATGAAGTCATGACAAATCATTTCCTGTGTTGTTGTCAAAATGTCATGTTGTCACACTTTTTCAGAGAAGTTAAATGACCTGGTAGCACATGGTAACATGGTAGCACCTTCAGTTCTTCAAAAATAATTCATAACTGCCTTCCTCCTGTGTTGTTGTCAAAATGTCATGTTGTCACAAACTTTAGAACGGCATAATTTAAATTTTTATTTTTATCATAAATGGATACCCCACAAGCTCAAAATTTACCACGAATCATAACAAGGGAGGAAATGATAAAAATGATGCAAGAACATGTTAAAAATAACAAACCACTAAAATTGAGAAAATGTGGTTATGCAGTAATGATGGAAAGAGAGATGTTGTCGAAGAGGAATAAAAATTAAATTTGGATTGAGTTTAAAAATTCATCTTTATTAAATTCATCTCTTCCAACCAATTTATTTATTCTATTAAATTCTTTTATTTTTGCTTCACTCAGTTTAAGGATTGAACGGTAAGTTTCTAATTTTTCGATTATTTCTTTATCGTTTTCAACCCCACCGCATTGTGGCTTCTTTTTGTAATAGCATATTTTTGATTTAATTCTGTTTAGTTTCTTTTTATATTCATCGTCTGGACTCTTGACTGCTTCGTTGTCACTCATTTCTTACGAAATAAAAAAAATTAAATATTATTTAAATATAATGGAGTAATAAAATAAATCGGAATTTCTATTAATTTATTGTCAACTTCAACTAATACATTACCGTTAATATATCTAACAAATTCAGCTATTGTGTCAAATCTTCGTCTTCTTTTTGTCATTGATTTATCAGTTTTTCCATAATCGAGATGAATCAAAACTTTATCCCCTTGTTTAAAATTCATGAGCCCCGAATTAATTTGTTCACGTTTAACATCATTTAACTTTTCCATTTGCTTTCTAATATATTCCCATTCTTTTGAAATATCATTTTTCATTTCCACTGGTTTCATGTTTATAGTTCTATGCCATGTATTATTGTAATAATATACTAACTGTTGTATGATGGAGTCATGATTTCCATCCCAGTATATCTGACCGTTAACCCCTAACGCATCTCTAAGAGTTCTCATTACCGCATCAACTATTTTATTATGAAACGTATATGGAGAGGGTGAAAAGTAAAAATTAATTTGTGGGAAATAATGAGTCATAGCTGCCTGAAATCCTTTATCACCATCACCCCTGATATTATCTACTCTTTCATGATCTAGTAAGTATTGAATAGCTCTTCTTGTTTCCTGTTCTGTTTTCCCTTTCACCGGAATGCAATATAAATATCTAGTGTTAATGTTAATGGCAAATAAATAAGTAACGTTTCCTTTTGAATATTCCAGATGATCAATTTCGTATGAATATGGATATGGAGCAAATGAAGGTCGACTAAATTTTTCCTTTAATGGTTGAATTTTCGGGTCAATTGGTTTATTTAATATCTTGAAATCCTTTTTAAAATCTTTTTGCTTCTTAAATGTTTGAAATGGATATAATAAAGTGAATGATGAAGGATTAACTGAAGGAGGAGGCGGTACTGTCGTTGGAGGTTTTGGTGTTGTAAGTGGTTTAATTTTATCTGCTTTGATTTTGGATTTCATTCCTTCCTTCATTAATTCTGGATGTATTCTATTCATTTGTTTTAAATATGCTGTATATAAAGGTTTGATATACTTTCCCGCTTCGAGTTTATGTTGAAGGATGAATTCCAAAAGTTGATCTTCATTTAAAAGTCGGGCTGAATATGGTTTAACTAATGAATCATAAATTAAAGCTTGTGCATCATTTATGGTCTGAAGGACCTGGGTGTTTTGTTCCTTTTGTTTTTGTTCCTTTGGCTTTGGTTTTTGTGGCTCAGGATTATATAAATTATATAATTCATCAATATCTTCTTCTGTTAATACTTTATTTTTGAAATCTTTCAATTGTTTAAGTTGTGATTTAGTTTTTCCCTTTGCATATTTATTATTTTTAATTTTGTCTTTAATTTTAGAAATTATTTTATCATGATATTTCAAAATTTCATTTTTATAATATGGATAATAATAATCCATATCATCACCCGTTATATTGTTATCATATTTTTGGAGATATGCTTTTAAATCATAATAATTAAGAAAATTTTGATTAAATACTAAATCATCAATTAAATTTTTTAAATGTACGTTATCCATTTATATAAAAATAAAATCAATGTTTTAAGGGTGCCCACCTCTTTGATCAAGAATCAAAACCATCATTAACGGTTCCTTTTGTCTCTTCTGTGGCATTTCATTAAAAATAAACTTTTAAATAAATGGCATACAACATCCATTTTCACAACATACAGCCTTAGTGTGTGCTCCTGTTAATGCAGTCTTACCAATTGTTAAGCGAGTCATTGACCCGTTTTTAAGTTGTAAATTAATATTCTGACCATCGAAAATAACTTTATCATTTATTATATCCAAATAATTTTTAGGTGTTAATTGTTTATTTTGCCTTAAACTAACACCCTTCATTTTTTGTGCAATCTTTTTAAAATCACTTCCATCAATTGAACCGTTGAATGATGTATAACACTTAGGACATAAAGCAACCATGTTATCACCTTGTTTCTCAATTGCTAAACCCAATAATTTTTTCTCATGTGCTTTTTCTTCAGCTTTATTCTTTAATTTAGGTTTAAATTTCTCATCAAAACAGAAGAAATCAAAAGGTGTGAATTTGAAAATGTTTTTATCATAAAATTGTTTATCGGTAACAATTGCTTGAAATGCTTGAGTGTTAGGAAGATTTGGGTCGCCAGCGATTGCCCAATAAGATGAATCAGTATCACCTTCAATGAAATGAAAACGATTAACATCCATGCATTTATACATAAAATCATAAATGAAAACCAAATACCAGTATTTAGCATTATCTAAAGTGAAGAATGCCTCTTGTAAACATGTATCACATCTATAAAATCTATCTTTGAGCATCACTTGATATGTATCCTCACCTATTTCTCTTATGTTTTTAAACTTATTTGACATACATGCAACGCGTGACTTCTGTGCATTCATTATTTTAGTCTTTGCGTAATTTTGTGTATTCATTGCATCGTAACCATATGATCCATTAAGCGAAATCTTGCAAAATAAACTTTTTCCTTTATTTCCTTCTAATTCAGCCTTTTGTCTTTCGTTCATAAATTTGTTCGCAAATTCATTAAAACAAGTGTTTTTCGTAAATGTTAAAATTGATTGAATGTCATCAATGATAAAATGAAATCTGTCGATTAGATACCAAAGATAATAAGAAGAAAATGGTTGATATTGGTTGTGTGTTGATGCTAATTGAGTTAATTTTCTCTGTTTCTGGTCAACTGGTAGATTGTTTGATTTCATGTAATTATACATAAAACTGCCAATTGTTTTTTCATCTGTGATAATATCTAAGTTTCTTATTATCGGTAAAAAGTTTATGTAATCATTAATGTATTTTTCATCAATGTGACCCTTTACTTCAGCCACGAATAAAGTATTTTTCTTCTTAATAATTCCCAGTGCTTTTGCTTTCTTTGTTGCTGTATCACAAATGATAACACCATTCAATCTTCCCGGCATATACATTTTATGGTCAGTATATTGAATGAAATCATGAGGAATAGATGAAAATGATGAAGGATATAATGAATTAAAATCAACTCCAACGAAATGAGTCATAATGTTGGTGGTGTCCTCATTTAATACAGTTTTAGTTTCTGGATTATATGAAAGTTTATTAATGTGCGTGATTCCTTTAAGATTAACACGATGTTGAACATTTGATAGACCACCAGTAATTCCATTACGGAGAATGTGATAAGCTTCAACTGAATCTAAAGTCATTGGTAAATTATTTTTTAATGCATAATTTCTTAAATTGATTCTTAAACGTTGAACATCTTCATCTTTATTTGATTTTACGACATTGCAATAACAACACATTAACTGACAATTTTCTTTGGTATGTGGTTTTTCATTATCGATTCTATCCAATGTTGGTTTATTTGCATATGTAAACGCTTTACCACACATTTTGCATTTAGATGAAAGGATTAAATCGTGATAGTATTGATAGTCATCCATTGAAACATTGTTTTTAGTATCCCTTTCTGCTTTTTCATCTTGTTTCTTATATGATTCAATTTTATATTTCCAATACTTTTTTGTTAATTCAAAACTTGATTCCACATTTTCTTCTTCTGGATATGTTTCGTTAGGATTGAAGTTCTTATATGCTAACGCGTAACGAATCATTGATGCATTCGATGATAAAGAAAGATTATGAAGCATGTCAATTTTATAAACAAATGTTTCTTCGATAATTTTATCAATTGGGTCAATCATAATTTCAACATCTTTATTGCAATAATGAATAAAATATTCTAATCTATTCTCAAAATTTTTAGCATCATTGAGATATATTTGATAATCTGAATCGGATATTGTTTCTTGTGTTAATGCTGAATAAAATGAATCTTTCGTGAATGGTTCCTCTTTATATAATTCTTCTTCGTAATTTTCCCATGTGATGAATTGATAAGGGAAAAAGGATTTAACACGTGATTTATTGTTTCCGAAATCTTGAGTGAATTGGTCTAATGTTCCACCCGCTATATAATTTCTGATGTCAATAAATCTTAATTCATATGGACAGTTTGTTTTCTTTACTATGACTTGCTTAAATTGAGAAGAAGAACCCAGCATTGATTTTATCTTCCATTTTGCAGTATTTAAATCACGAAGAATTAAATTTAAATCAAACTTTCCCGAATTAAAACCTATGATATTCACTTTATTGAATTCCTCATCTAGAAGTTCTTTAAATGCTTCCTTCTGTTTTTCATTTAATGTATTCATTAATTCTTCATATTGTTCAATATTTGATTTAGCAACTAATGAACAGGTTGAAAATAAAAATTCAATCCAATCAGAGATGAACGAATCACTTGATGTTAAGCAAAAATTCCTCGTAAATGTTTTATCACGGTCTACGACCTCGCCGCTTTGCGGCTTTATTTGACAGTTGATGATACCATGAATGGTTTTAAGTAAGCGTTCAAAGTTGCACACTCAGAAAGTTGTAATTCTTCTTTAGTCTCTAATGTTTCGAAGTCAAAAGTAATATAATATCTTGTTGGTTTATAATATTCCTGCAAATTATGTGCTAATAGCCACTGATATATCTTCTGTTTCGTAATATGTGGTGCATATGGTTGTTGTGTGTTTTGCAATTGAACGTCTTGAATTAATCTTCCATTATTTTCTTTACATTTCTCACAATTTTTAAAAATCTTCTTTGGTTTTTCCTTTCTGGATCATCACGGATAGAATATACTTCTTCTTTGCAAAAGGGGCAAACTTTATATCCGGTGAGTGCTTCAACGTCTGTTATTCTGTCAGCGTGAAGTTTTCCACATGGACTCTGTGTTAATAAAATATTTACTGTTTCAAATTCTGGATCTATCATTATTGATTCCACTAATGGAAAGTCTACCTTGTTAATGTCTACGTCTTCTGGTTGAGGTCACAATAATAAAAATCAATATTAACGTTTAACATTCTTGCTAACCTCTCACTTTCTGATGAAATGTCAAATCCTTCATATGCATCTATGGCTTCATTTAAATAACTTCTACGAGTTTTAGGATTAACACCATCAGGAATGTTATAGAAGCGTTTAAATAACCTTCTACCTTCGGCTCTTATTTGATTATCATTCATTTTAGCTGTTCCATTTTTGTTCATTTATGTAAGAATAAAAATTAAAAAATAAATAAAAATAAAGTTTATTTTTTTTAAAGTACGAGACTCAGAGAGTCCAGGGCTAAAGTCCATAAAATGAATTAAGAACACATAAATTTTTATCATCTGCGACGTGACGAATACATTTTAATTTACTCAAGAATGCGTACCCTGATACATTAAATCTAATTCCTGTCTTATTTAATTTCACAACTTTGAAAAGGAATGTATGAATAGCTATAAAATGATGAAGATGTTTTATGGGTTGCTTCCATTTTTTCTGAAATAAATGAATAAATATAATGTTTATAAGTTTTCATATCTTTTATATTCTTAATAACGAATGGTATAGACCTTTCAACTTCGTCTTCCTTCGGTGCTGTTCTTTCATATGAAACATTATTGGTATCTTCAATAATGAAACCACAATCACATAAAATTTTATAGGTTCCAATTGTTTCTTTTGATATTTTATCTAACAAATCAAAAACTTTATCAACACCTGTACATTTATTTAAATAATAATTTGTGTAAATATCATGGTCTTCTTTCTTAATCGTATTTGTTGCATATGTTACATTTTTCAGTGCTTTTTTGAATTTTTCAGAATCAAGAGGAGGTGAAAGTAATATACATGGATAATCTCCATCGTCAATAAATTGTAACTTATGTTTATGAATAAATTTTGTGCCTTCTTCTGAAAGTGTTTCGTCAATATCACCATCTAATAAATTTTTAGTAGATTCCAAAAAGTAATTTTTATATCTTTCTCATGTGATTTTTGAACTTCTGATTCTGAAGCTGGGATATTCATTAAACCCTCTACTTCATTCTCAGCATTTCTCAATTCCTTAATTTTTTCATCTATTTCATTTCTTAATTGTTCCAATTTCTCAATCTCATCGTTATAATATTCATCTTGTTTTAATTTTTTCTTCAAAATATTCAGGAGGTGTTTCAAGGCTCTCTGAGCCCAGGTCCTCTGGACCATAAAGAGGAATATTCTCCTGTTTTTCAACTTTTTTGGGATATAAATATCTCATTATAGCCTTTTTAGTAATTGGTCCGTTATATTTAAATTCATTCAACAATCTGGAAAACTCTTTCACATTCTGCATATATGTTGGATAAGAACCGTCTCCAAAATTTTCTAAAATATTTTCTAATTCTGAATTAGTGAACTTTAAAGATTTCAATGAATTAGTTGTTATACTCATTTATCATTAAATAAAAAATAAAAAAAATAAATTTAACTTAGTTTTAATTTTACGTAAGAAGTCAATTTTTTAAATCTTGATTTATTCAAAAACGTAAGAATAAAAACCGTAAGAATCATACATTTTTTACTTCATATGTCAAAAAAAATGATACAAAATCGTTCAATATTGTATGAATTCTTACGTTTACAAAAAAAGTCACACAACCCATCCACATATACTACTAATTATTGATTCTCTGGAGTACTTGGTTATTGAGCTGAATCAAAACCTTTTTTTGATGGCAAAATTATCCAAAATTTATCTATTGGGTAGAAATCCCTGTTTAGGTTGGAGTAGGGGTAATTTTAGCTAAAAGTGACACACCCTTCACGGGTGTGATTACCGATCGGTAATTTCGACAGTTTAGAATTTAAAATTTTTTATGGAACTGTTGCGAGTTTCATAAAGAATTTAAGGAATATAAGCAAAGATTTGAATCAAAATCTTAGACCTAAGCCGCTCGATTCGCTCGCGGCTTCCGCGAATTACAGATCAGCAAAGATTTGAATCAAAATCTTCGAACTAAGCCGATCGCTTCGCTCGCGGCTTTCTTTATTATTTTAAATTTGCATATTTCCATCAAAAGTTCATAAGGTAAAAAATTTCGTTTATATTATTGCAAAATAAAATCTTCATTATCAAAATAATATTAAATGATAATATAATATAATTTACAAACAACTATTATTTAATAAAGTTTAATTGCCAAGGTTCATCTAATTTTTTGATTTTTAATGTTTTATGAATTTTATTTATCATGTATATATCTAATGAAGATTATATATGTAGAAGATAAGTACCTTAATATGTATGTAAAAATTAATGAGATTTATTTTGAATGTAGAACCGAGCAATTTTCAAATTTTGTGCTTTTTTTGAATTTTCTCGATACCAGATAAGTTGTGTTGGCTAAATAATATATGGATACAATGTGTCTTATAGATGAATATATGCACAAAGTTTAAGAGGCCATTTTCTTTCAGAAACCGAGATTTGTGAATTTTTTCAAATTTTGTGCTTTTTTTGATATTGAAATTTCATTTCATTTTTTTGATGCATATCGATGCACCATGCGAACTTAAAGAAAGGCTATCTTATATAGATGCTATGAAAGCTGTCATTGATAACGAATGCCATGCAGGTTGTCCATATCAATTAAAAAAAAATCCAAATTTAGGGGGAACAAAATTAAAATTCAGGTGCAGTGCAGATAAATGTGAAGCATGTATCTCATTTCTAAAGGATGATGAAGAATATATCCTAACAGAATATAATGGAACACATAATCACAATCAAATCAAAGATGAGACAAAGAAATACCACACATTATCACAATGCTATCGTCGGGTACTTATTAATTTTATAAAACAGGGGGGTGATCCGAAAATGGCTCAAATTGAATGCGACAAAAAACTTGATCTGGATGATCCACTTAACAGGCCATCTTTTTTGAATGCATCTTCAGATCAAATGAAAACAATTCAGGAAAAAGGAAATAAAAAGATCAAAGGTATTCAAAAGTACGATGATAATCAATTCAAGTCAACTCAATTATTTAAGGGTATCAAAGAACAAGAGTCACCAAAAGATTTAATTTATTTCGATGTCGATAATTACAACAAACCAAAGAAATTAATCTTTTATTATGCTTCTTTCAAATTTCTGGACATAATCAAAATTGTGAAAGAGCATTTTATTGATGCAACCCATTCATTACTTGAATTTAAAATGTTGTTTTACATGATATCAGCCAAATTTCCAAATACACATGCATTCCCAATTTTTCAATTTGTCGTTTATCCAAACACTTCAGAAAATATTGCATTCTGTCTCAAGGCATTTTTTAACTGGGCAAAAGTAAAACCAAAATATTTTATGTCAGATTGTGCACAAGAAATCGAAAATGCGATTATCAACTCTTTTCCAGAAGTTATCCTTCATTGGTGTGCAGTTCATGTAATGAGGGCGTACAGAAAAAATTTGAAAGATTATGCATTTGAGAGTTCAGACAAATTGATATTAGATACAAAAATGAACTATCTTGCATACGGCAGAAATGGCAAGAAAGAATGGATTGAACCAACGTTCAAAAAAATTCTGGAAATAGCCGAAAAATTCCCAGAATTTTCAAAATACATACAAAATCAATGGATATCAAACCAAGAAAGATGGACAGCCGCTGAAAGAGATGAAAATTTAGCTCTCACAAATAACATTTCAGAATCGATTAACAAAAAAATTAAATATTACTACTTTGGCGGAACAATTTTCATGAGATTTGATCGATTTGTGATGAAATTAATCGATTTTATCGTTCCTTCATTTTATTACAGAATTTCTCAAGATATAAGGCTCAGAGACAAAATTCCAAATCCGTTGCCATCTGAAAAAAAGCCAAAAAAGTCTACAATCAGACTGGATACAGAAAAATGTATAATGCTCACTGATAAAATTAAATCGTTAATAGTTAACTCATCAGCAAACTTAAATACGCTTCAATTGGGTTTAGATGACCTACTTGATAAAGTTGTCAAGGCAGCAAAGGTTCAAAAACGAATGACCCAGTATTTTTCGAAATTAAGTATCCCAATGGAAATCAAGCTTAGTATTCTCACGCAAATTACAGAATTTGGATGCAATACCCCTCAATTCATTGTTGAGAATGCCAAGTCTTTTCAAGATAAAATTATTACAGATTTCCACCTTCAAATTTATACAACATTATAAAAATTTATGAATAAAAACTTGATATAAAATAACATTTTTATTTTTACTAAGAAAAAAAGGTTTTTGATAATAAATTTATTTTATTTCGAAAAAGTAGCAATAATCGTAAAAGGGTATTGATAGGCTTGCTAAAGTAACTAATTTTAGCTGTCAAATACTTTTGTATTTTGAAGTAAATTAGTATAAATTTGTTTTTACTTTTATTTCGAAAAAGTAGCAATAATCGTAAAAGGGTATTGATAGGCTTGCTAAAGTAACTAATTTTAGCTGTCAAATACTTTTGTATTTTGAAGTAAATTAGTATAAATTTGTTTTTACTTTTATTTCGAAAAAGTAGCAATAATCGTAAAAGGGTATTGATAGGCTTGCTAAAGTAACTAATTTTAGCTGTCAAATACTTTTGTATTTTGAAGTAAATTAGTATAAATTTGTTTTTACTTTTATTTCGAAAAAGTAGCAATAATCGTAAAAGGGTATTGATAGGCTTGCTAAAGTAACTAATTTTAGCTGTCAAATACTTTTGTATTTTGAAGTAAATTAGTATAAATTTGATATTATTTTAACTCCCTTTGAAAACCTCAATTTTCCATACAGAGGGAACGGGAATAGCATCCAATATTCCCTGAGAATGGTTGCGCATTCTCAGTTCCCTCTATATTTCGAACGAAGCTCTCATCGGTCTTTTTTTTTAATACTAAACGTTTTTTTCCCCTGTCACTTTTAGCTAAAATTTGGGTTTGCCGTTTAGGTTGTATCAGAATAGCTATTTGATATGATATTATATTTTGACTGTTAACATGCTCTAAAGTTCCATTTTGGTCAGAATGAGCTGAATACAGTTTTAGAATCTATAATGTTAATATAAAAATGTTATTGTGTGAATTCAGTAGTCTAAAAAATTAGAATTGATATAAGCAAACATTTAAAAGAGACATGAACGAAATAATTTATTCCAAATCTTCATTTTTTTCCGAAAATTCAAACGAAATATATGCGTTTTCATGTATACAAAGTTTGAAATATATGCGTTTTCATATTATAATTACTAACAAAGTTTGAAAATTTGTGCCTTTTTGCTTAAATATCTTTATGGAATGACAGCTCTTCAATGTGCAGTAAAAATTGGAAAAAATGAATTAACAGGGTGAACTCATCAATAGGAATCTCAATCTCTTGATCGGATTCGCATTTGCAATGAGACTTCTTGTCTTTCTTGTCATTCTCTATATTTCTTGTCTTTCTTAACCTGTTGGCTTCTCTATTCTTATATACTAAGGAGTTTCTCCGCTTTATGACGAAGTTTTTCTTCAAGCTTCTTCAAATTGTTCTCCCTGTACTTGAGAAATTCTTCTTCCGGGACATTTTGCTCTTCTCTTCGACTATATGAGAGAGTCTTGCCTTTCTCTGATTTTCAGTCTCACCTTCAAGAGTTTCCAGTCCACTTGTAGGTTGTCGATTTACAAAAGTAAAAATTTGGTGTCATTTACACTATCCAGAAAATTTTGCTTTAAAAGCGAGCAGGAGATTAAGTTTGTGAAATTGAGATTATAAAATTTCTATTATTAAAGCAAAATATTGATAGTGTAGCATTATATTGTGTACAGAAAGATTATTATTCAACATAATTGTTCATAATTATTCATGTCAAGCCTAGATAAGGATAAGCATACAAATTTTATACTAAACTTAATGAAAGATAGAGAAACCCTTGTTTATTGGATGACATATTCAATGCGTTCCAATAATTATTACTGGGCTTCAAGCGCATTATATCTTCTTGGTACTTTAGATCAACTAAATAAAGATGATGCAATAGATTTTTTGATGAAGTGCAAATGTGCAAACGGTGCCTTTGGTGGTAATATCGGTTCAGAGCCAAATATACATAATACACTTTCAGTCATACAAACTTTAATCCTTTACGATCGATTTGACCTGATTGATCAAGAACCTATAGTTAAATGGATTCAGAGTTTACAAAAGTCCGATGGATCTTTTACAAATGGGCAATGGAATGAAGTAGATACGAAATTTACATTTTGTGCGCTTGCAATATTAAAGCTTTTTAATAAATTAGATGCAATCAATTTGGATTCAGCAGTTAACTGGCTAATTTCATGCCAAAATTCCGATGGTGGTTTCGGATGTTTTCCGCACTGCGAATCACATTGTGGCCAAGTATTTACATCATTAGCAGCACTTTCAATAGCAAATGCACTAGAAAAAGTAGATTGTACGGCTCTAAGATTATTTTTAACAGAGAGACAAACAAAAGATGGTGGATTTAATGGCAGACCTGAGAAAGAATCCGATGTTTGTTATTCATGGTGGGCTGGCGCACCATTATCAATATTAGGTGAAAAAGATAGTATCAATGCCGAATTTCTGAAAGATTTTATACTCTCAGCGCAAGATCCTGATACTGGTGGTATCGCTGATCGTCCTGGCAATCATGCCGATCCTTATCATACATTTTTTGGTTGTGCTGGATTATCACTGTTTGGATTCTTCGACCTCCCTAAAATTGACCCTGTTCTAGCCTTACCTGTTGAAGTTTTGAAGCGCCATTTCAGATCATTAGGGGCAGAATATAACAAGTAATCAACTTAATGGTTGATTATTTGACCATAATTATTGTTTGTGTATTGTAATAAAATCTATACTGTTGTTATTTATGAACTTTCCATGTCGATTTTAAAAATTTTGGCACTTTTCTTATCCTGATAGATGTAAATGGATAATATTCGTAAATTCGAACCAGTTATATGGCAAGAGTATGAGTACTTTCAATTACAGAACGCTCTCGAAAAGTTAATTCAAATTTTTTACATCTCAATTTTTCTTGTTAAAAAATTATTCTCTTATTCAGAGTTCATATTTCAAGCTATGAAAAACGGTTTTTTGTTCAGAATTTTTCATTCTCAATGAGGAGGAAGCAGAAAGAGCACGTGATTTCGCTTCCCATTGATGCAAAACTTCATGTGCACATTACACTAGATACAAATAGAGTTTACCATAACATTCCACGCTCTATGCTTCCAGCATTTTCAAGAGAATCCGCTGGCACAGTTATTAACGATTCAAATTTTGATCCTGCCGTTTTACCAAATCAGGTACGTATTGTAAATGGACACAGCATTTCAAGACTTGTCGATGTAGAGCACGTCCTTCATGTAACAGTTGATCAAGAAAAAGGATTTGTCGGATTACCTCCAGAACTGGAAAGAGCTGTTAAAGCTAGTGGAATTAGTCATCAAGATATTATTAAAAACCCAGAGAACGCCGTTAATGTCATCAACTTTTTGAATAATGGTAATGAAAATCTACCTTTGCCAGTTGCCGAAAATATATCACAAGAACTTCCACCAGCAGAAAGCGTTATTAAGATTGGAAATCCATTACCTCTTTTACAAGATTTAACTAAAATTGATGAAGGTTCTACATGTACCGTCTATCACGCAGAATTTCAAGGAAAATTGATTGCCGTCAAAGAAATGCTATTAACCGATAAGACAGAAAAGGTTTTAATTGATGAAACGAGATTAATGTCAACTATGCACGATCCGCATATTATTGAGTTCTACGATGCATACAGAGATGGCGATAAGCTATGGATCTTGATGGAACTCATGGATGGCGGTTCTCTTACAAATATTGCAACATTTTGCGAGTGTCAAGAACCGCACATTGCATTCTTCGCAAAAGAAATTCTTTTAGCTCTTAAATACTTACGTTCGCAAAATAAAATACACAGGGACATTAAAACTGATAATGCATTACTTACATCAGACGGACATGTCAAAATTGCTGATTTCGGCTATACAGTTCAGTTATCGGAGCATAATGACAAGCGCCGATCAATCGTTGGAACGCCTTATTGGATGGCTCCAGAATTAATTCAAGCAACTCCTTATAATTATAGCGTAGATATATGGTCATTAGGAATTCTGTGTAGAGAACTCGCAGAAGGTGAACCACCTTACGTTTCTGAACCTCCAATGAAAGCTTTATTTTTAATTGTTTCCAAGGGAATTCCTGAGATATCAAATAAAAAGGAAAGAAGCCCTGAATTCCTGGACTTCCTCAGTAAATGTCTAGAAAGAGACCCAGAAAAACGTCCAACTGCTGCAGAATTACTCGAACATCCATTTATTAAGACTGCATGCCCTATTAAGTTTATTTCTCCTCTTATAAATTTGGCAAAGCAACTTGCCAATAATGAGGATTTCGAAAGTTTTTAATATTTGTAAATTATATTTATGATTTTACATGTAATTTAAATGTCATTCAATTTCTAATTATGATTTTTCTAACTGATAATTTTAAAACTTCTTTTCCATAGAATAAATCCATAATTTTGAATTTCAAATAAATAATTATCAAAAGAAAGCCATCAACTTCCAAATATAAGCTTTAATTCAAATCTATATGATAACTATCAGGTAGAAATTGCTAAATATCATTTAGATATGTTAAAAAGTGACATTCTTCAAAAATTTGAAAAATGGCAACTCAACAAAAAGTTTCTTTAGTTGTTGCTTCATATGATCTTCATTATTCAGTTACTCAGCTTAATGGTCCAGGAAATATTGCTACACAGCATAATGACAGTTACAACGCATTTGGAAATTCGCAAGCTAACAGAATCGTTCCAACAAATGATGGCAAGTTTGCTATATGTGCAAATCCACTTATTATTGTTGTTGATCCTAAAGGCTCAAAACTGCAACAATTTAATGGTCATCAGACTAATGTAACTGATGCTGTTTTCTCTGATAATAACTTCTATACATGCAGTGAAGATAGAACTATTAAAGTTTGGAACAAAACAACAAGCCGTTCAACACTTAGTATTTCAACTGGATCTGCTCTCAATGCCATTGCTCTTTTACCAACAAAGACAGCTGTAGTGGTCTGCAATGAAAAAGGTCAGATCGAAATCTACGATATTGTAAAGGGTGATCGTCTAGCTTTCATTTCAATCGCCACTTGCCCTGTAAGATCAATGGCTGTCACAAAAGATGGTACCAAAGTATATGCCGCTACTCAAGACGGTCAAGTACATATGTTAAATCTCAAATACGAAAATAAGCAATATGAATTTTCCGAATTCGAAAAGTTCGAAGCTCACAAAGAAATCCCGCTTAGAATTATTCTTTCTCCTGACGAAACACTTCTTGTAACTACTTCATCTGACTCACAAGTCAGAATGTGGGATGCAGCCACCGGAAAATCCGCTGGAGAATTCACTTGCTCAGACATGAAGAAGTTTGTTTGGGACGCTGCCTTCACTCCAGACGGAAAGATGCTCTGCACAGCAGGAACAGACATGAGCGCAAGAGTTTGGGATGTTCAAACAAAGGCTCTTCTTGCACATTACGAGTGGCATAAAAAAGGTATCACATGTCTCAACGTAATCACTTATTAAAAATTTAATTTTGTTTGTTCATATGTGAATTTGTATTTGATTAAAAATACAGCTTATTATTATCTTCAAAGATCTGTTTTTAAGACATATTTCAATAAACAAAAAGAAAATATAAAAAAAATATTCTCTGAAAATGAAATTTTCCATTGGTTATAGTGTGAATCTATATGCAATACAATTCAATTTGACTTCTTCATGGTTAGATGTTATAATTCTATGGCATACTTAATATTTGAAACTGAATTAGCATCAAGCAATGTAAAATTATATTAAAATGATTCTAAATTGGATTGCAAATGTAATGAGCATGAAAATGCAGATGTCTTGCCCTGATAAATTCTGAAATTTGAAAAATAAAAAACGGAAGATTTGAATTTAGAATATGCAATCTTTTAGTTTCAGTCGTTCGCCGGTTGTTGCTTCTCCGACAAAAAGAGTAAGAAGCAATACGAGAACACCTTCGTCGAGAATTTCTGATTTAAGCAAGAGTAATGACTCAACTATTTCTCGATTTTCACCAAAACCAAGTAAACCGGCCGGTAACAAACAAACAACTCAGGCTCAACCTCCGTCACAACCGAACGTAGAAGAAATTTTAAAAAATCCCTCGGCAAATTCTCAAATTATCGATTTTGTCAAGAAAACTGCATCTTATTACATTCAAGCTTTAAGTTATAACTATCCTGATATCAAAAATCAGATGAGAAATGCACATTCGAAATTTTTCCAAGATTTTAATTGCTGGATTAGAAATTCAGGGAAAATATCTCAACGAAAACGTCAACAAGAAAGTGTATCTTCTATTAGAGAATTGGAATCAACGAGAGAAAATATGCAAACAAATCTTGGAGATTTGCATAAAGAATTATCTGTATGGCGTAGTGTTAATACTAATGTAGAAACGGATTATTTCGTTAAGATTGATAAATTTGATGATAATTTTGTTCTGGATCAAGCTGAATTTAGAAATCATATTGCTGTGTTCTTAACTAATCTTGATGCCCTCTCATTGAGTATACACCGAGGTGAAATATCAATAGAAAACGCAAAGAGGCGCTCAAAAGAGTTATGTGATTATATGATTACTACTTTACCAATAGATCAGAATGAGAAGATTAAGCTTTCCCAGATGTATCCTGATGTTGTTTAATAAAAATGTTTCTTATGAATAATTAATTATTCTTTTTGATATGAGAGTAACTATATGAATTCACCATAGACAAATCAATTGTTTGCAAATTATGTAGATCACCCTTAAAGAAAAACAAATATTGAGAATGATAAGGATAATATATTCTCAAAAAGATCTCAATCATCAAAAAATCTGTGGAATAAATGAACTTGTGTGTATTTTATTACTGGATTTTTAATCCATGAACTTGGTGTACAGGTAATATCAAATTTTTTGATTTGTTCGAAATAAAGAGTAAAAGCATTTATTTTAAAGTTCGAAGGCCTTTCCTGGTTCTGCAAGAATAGCCTCACGTTGATCAACAAGGGATTGTATTGGGTTAACACGAGAAGATTCAACGAACTCGCCAGCGAGAATAATTTCATCAAGAAGCATATATGCATAATGGAAGCCGAAAATAACATCAACTTCACGAACATTGCCGAAGAAAGCATCAAGTGTTTCGACATAGAAGTGGATTGCATCGAGCATCATAGACTCGTTGTCATTAACATCGACGCACATAACGAAGTAAAGAGATGCATATCTGTTATAGACAAGCTTTCTGTCTCTCCATTCAATAAATGTGCAAAAGTTTGCTGGGCGGCTTAAAATTGCGTTAGAAACTTCACGTGTGATTTTATCTTTTGACTTCTTTGTCTGTGGCTCGTACCACTTTGAAAGACGGGCCTTGCCTTGACGATTGAAAAGGAGGAAGAAATGAATCATATTATTCGATTAATGTCATAACCGTCACGATTTTTGGGGGATAAAAAAAATAGAGAAACAATGAGGATACTTCGCATAGCATATGCTGGTTTTCGGTAAGTATTCCGTGAATGTCTAATAAATCATGGGTTATTCAATGGAATACGAACTCAAAACGTATTCACGCTCAAAAATATGGAGAGTAATATGTGAGCTAATTTAAAATACCAAATTGGGCAGGTATATGCATTCTTCAAACTCTAATAACTTATCAAATTTATAAAATTCCTACTTGAGATATAATTAAGTAGAAATATCATCTCGATAACAACATAATGATCGGAGTTTTTTATATCTGCTATTAAAATATGAATTGTGCTAATATGAAATTTTATATTTGAATGGAAATTGTCAATCATATATAAAGTGAGGTATTGCCACTGATGTTTTCGTAATGGTTTTGGTAATATTAATGAAATATCATTGTATTTGAACGAAAATTGGTTCAATATCTTTTAAAGACAGCTATCAAATGAAATATTCCAGACAAAAGATTCTATAGTATTTTTCACAGAATTGAGATATAGTAAATGATTACCTTGTTGTGTAAAATTTCAAATTTATCATCGAAAAGCTAATTTCTATTGAAATCTGCATTAAAATCTTGTGATGCATAGGTACAGCATTAACTAGGAATCATTATAAGGTTGCATATTTCAGACATCAATTTTTGAATGGCCTGTTTTTTTTTTCAAAATGAAGAATAGTCAGTATCTGTTATATTAACAAGTTTGAATATCCTTTATTAACAAACAATTAACCCTTTCAATTCAGAATTTTAATGTACATTCAAAAGTTCGGATATTTTTTACATTATTAAAAGTAAAGAAATAATGAATGTTATGATGCGATTTTTTGAATTTTGAATATTTCCTAAACTTTTTATATCAAAGTCTAAGATATGTTATTCTGCTAGCTGTCATAAAAAATCCATACTCAAAAACGAAATAATAAATGTCATAAAAATTTAAGTTGAAGGTTCAATGTGCTATAAATTTTTCCCTACTCGAACACGAAATTGTAAACCAGATTTAGTAGGCAATTATGTTGCATGCTAAGATCAGTCATAATGTAAACCTCTCAATTTTATTGTCGTGGGAAGTATCTCAATTCCTTCAAAAAAATTGAAAAACTATTTAATTTTAAAAATATAATACTTTTAATTAGTTAAGTAATTGGAGATATTTTTAAAAAATCACTTTTGATAATACTTTTGAGAACTTTAATTAAAAAAATATATTCAAAAATATCCAGGATATCAAGAGGGAATTGTTCCTTATGAGGTATATAGTTATGATGTATACCTCATAAGGAACAATTTCCTCCTTAAAATGAGAAAACTTGTTCGAAATTGTTTATTGTTATAGACCGAAAATAGATTTTTTCGGTTTTCTCTTCAAATAATTGAAAGAATGATACTATTATAGGTTTATTATATTATATAGCATATAATCATGCTATAGCCGAAAATTATAAGTTTTGAGAAGATTGAATATAACACAAATAAATTTGAATGTAAGTTAAATTGCTTGTTGTTTTTAATAGCTATTTAATGAGAAATCCAATATTGCAAAATTCAAATTGAATGATTGAAAGAACAGAAAAAGTCATTCTTTTCAATTTCGAATATGTTTCATTGTATTTATAATTATATGGCAAATAAGATATTTAAACTTGATTTTTGAAGGAAAATTCACAAAATTGAATAAATTCAAATAATTTTTATTCAAAAATAAACTAGTTATTTGAGTTTAATACTAATTATCTATTCAAACTACAAAGTTTGTAATTTAAAATATTTTGTGAGATCAGATTGAATTAATTCAAGGTTCTTTTCAATTAATATTCATGACCATATTACGCATTTTCGAACATTCTAAACCAAATATATAAAAATGGGAGACGAATGTTAAATTTGCTAGACATGGGGGAGTTGTTTACCGAGTTTTAGCTCTTATCTCTAACAAAAAATTAATTTTTAAAAAAATGACCGAATACGTTTCACAGCGAGAAAAAATAAAAGGCAAGATAGAATTTTCTAGACATAAAGAAGTTGTTTACCGAGTTTTAGCTCTTATCTCTAACAAAAAATTGATTTTTAAAAAAATGACCGAAAACGTTTCACAGCGAGAAAAAAATAAAAGGCAAGATAGAATTTTCTAGACATAAAGAAGTTGTTTACCGAGTTTTAGCTCTTATCTCTAACAAAAAATTGATTTTTAAAAAAAAGACCGAATACGTTTCACAGCGAGAAAAAAATAAAAGGCAAGATAGAATTTTCTAGACATAAAGAAGTTGTCTACCAAGTGTCAGCTGTTACTTCTTCTCAATACTGATATAAAATAAAAATCTTTATTATTTATTTAACCTTTATTGTTTCATTAAACTTCATTTATTTTATATTATAGTTTTATTCTTTTAGCTACTTGTAAAATACTCTAATTTTATATCATCATTTTACCGGATTATTCTTCAGTGCATCGATTGTGTATCTAAAATAATATCATTATCCTTATTCTGTTTTTTCCAAAATTCTTTTAAATATCTTTTTTGGTTAGATTACTTTCTACTTTTTACTTTTATTTTTTAATTTCAAAAAAAAAATTTGGTGATTGTTCTATTCTGTTACAATGTGCATTATCATATTCTAATGAATTATTCATTACATACATTTAAAAAAACTTGTTAAAAATGAAATTAAAAAATTATGTTTATTATTACGCTGTGAATGTGTCAACAGCGGTCATGCCTGTATCTGTATCCCATATTTGCCACAACCTTTCTGTATCTGCATTTGTGTATTTCGGTTTCAGCTGATACATTTGATTTGGCGTGTAATTTGTTCCAGTTAATGGATTAATTAGGAGATCTTCATGCGGTAATTAATACACCTATCAAGTGTACTGTGGCACTGCGAGCCTCCTTACCCATTATATGTGAATTTGACACTTTACAAAACCACTAACGTATATTTTACAACATGAACGCAAAAACTAACTTAACCTTAAATATTTACAAAACCACCAACCACTTCACCTCACTAACGAACTCACTAATGAAAAAATAAACGTTCTCATAAATTTTCTTCTATATCTTCATCGTCAGTGTTAACCCTATTGTAGTCATACTTGAAGTCATAAAGTTTCTCAAGTTTTGAAATGCATAGTCTTGTTAACTTACCTTCATCATCATAAGTTTTTATAAAACTACCATGACAATCTTTATACACAGTCAATGTATAATCTACTGGTCTAGGATGAAGTGTAAAGAACATGTTATACTCAGGAAGGAAGAATAAATGTTTAAATGTATGTTTGTTATATTTTTCGATTTGTATGAGTTGCTTTTGTTCTGTCATTTATATAAAAATAAAATAAAAAATAAACTTAAAAATTAATGATATCACCACCCTCACACGTATGAAAACATAGCACAAAAATAAATTTAGGTGAAGTGGTGAGATCTCACCTCTTTTTTCACCTGTTTTTTCACCCTGTTGAATTCATTGCTTTATAACTCTCTTCCTTGGTTTCTTTTTAGTTGCTTTCTTCACGTCTGTCTCCAACTTGACTGTCTTTCTTCTTCGTCCGTAATGATACCAGTTACTTCCACCAGTCAATGGGTCAAATGGTCTTTCGTAAGGGTTTCCATACATTCCATAGGGACCATACGGAAGAACTACTGGTGGAGAAGAAACATTTTCTTTAGTTCCATCGAATCTATTTAAATGCATTGTTTCACCTTTCATCTGGTCATTAAAGTCTTTTGCGTGTTTTGCAAACTCATCGTCCTTTCCTAAAGCATTTTCTGACTCAGTCGCAACCAAATTGGATGCTTTATTTATGAGCCCTATTTTATTTAATCTTAACTTCTTTGCAACCCAGCCTCCAATCTTCCCTTTATTTGCATCTAATGTCTTCGAAACCCTTCCTCCACTCATTTTATTTACTGTGTCATAAGCTCCAAGTGCTTTTGCTCCAAATGCTAATGCTTTTGTTCCCATTGCGCCTAAAGCTGCCCAAGCTACCATTTACATCATATTAAAATCATCTCTCTTCAATATTATCTCATAAAAGTTCTCGTTACTGGAGAAAGTCAATGAAACATAAGCGTTCTCACGGGCTTCGCCCTCACCGCTTTGCGGTCTATCTAACTTATTTCTTATATCATCTATACGCTTCAAAATGTCTGAACAATTGCTAACATCTTCTACAACAGTTATTTCATCATGAATGACCTTCAAGAACAAGCTCATTTAATATGCTATTAAAATCATCTCAATAATGAGTCCATCCTTTCCGTCTTTGGGTAGCACAACATCTTTCATTGAAGAAGGTTCGACAAGTCTTATGTTAAACTTACTGACAAAGTTTGTTATACTATAATGCTTCGGCGGCGAATACATGTAGTTTGAAAGACATAATATAGATTCTTCAGCAAATTCACTTATACTGGATTTTATAACAATGTTCTCACGAGACCAAATACCACCAATTGACAATCTTGTAAGCAATCCTGCTGAACCTTCTACTGTAAACGTCGATGGTAACATTCCACGAAGGTCATCTATTGACATCTTTGAGTCACTGAATTTAAATATTTTCTTAAAGCAATCGTCATTATCTAACCATGCAATAGCTTTGAAGTTTTCATTCGAATATACATCTGCTTCATTAAATGTAAAACCTGACTTCTTTGCAGAGATGACTTTAAAATCTATTGAGTTTGTTTCAAAATTATATGCTATGGTAACTTCTGAAGGTAATGGATGTCCTTCCGCAGTCAGTTGTTCTCTCACTACCGTTTGAAGCTTTGTATTAAAAACTTTCATGTCATCTCCTGTGTCTAGGTTCACATACACAGCAACAGGGAAACTATCTTGCTTCTTTGTTTCATCATTATATCTCAAAACATTAAAGTTCTTCAATAATATTGTTCTTCCTGCTGGAATACTTCTAACTTGTCTGATTTCAATAGCTTTCTCACCTCCTACATACTCTACCCAGTGTCTTGGATATTCATAAGTATACTGACTTTCTTGAATTTTGGTTGGTTTCATCATAACGTGTTCATAGTATATCTTTATACTCTTGTCAGTTAGACTCGGTGCTATGTTCTGAATATTTCTGACTTGCATTTTTAATGGAGATAAAATGAAGCATTTAATACATGACGTAGATGAAGACATGAATGAAACTACAGATAAACTTAACTCTTCTCTCATTCTTCCTTTCAGTAAGGACTATGAGTTCTGTTCAAATGGTGTTTATTTCTATTGTGGAAAGATGGGTTCAGGTAAGACATTTAACCTCATTTGTCATATACTCATAACAGAGCGTTTAGGAAACGACTCTTACTATGACCAAATCATTATATCAGCAACTTCAGACTCTATGGATTCAACAGCGAAAACATTTATGTCAAAAGTTCAAGCCTCTGTCGTTAAAGTTCCAGACAGTGAACTCATTGAATTTCTTCAACGTTACATTCGACGTAAGAGGAAATATTATGCCATCGTTGAATTTATACAGTCAGGAATGCAAAAGACTTCTGAGGAGATGGAAAGAATTATTGACAAACACCACTTACGTCAATACTCAGGAGTTTACGATATGAAACGACTTACAAACTACATTCTGTCAAAACTTTCAAAATACCCCTTCAAAAAATATCCATCAAACACTTTATTAGTTTGTGACGACTTCGCCGGAAAAGGTTTAGTGTCAAAACCAGACTCACCATTAGCTAACATCATTACTAAAGTCAGACATTACCATTTAACTGTAGCAATACTTATGCAAACATGGAGGTTTTTAGCTTTAAACATAAAACGTCTCATAACTGACTTCGTTATCTTTCAAGGTTTCTCACGTTATGATATTGAACTCATTTGGAAACAGTCAGGTATAACATTACCTTTTGAAGAAATTTGGGAAGCATATAAGTTTCTCATCTCTCCTCGTTCATACCTTGAGATTCATATCATGACTAATACCATTAAAGTCAAAAATATTCCATGGGAACGACCAACATTATTTTAAAGCTTAACCTTCAATTGACTGATGGTAAACAAATTCCATGCATCTCTGTCGCCATTTCTGTTAATATTTTTGCTGTCATTCATATCATCCACTTCCCCATCCGTTAGCTTTTGAGGATATGTGTTAGAATAGCTGTTCTTAAATGAAGGCTTCTCACCTTTTAGCGCATAAACTCTATAACTTTCTGCATACTTTATGTTTGAACCTCCTGAGCCATCATTGACATAAATTTTTATAGGCTTCCACCCTTTGTTCATGTTCCTGCTTCTTCCCTTTGCTCTTTTGTTCAGTAGTTCTACATCTTTATACACAGCACCTGTCTCAGTGAATTCAACAATATCTTCATTCGTTAGCTTTACATTCAAACCCTTGTCGAGTATATTGTTCATTTCATACATATAAAAGGTTTTTATTCTATATGAAATGAGAAGCAAATCCATCTTAGCTGGTGCCGTTAATGTTCCAATTGAACCAACATCAAATGTTGACTCACGAACGACAAACAATATTGTCATAAAGAACTATAGTTCAGAGTGTTTGAAAGAAAAAGAACCAGAGCTGAAATCCGTGAATTTAAACTCAGCTTCAAACGCTAACGCTACATCAGATGTTAAGTTAGAGTATCCACCACTGGACCAAATTCTTTCAAGAGAAGCCAACGACAATCCTTACACAAATGTTCAAACAAATCCTTCAGATAACGTAGACCATTACCTTCTTCAGTTATACCAAACAATTTTACTCAAAGACGATAAGAAGCTTTTGACAAATCTTATAAGCAAGAACCAAATAATTCTAACAAAGGAGGACCTTGAAAATGTTATCTCACGAATAACAGGGAAACAATGTGTCATTGACTATCTCGACCCTGAAATCGAATGCTGTGGTCAAACTCCACTATTCATGAAAATAGGTAACATCCGCATCATTGAAACACCAGGAACTACAGGAGTTGAGTTTAAGGATAAATATTCGAACGAGTATACAAAACTATCTACTGACTATAAGCTTTGTTTGAAATATGTTTTAGTAAATTAAAGCAGTCAGGACCTTCGGTCTTGGCGCTTTGCGCCGTCAGTCAAAAAATTTCAAGTTAGCAATTTGTAATATCTATCCAAAACTTCTTCAACAGTATCGAACTCATCTTCATAATGCAAACCTAATCTTATTGACTTGGTGCAGTTTTCACTAACACAATATTTTTCTGTTCTCTTGACTGACATAACTAATTCATTTGTTTCATCAAACAGCAACAACCAAAGTTCATGACCTAATACATAACATTCATACTTTATATTTTTAGCTCTGAGTTCTCTTGTAAGCTGTTGCATTTAATATTTTCTAAAAAGTCAACTTCAACAGTCATTCGCACTGGTGCCTTCAGTTCTACAGGCTCTCCTTGAAAGTCAACAAGTCTGAATTGCATGTCTTTCAAATTATGAGGACTAATGCGAACCCATTTACCTAAATGAGTTGCTATGACAGGAACGTTTGGAATGAACATTGAATTGACTGCATAACAGAAGGATTTATATTCTACTGAACCTTTACTATTAACTCCTGAAATGCCTGTGACATTAGCTATTTTAGACTCAATGTATAAACAATTACCATAACATACGTATGGAACAGATTTCATCTCAATCGTTTTGTCAACACTTTTCAAAGGAAATGTCATATGGTATGCACCCAAAAGAAGTTGTACTCTATGACTCATTCTTGGTATCTTAAACTCTTTCTCGCTGCTGAACTTCAATGTTCCCTCAGAAGAGAGTTCGACATCTATGTTGTCAATAGTTTCTTCATTTATGAGAGTATTTATGACTCCAGCAATTTTATCTATTCTATACCCAGCTCTGTTAGGAAATGTTATAACACTTCTTTTGTCATCTATTTCAATCTCTATGAAATCTGTTTCATCTGTTATGACAAAAGTTGCGATAGTATTGAAGTCAACAACTCTGAAAGCAAGCGCTTCATTCTGAAGACCTAAGTTTGTTTGTAGCTTTACTGTCCCGTATTCGTTTGGGTCTGTACTTTGCAAATAGAACAACATTTTATTCTCATTAAAATATGACTATTGCTGCATATGCGTATGAAACAAATGAAGCAAGAAGAGCACATGAACTAATAAACGAAAACTCAACTTTAACCATTGAAGGCAATGATTTAGTCATTGACGATGGAAAGACTAAAAAAGTCATTGATTTCGATACTTTTAACACTTATGACCCATTCATTACAACAAGCAAGGTTCCCATCATAAATGATGGAACGGTGCAATATATAAATTCTACAGTAGATGCCTCATTAGTGAAAGTACTGAATGTTCTCATTGAATTGTTAAAGAGCTTTCGATTTGACGACAACATTAAATGCCTAAAGAATTTAGTCATGAATGAGAAACAAATTCTCGGCGTTGCTGGTAGCAGTAATGATGTACACCTTATGACATTAGAATATTATAACGAACATAAAGATGAACTGAAAGGAGAGAAGGGTGACATTGGACCTCAAGGACCACAAGGAATACAAGGAATACAAGGACCTCAAGGCAAAAACGGTTTGGATGGTGAAGATGGAAAGGATGGAAAAACTGCTAAATCATGGATATGGAACCTTATAAATACTGGTTTAACAGCTGCTTCATATGGAGTTCTTCAATACCAAATCGGAAAGATATGGGCAGTACTTGGTGAAGAAGTTTTAGATGACGTTAAAAATGCTTTGAACTTCATTTCAAATGGTTCTGATACTATTAAAACTTTATCTGGTTGGATGCAAGAAACAAGGAGTCAAATAGATACTGTAAGACGTATAGCAAACAATGCACGTACGGGATTGGATACTTTACGAGAAGCACAAAATACACTAAAGGAAGCAAATGATATTCTTGGCTCAGTATCAGACATGCATGAAGATTGGCTTAAAGGTATTGACAAATCTTTAAAAAATCACAGTCAGTCTATTGCTGACTACAAGAAAAGTATAGATTTTTTACATAGTGCTATGGACGTACATGATGGAAGCATAAGGAACTTACTTAATGCTAACAATAACTTACCAGGAACTATTAAAGCATTTATAAAGTCCTTTGTAAAACCTGGTGCTCTAACATTTAGGTCTTTGAGAGCAAGAGCATTGAAGTCAAGAGATGCAGAAACTCCAACAGAACCTACAGAAGGAACTGAAACAACAGAAACTCCAGAAGAACCACCAAAACCAACAGCTAATGAAATATTGTTCGAATATTTTCCAAGGTACTCTGTTCTCATTGCATACATTCAAGAAATACTTAAGAAAGCAGACTTGACTTTAGGAGATGATGAAAGTTCTGTATATCTTTCGTTCCAGTTTCAAATAGCAGAACTTTTGAGACAGATATGCTTAATGTATGACAACATCTCTGATTTCACAAGATATGATGACGACCATGACCCCGAACACGGTGAAGAAGAAGTTTTACAAACATCCATTAAGACAGGAAAGGTTTTAACACAAAGTCTCATTATTGACACCAAAGATGGCGAAGTGGACGTTCTTCAAGAGCTGAAGAAAAATACTTCTTCGGGAGGTGGTGGTAGGCATGAACTTGAAATAAATGAGATAGAAGAGAAATTAGCCGAAAAAGCAGATAAAAACCATGTTCATTATATAAGTTCAGACGAACAGATTATAACGGACTACCATGGATATTTAACACAGGATGAACAAATAAGCACTGAAGATGTTAATGAAAGAAGATATAAATACATTCGTGCTAAAGGTTATGACATACACTGTACTGTACAGTATGACACAGGTAAAGCACCAGAAGCATTTGGTTATAACGATGAAATTTATGCTTCATACTTCTTTGTTAACGGTGTATTAGTTGAACCAAGATTTACATTGAGAGTTAAGGCAAAAATAACTTTTGAAGATGCTATTAAAAGTAAAGCTGACAAAGATGAACTTGACGCAACGAACAAAGTTTTGAAATCTCATAAACACAATATCTCCGATATAAATGAACTTCAAGCTACATTAAATAGTAAAGCTGACAAGAACCATACACATGAATCCTTCACTACTGTTAGAGCAGACGACATAATATTGAACTATACCCTTGGTTCAAGTGCACCATTAGAGAATCCAAGTACAAGCGTAAAAGATACACTAAACTCCTTAAATAGTAAATGGATGAATATCGAAGGTCATGTCAGAAACTTTGAAACACATGAACTACCAGCAATGTTAGATAAAAAAGCAGATAAAGAACATACACATAACTCCTTCTCAACTGTTGCTATAGAAAGTATTGAAGGAACGGTTGGCGGAACTGGTGGAGATGCATTATATTATAAACCTCCTAACTTTCCACAAGGTTTAACATCGAATGAAAACATAACAACGAAGAAAGAAATTAGCTGTAAAAATGTTTATATTATGGATGATGAAAATAATGTTAAATTCACTGCTCAAGATTTATATGATAAGAAAGCAGACAAAACAGAGCTTCAAACATTAAAGACTGAAATACTTCAAACATTATATCCTATAGGCTCTATTTATACGTCAATGAACTCAACAAATCCAGCAAGTGTTTTAGGTTTTGGTACGTGGAAGCAGAATGTAGATAAATTCTTATACTGTGCTAGATATTCAAAGCAAACAGGAGGTTCGAAGAAAATTAAAGAAGCAAACCTTCCACCGCACACTCATACAGGAACTACAAACTTTTCTGGCGACCATAGCCACTCATTAAGAGACCACCCATTATACAACTCAGACTATGAAGCTGGTTATGATGTTTTATCTCCATCTTATAACAATTCAGCAAAAAAGATTTTTCGACAAACTGAACCGGGAGGAAATCATGTCCATACTTTCACAACAAATCCAACAGGCTCGGGTGCAGATTATATGCCACCATTTGTGACTGTATTCGCATGGTACCGCGTTCAATGAACGCGCTTGAGCCTAGAATAAAATCTTTAACTTTACATAAATGAGCTTGAAAGAAGTATTCGAACAACATCCATGGAGGTCATTTAAGAAGTTCAATGAAGCTGCAAAGAGTTGGGGATTTACTAACAGAGCTGAAGTGAAAAGGTTCTTTGACAAAAATGTTGTACATCAAACAAAAATAAACCCTTACGACTACTTTTTACCAATTTACTCCAACACTCCTGACGCATACCAATTTGACACTCTCATTCAAAGCAGAAAAGGAGGACATAAACCATTCCTCATCTTCATTAATGTTAACACTCGTAAAGCATATGCATATCCAATGAAAAATAAAGGAACTCGTGAAGTGTTAAGAGTTTTACAAAAGTTTGTAGCAGAACATAGCCCAAGTACTTTAACATCAGACCAAGACAGTGCATACCTCAGCAATGAAATCACAGATTTTCTCATTAAGCATAACATAACTCACTACACTACTGAAGACCATAACCATAACATACTCGGCATCATAAACCGCTTCATAAGAACGCTCAGAGATTTAAACCAAGAGCGAGACTTTACCGAAGAAACAATGAAACATTTTCTCGAAGTATATAATTCCTCAACACATTCTACAACAGGACATACACCAAATTCAATGACACAACAACAAGAAGAAAAGTATATACAAAAGAAACGAAGTCAAACACAAAATATCAGAAATTCAACACAATTTACCCTCATTCCTGGAACAAAAGTTCGTGTAGTTCTTGACGACAAACCGTTGACAAAGAAACGTTTAAGGTTAAGTTGAAACTATTATATCGTAGACTCTACGCAAGGTAATGGATATCTTATAAAAGCTGCTGACGACTCCATTGCATTTTATCCTCGACATAAATTAGTTGAAAGTAGTAATGGCAAACTTGCTGAAACCATTGACGAAGCAAAGCGAGGAGTGGTTATTGAAATACTTGGCTATAACATAAACGATGACACTTATAAAGTAAGATATGAAGGAGGCGTTGAAGATGTTATACCATCTAAGAACTTGAGAGAATCTAAACCAACTCATCTGGGACCATTAGAGCGGGAGTACTGGAAGGATAAAAATAAGCCAGAAAGAATAAGAAAATTCTTCTAAACTTTTTCATTAGATGTAAATCAGACAAAGCATTTACCAGAAAGAATAAGATAATTCTTCTAAACTTTTTCATTAGATGTAAATCAGACAAAATAATTTTTAGGGAAGAGTATTATAAGGCATTTTGTGAAGAATATAGCAACAGTCCGAATTCCGGCGGTTGCTTTTTATACAAAATTCATGCAGGAATTCCTGATGAAATCAGACAAAAATAATGTTTAGGTGAAGAGGTGAGATTTCACCTCTTTTTTCACCTGTTTTTCACCCTCACGAATTTTCATGAATTTCCTTAAGATAGAAAAAATAAAGTTAGTTTTATTTTTATTTATTTTTTTTATTTTGTATGTAAGAACAGAAATGTCAGTCGAAGCAAAAACATTCACGAACAAATCTAATGGCGAAACATTCACAAAAGGCACTTATAATGGTATTGAAGTCTTACGTAGAGACAAGGATGGTTACATTAATGCAACAAAGATGGCAAGAGAAGCGGGAAGGTTAAACCATTTAAACAGATTTCTCAATAGTGCTAAAATGCAGGAAATTCTTGAGTTTTGGTTGAAAGAATACGGTCGAGCCAAAAGTGGCTCGACCTCAAAACAAGCATTTTATGAGCTTACTAAGGGTGTTATAAATGAATTCAAAGGTATTTACATACATCCTGACCTCGTTCATTTTGTTGCTGAATGGTGCTCTGTAAAGTATGCATTTTATGTCAAAGATATTATGGACTCCATAGACAAGAAAGTTCATGAGAAGTTAGATGAAGAAGAACTCGAAGATACAGTAGAAAATGCTAAACATTTGTTTGAAGAAGAAGTTAGAAAAATGTGCGAAAAAAAATTAGAACATGAACGTGAGATATGTTATGGTTATAGAGATTCTCCATACGAACTAGACCAATGGGAACAAGAAGATTTAAAGAGAGAATTTAGAGAATATGAACTCGCTAAGATAGCATTAGAAGCTGCAGAAAAGAAGTTAAAAGTTTGGGGTCGTTTTGTACAAAAATATTGTGAGTAAATGAACCATTTATTTTTATTGAATTCACCAAAAATATAATTGAGGTGAAGAGGTGAGATTTCACCTCTTTTTTCACCTGTTTTTTCACCCTCGCCGCTTAGCGGCTCAGACCCTTTGGGTCTCGTGAATTTTCATGAATTTCCTTAAGATAGAAAAAATAAAGTTAGTTTTATTTTTATTTATTTTTTTATTTTGTATAAAAGATATGATTTCAACAATCGGCACAACAACAATTCAAACAACTACAGCACCAAACTCGCTAGTCATGAATCCTACGTCAATGTTGGTAGAGATGAAAAGCTTTATTCCTTCTTCATATACTTTTGAAACAGAAATCCAGAAGATAAAGCAAGAACTTTTAACAAGTAATTTAGACTGTAGTGCGAAAGATGAAACAAATGAACAGTATCTTTATGAAATGGAGGACCTCATCGACCATTTGCCTAAACTACCTGAAATTCAGCAGCAAAAACTAACTATTCCTGAATTCGACGAAATTGAAGTCAAAGCAACTCACTCAGTAGAAATTAAGAAATTCATACGTAAAGTAAATTATGAATTCCTTGGTTTTCATTGCAACCATAAAGTTATGGACAAAGATTGCGACATGGTTTATAAAAATATTTTGACCTTTACAAATCCGAAGAATTTAAGACATACGATAACTTTGTTTCATTAGTTGCAAAATGTGTATGGCAGATAAGAGATAAAGATAGAAGAGGTAAAGTATGGAATGAGATAAAACCAGCAGCTTTTGAGTTAAAGAAAACCATTGACGCCTTAGTTGTTCTAGCTGGTTTTATTTCAATGTATAACGCAAAAATGAATCCGCAATGTTCAAAATGTAAAGCAGCAATGAGGAAATATAACTACTCCGTCAAAGAGATAGAACGTATGAAAACGACTATGCAGACTTAAAGAAAGAAGCAGAGAAGCCGTAGAAATAAAATGAACATGTTAGAATTTCTGAACAAAAACTATCCAACTGCTCGATTTCCTATTATCTGATGTCAAGAAGAAGTATAAAGAAACCTTCGGCATTGTTAAAACTTTTGATATCCTCAGCGAAGAAATAGAAGCTACGAAATTGTTTAGGATTTCAAATATACATCGTACAATTCATGTAAAACGCTTGTGAAAAAAGAGGTGAAAAATTAGGTGAAAAAAGAGGTGAAATCTCACCTCTTCACCCAAAATATATTTTTATTGAATTCAGCAACAAAATTCTGAGTAAAATAATTTTAGGGCATGTGTCAAACCGTTGAGTTTTCACAAAATTTAAAAAATAACGTTTACCATGTGAAACGTTTATAAAATAACTGGGGTAGAAATGAGGTGAAAAAAGAGGTGAAATCTCACCTCTTCACCTAAACATTATTTTTATTGAATTCAGCACAAAAATCATGAATTTCCTTAAGATAGAAAAAATAAAGTTAGTTTTATTTTTATTTATTTTTTTATCCGGAATATAAAGACAGATATGTCAACAACAGAGAACACAACAACAGTTATAGTCCATGAAGCTATAAATGAAGAATATGAGTGGGTTCAGTTTAACAAACAACTCCGTCTCATTCGTTCAGTCAAAGACGATATGTACCAAATGCAAAGTATTTTGACAGCATGTTATGCTCCAGATACTAAGCTTCCTAAAGACTGGTTTAGGAACCAAAGCACCATTGAACTCTTAAGCGAAGCACAGCGAGACATACTTTTTTCTGAAAACAGTGAAGAACAGCGAGTAGGTAAAAAACCCCAGTCGCCAAAACTCTATGAAAACCGTGAAAAATTGCCAAACGGTTTGAGAGGATATTATGTTCATAGACTTCTCGTAAATAATGTGGCACAATGGGCTTCAGCTCGCTATTCATGGTATGTTTGTAAACTTCTTGACGAACTTCACAGACAAGAACGCGAAGAGATGGAAAAGAAACTTCATGCAAAAGATGAAGTCATTGAAGCAAAAGACAAAAGCATTCAGAAAAGAATACCACGTTCGGTACCAAAAGGAAAGGAAAAGAACTATAAGTATATGATTTATACTGAAGAGATGGAAAATGAAGAAGATAAAGATATGGTTATGTTGCATTTAGTCAGAAGAAACAACAAAAGCTTTTACGACCTTGCTAAGATTTACAAATCTGACAGAAATTGGTTCTATCGCGAAAACTTACCGATTTCAATGACACCGAATGAGCAAATAAAGGAAATTGTCAAAAATACTCTTCCTCAAACACATTATGACATCAAAGGTTGCACAATACTTACATTCAAAGAAGACTTAACATTACTGAAGGAAAAAATAACAGAATATTTCGATAACTTCAAAGAGGAAGAATAAAAAAATCTAAGCTAATTTTATTTTTTTATAAAATTTTATCTCATATGAAAGAACATGAATTTAGAATATTCGAAACTCATGACAGAAGAAGAGAACGAACAACATGTAAAAGATAATGCAAAATTTCTGAAGACATACAAAGCATTTAAACAATATCTAAATGCTTCTAAAGATTATGCAAAATTTCTGAAGGTATATAAAGCTTATGAAAAGCGTATGAAAAGTTTATACATTGGGGAATTGTTGTAAAATATCGATATGAAGACTAACCAAAAATATATTTTTGCTTAAATAGCTTCAGGGTCTATTTCTTCAACCATTTCACTTCCTTCGTCAATGTCAATAGAAGCTTCTTCAACCTTTGGTAAGAATTTCTGTATAACATCTTTGTTCGTTATTGTCTTCAGAGATGAAGGATAATATTTCACATTTGTTTCACCTTTCTTATATTCTTTCTGTTCGGAAAGATTTAAAGCAATACTGAAGAAGTCAATATTAGAGTTCTTTATGACAGTATAATGAGTATCTTTGACATTCATGAAGAAACTCTTTTGTTTCAAAACTACTGCTAACTCTCGTGAAGTATAACGTTTGCGGTCAATGACGATAGCTAATGGTCTGACATACTGACCAAACTTAGATTCTTTCACAAACTTCTTGTTAAAGATAACATTAACATTTGAAGCACCATTGAACTCATTCTTGATGGCAGTAGCGAGAGCATTGTATGAAAAGAACTTGCAATCTTGCATGTGTTTCATTAAAATAAAAATATTAAATTATTTTGAAAAATAACTTAAAAAAATCTAATCTAATTTTTTCAAAAAATATTTTTTTATTTCCTACTAAAGATGTATCGGAAGTTGTCTAAGTTAGAACACTCGGAAATAAAACAACTTCTTACAGAAGCTAATATAGATGTTGCAAAGCATTATGAAACAAACAAAAAAGCACTCGCTGACATCCTCAATGACTATAATGGTGCAATAAGTTATGATAGAATTCATGAGTTCATAAAGCCGCAACGCGGCGAGGACGAAGTCCATGCAAGAGCATTTCCTTTAAATGACGTTGCTATTGACTTATATCATAGACGTTCAGTACCTCATGAAGTAAGAAGAGAAATGTTTGACATAACAAATGCAAACGTTGGTGAAACAAGAAGAAGAGACGACACACTGAAACAACAGAGAAGAGAGATGTTTAAGAGCGCCATAGAACAAGTTCGCAAAGCTAACGATGTCATTCGTTCCATTGACGACAAACCAAAAGAAGGTGAGAGATGGTTAAAGAAAGATGAAGAGAATAGGAAGAGAAATGTGAAGTCAGGCAATAGACTCATTGACTTTAACATCGAAGCTTTAGATGAACCAAACAGAGACTACTTACACAAACATTTCGGTAAGGTTTTCATGAGACTCTTAGAGAAAATTAAAATAAACTCACAACAGAGATGGATGGTATGTTATAAACTTGGTGGAAAGTATGAATGTTCTACGTTAAACCTCAATAATATTGGAACATTACTACATCAGCTCTTGAAGGAGAACTTTATATCAGAGAAAGAAGCAAATGCTGCAGGTATTGTTGAAATGCACTATGACTTCTTCTTGACAAACATAAAGAATCTTACCGAAATAAAGATGTATGATTTAACAGAATATGAAGGCTTAACGATGTCAGATGTAAAGAAAGGCAAACCAAAAAAGAGACCATATAGAGATGAAAGCACACTGACAAATGACCAGAAAGCCATTTTGGAAGCTCTTAAGCAAACAGGAAACCCAGCACTTATAGAAAGCTTTTGGAAAGATAATGGTGAAAAGAAGTTTTATAAGAAGAGAAGCGGTCAGTTCTGGAAGTATCTTTGCACATTACCTATAAATCTTGAGCGCTACCAAATCTTCAATGAATTGAACAAAAGAACTGCAGCACTTATGACAGAAGACAATTGTTTCGTTTTGCTTGCATTCAGGCTGGAGTAGATGGAGAGACTATTGACCACATGAGAGAAGTCATTCGTGTTAGAGACTTTCCTCAAAGTAAAGTACAAGAAATTTCTGACGCAACAGGTATAGCTATTAATTTGTTACCATTGGTTATTTCAATGACTCAAGACATAATGAAATAAAGAGATACATACAAAAGAATGTGAAACTGTTAGAACTATTGACTTACTTCTTGTTGAAGACCACTACATGCTAAACGAAAGATTACCAATGACAACATATTTGTCAGAAATTACAAAGAAATTCTCAAAGCTTGTGGTAGAATGAACATTGAGAAACAAATGAAGATTTATACAAAGAGAGAAGATAAATATTGTTCGTTATGATAGAACAACACCGTTATGGGATGTTATGAAAACATTGTGGGAGTGCAAATATTTCGAACCTATTTCTTATGGAGAACTTTTCACATATACTACTGACTTATATAAACAGAACCTTGCACCATTTAAAGATTGTCATATGCTCCAAAGTATTGTGTACAACTGAAGAAGAAAGCCGAGTCAAAAGAAGTAAATAAAAATAAGTGCAAGTTCATTCTGAGCACGTTTTCTTTGCTGACTTTGAGTGCAGTACCGATGGCTTTCATAAAGCTTTTAACATATGTTACGACAGTGAAGATGGTTCAGTGAGTGAAAGCATTTGGGGTCAGAACTGTGCAACAGAATTTTTGGAACGACTTCCTGACAAGAGTTTAATATATTTCCATAACCTCAGTTATGATATAAACTTCATCTTAAGACACATGACAGAAGTGAAAGGAACTCCCATCATTAAAGGTTCACGAACAATGCAAATAACTGGCTTATATAAAGGAAGGGCAATTATTATAAAAGACTCTTACAGTGTTATAAATAAGAAGCTTAACTATTTCCTGCTATGTTTAACTTACAAACAGGACCGAAAAAGTATTTCCATATAACTACTACAGCAGTGTTTTTGTTAGCAAATGACAACAGAACTGGTGTCATTTCTGAAGCATGTAAGTTTATCCGGGATGCAGATACATTCATGAAAAACATAGATTCCATCAAAGGTTGCAGAATAGATGAGAACCACTTCGACTTAGAAAAGTATAGCACATTTTATTGCAAACAAGATGTAAGAATTTTAAGAGAAGGTTTGTTAAGTTCCGCAATGACATATTGAAAGAATTTGATTTAAACGTTTATGACTACGTTAGTATTTGTTCAATTGCTAACAAATTATTTGAGAACAGAGTGTACTTCCCGAATGGAAATTTATATGACCTCTCAAATAAACCAGAGAGTTTATTTCACGCTGTATTCAAGGTGGAAGATGTATGCTGTCAGATAACATGAAACAAAAGAGGAAAGAGAAACTCATTGCTGATTTCGACGCTGTTTCATTATATCCATCAGCATAGCAAGACTTTATACTTTAGAAGGTATTCCAAAGTATTGAAGAAAGAAATGTTAAGCACAGAGTATCTCATGAGACATTTATTCGATGACGACCAAAAGGAACCCATTGGTGAAAAGTTTATGTCTGGCTTCTTTGTTCTCATTAAGATAACAGAGATTGGAATACATAGACACTTTCCTTTAATAGTTTGTGACCCTGAACTAAATCCAGAACTTAACGTTCCCAGAAGTTCAAACACTTGCTGTTTAATGTATGTTGACCATATAACATTACAAGACCTCATAAAATATCAAGGTGTCAAATGTGAAGTGTTGCAAGGATACTATTACGATGGAAACAGAGATATTAGAATAAGAGATGAAGTAAAGAAGTTGTTTGAGTTAAGGTTAAAGTATAAGAAAGAAGGAAATCCTTTGCAAGAAAATATAAAGCTCATTCTGAACAGTATTTATGGCAAAACTATTCTATCTCCTATTGAGTCAAAAATAACCATAGTAAATGACAAAGATGCTATAAGATATGCCATCAGAAACTACAACCATATAGTGAAGTTCGAAGGTTTGGATGGTTCAGAATAAAACTATTTTCAAGCTAACGAAAAGCATTTGCAGACACTTTAACTTCTGTCCACTTGGTGTTAACATTCTGTCTATGTCGAAGAGAATGATGTGTGAAGTATTCTGTACTGCAGAAGATATGGGACTTCAAATCTTTACCAGGACTGTGATAGCATGCATATTTTTCAATGAAGACATACAAAGCTTGCAGCAGAGTTTAAGAAGAGATACGGTAGAGAACTTATAGGAAAGAACCTTGGTCAATTTCATTCTGACTTCGCAGAAATAACACCTGGAAAACAAAGTTTAGCATACAAGTCAATATTTTGTGGAAGAAGACTTACATAGACTTACTCACGAATGATTTAAATGAAGTTGCATTCCATGCACGTTGCAAAGGTGTCAAACAAGACGTCCTTGCTTTAACAGCAAATGAAATGTTTCCTGAAGCTATACAATGCTATTACAATGAAGATAAGAACATTCACATACCTGTTGGAACATATGACAAAGACTCTGAGTTCAGTTTAATGAAACTTTACAAAGCACTTCATGATGGTCAAGAGATTGGATTTGACTTATGTAAGTCTTCTAGTCCTTGCTTTGCTGAAAAGTTTAACTTCTCAATAACGACTAAAACAAGCTTTATTCGTAAGTTGAAGTTCTGAGGTCATTTATTTTTGTCAGCAATGAGGTCATTCGTGATAAAAATAAAACTAGCGTAGATTTTTACAATACTGCGATGGTAGAGTTTAAGAGTTGTGCTTCAATGTAGAGACAGTCCTTATGGTCTGGAGGTAAGAACACTGGGCAGTTATGGTCATGAGTGGAGAATATGTCTATCCAAAACTCACTATTGAAGCAGTTAATTTATAGTATTTAGGTTAGGAAGTGGTGAAGTTCTTGTATGACCAATGAACTCATTTTCAACTCCCTTACTTAAGTTTGAATAAATATATAGCTTGCTTTCTATCCAATGCCAGGTGTTACAATCTTTGAAAATTCATTTTTCTCGAAGCATTGCATCATAATTGAAAACATTTTTGAAATCATCACTTGGTTCAAAGATTTGAAATCTTATACGTAATGGATTTTCTTTCTCTTTAGCGACTTCATTGAATGGTGAGAATACAACAAACTGACAGTCATGAGTTCCATCTTCATTTTCATTAAATTCATAATGAAAGTCTATAAGTTGTGGCTGACTACCTTCTTCTTTCAGTTGTGCAAGAACTCACGTAAAGGCTGTAAAGTTTGTACTTCAATGTTAAACTTTTTCTCGAACATTTCATTAAATGAAATCATACATTGCAACAATGTTGTATCGTCTTTAAAGTATTTGTATATGTGAATGTTTTGGGCGCTTAAAGACTGTTCGTCTTTTCTATCTCGACTTGAAGTATAAAGTCAACCTTTCTGAAAGCACGTGTTATATACATAGATGTTATGCCAATGTACTTCTCTTCATTTATGTTCACAATCCAGTCTGTTGGAAACTTAAACGTTACTCTGTTCCCCTTTATTTTGACGTCAGGGTTTTCACTACTGAACGCAACAGATAAAGGTATTTGTTCTATACATTTAATTCGGATAAAAATAAACCATTTACTCTTTCTTTGCTTTTTGCTTCTTCTCTAGCTTTCTTCGCCAGCAAGTGGGTTCTTTTGTCTTCCAGCAGCTAATGCAGCAAGTTGTTTTTCACTAAGTTTTCTCTTTGGTCTCTCTGGCTTTTGTTCTTGTTTTTGTTCCTTCAGTTCGGATAAAATTTGCTCACGAATTTCTTTCTTCAATGCTTCAACATCTATGACCCCTTGGGTCTTGTCCGTAGGGCTTGTCTGAGTCATTTGACTGCAGATAAAAAACAAAATTAAAACTTTAACCGATGTAAAATGAGCTTGTCAAAATCAGAGCGAGAGTCTATTATATTAAAATGACGCAAGAGGAATACAACATCCTTTCTATTACGTAAGTCAGAGTAAAGATGGTAAAATATACGTAAGAAAACAGAAAGGTTCCATTAGCGAATGCAGAACGACAACATTAAGGTGATATGGCAAGGGTGAAGTCCACGAAGCCATATAAAACCTTCTGTTTAAACTGAGCCACCAAAAGAACAAGAAGAAAAGAAGCCAGATGTACTTCTCAATACGAACCAAGAGCTTATTGCAAAGTTCGTGAATTTCATTGAAAAAAAACCGAGTCAAAGAACCCTGACCCGCCAGTGAAAGAAGTTGAGACAAAAGAGAATGTCAGTTTCATTGAAAATGTCAAGAAACAATTCCACCACGAATGCCAAGAAGAAGAGTGAGATAATGAAGTAAATAGATATTTTTATCCGAAGTAAATACATGCAGAACGAACAGTTAAACGAATTTACTCCAGCAGAGCATATTCATCAGATTCGCTCATATTTCGATATCATAGACAATGCAGTTCAAATTGGTGACACTAATAGAAAATATTCTGACGCAAAGATTCCATCACAACCTGGAACTGCTAAAGATAACACATGGGTAACATTCAATCTCTCACCTCCTGGTGAAAATATGTTGGACCTTTACAATACATTCATTACGTATAAAATGGAAGGTCAATTTATTGTAGATAAAGAAATTGGTTCAGGTTCCAATAAAACAAACCCACCAGGATTTTGGATTGGTTTCGATGACGCTTTCTATGCAGTTGCTGGATATCAAATCCTTGCAAATGGTCGTATCGTATATTCTCAAGACAACGCAAGAGAAGAAGCATATATAACTTCAAACTCACAAACTACCGAACAAATAAAGAAAGTAGATGTTTTCTCAAAGACTCGACATGAAGATGTATGGAGTCATTCGGGAACATGCAGAACAGGACAAATTGTTAGTGGTCCAATTACAGCAGGAAAATCATTTGATTTTAAGCTTCGTTTAAGAATTCCTGTTAGAAGATTCCTTCCATTAGAAGCTATTCGATTTATTCCAGCTTTTGCAGGAAACATTCAGCTTAAAGTAAAGTTCAGTAGCGACGCCTTACAATGCACATCTATATCTGTAAATGATATCATTGCTTTCAATCCAACTCTTAAAGTTGCATTTGCTTCAGATTCAAATCCACCGACAAATAAATTTGTTCCATGGAATGAACCATTCACTATGATAACGAAGGCAGTAGAAGCTAGTGGAACAGTTACTATTACAACTGTAACCCAGCAACTATTTCGAACAAAGATGGATTTTAATGAATGTTTCATTCATCCAAAGTCATTCTCTTTAGACCCTAACATTTATACAGAACTTGTAGAACATTATACAAACGAGGCTTTATGTTTTCCTGTTAAAGTTATGGATTGGATTCCTATGGACGGTTCATTCTCAAAGAATACAGATAGTTCAAGTGCAACATTTACAGCAGCTTATACGCCTATTAATGTTAAAAGTATTTGGGCACTATTTAGAAAGAAAGACAACTATTATGTTAATTTTGAGAACCCTAAGTTTAAATATCTTCAGCTTTCCATGGGAGCTTATGGAAATATACCTGCAGAACCTGAAAAATCATATGGACCTGTATTTTATGAAATGGTTGCGAACGCTTGCAATACAAACAATGATATGATAGGATTTAATGAAGATGTTATGAGGTCATTGGTGGATGATGGTAGTGTGGAACATAAATGGGATAGCTATGACAACACACATTTCTTATGTGGTTTTCCAACAGAAGTGGACTTTTGCTTCCAGCAAGGTCAAACATCTACTGCTCCAATAACATACAAATTGTCTGTTAAAGGACCTATTGAACTAGCAACTGAAAATGTACCAAAGCCACTTATTGGATTTATGAGGGATTGTTGCTTTGCCATTCAGGTGCGTGCTAATGGAATCCCCATAATAAGATTAGATGACTATAACTTAGCTACGGACGACAGTGAGGAATAAAGGATGAACGTTTATTTTAAAGCTTATAAATGAGTTCTTCATCAAGCTCTCGTGAACCTTCACCATCTGTGAAACAAACTTTACCAAACGATTATGGAGCACCTATTGAATATTTCTTACGAGCTGCACAATGGCAAAAGCAGTCTCACCAAGGTTAGGTGTTCCACCAGCTCCTGTCAAAAATAGCATTTGGTCAAGTCCTTATATAAAATATGGTCTCCCACTAGGTTTGCTAGCTACAGCAGTAGCAGTTATGATGTTGAAAAGAAATAAAGCAAATGTTGTAAATAATACTGAAGTAGCTGAAGTTAAACAAACTCCAACACCTTCGCCAAAACCAACGTCAAAACCAACGCCTTCACAAGCAAAACCTTCAATGACTCCTGAACCTATGGAAGTACAAACTCCTATTCAAAAGTCAACTCCTAAACCGACTCCAACATTTAAACCAGAACCTACTCCTCAAATAAATCGTAAAACTCCTGCGTTTCCTTACTGAAAAAAATAACGTTATTTTTATTTAATATTAAAATTTTTATTTGATTGAAATGACGACTAAAGTCACTGAAGCAATGAAACAAAAGTTTTTGGTAGAATACATTAAATCAGGAACTATTCCAGAAGGTTTTTACATTCATACTATGAAGGATGGTAGAGTTCAGTTTAGAAAGATAAAGCAACCATTAGATAAAGAAGGAATTTTGAGAAAGATTAAACTTCATGAGGACAACATTGCTGAACTTAAGAAGAAGTTAGAAGAGTTGGAGAAAGGAAGAGAGTTATAAAGCAATGAATTCAACAGGGTGAAAAAACAGGTGAGATTTCACCACTTCACCTAAATTTATTTTTGTGCTATGTTTTCATACGTGTGAGGGTGGTGATATCATTTATTTTAAGTTTATTTTTTTCTAAATGACAGAACAAAAATATAACATTTCTACTCAGCAGGAATGAGACCCTTACTGACTATGTATTCGTTTAATGCTTGATGAAAACAATGGTACATATTATCGTATGGGTATACACAACGTCTGTTTCCATCGTCGTCGTATATGTAGAGCTCAAATCCAGTCCAACCTTCTTTTGTACAATATGTAGCTTTATTTAAGTATGTATTTATGTAGATAAGGCAATTTTCTTCATCGCTCCAGAAATAATTTTTGTTCTTTGTTGAAATAGTTTTCGTTCCTCTGCGACCATAAGGAATGTATGCAATGAACTTTGCGTCATATGGGATTGTAATATATTCAGGGTTTCTTTCATCGTCAATGGGTCTGTCTTTGTTAAAATGCATGTTTCTCAGTTTTACTTGAGTTTTGAATAGTTCACGGAAACGTTCTGGGAAAGAGTCATAGTAAATGTAGTCAGACATGTCTTTGTAATGAAATAAAAAATTTAAAAAAATAAAAATAAGGTTATTTTTTATTTAGTGAAGTCATTAGTGAAGTCGTTAGTGAAGTCATTAGTGTCAGATGGTTTTGTAAATATTTAAGGTTAAGTTGGTGTTATGGTTGTGTTGTAAAATATACGTTACCGGTTTCGTAAAGTGTCAAAACCGCTAAGTGGTGTACGGAGGCGCGCAGTGCCACAGTACGCAACTTAGGGATACTAACTTGCGGTGTGTTATTATTGTACTCCCAAATAAAGGCAGGAATAGCCTGAATGCTTTGGCAGCGCTCCAATGTCGGCCAGAATCTCTCAATCTTCCCATTTTGGTAGGGAGAATGAGAGTCTGTATGCCGCCATTGGACGCCCCAAAGATCAAGTAGATCTTGAAAGGCGCCCCTATTTTCTGAACCGTTGTCGGTCCAGAAACAATAAGGGGCGCCAAATTCAATGAAGGCGGAAGCCGCAACGTTTGCTGTCGTCGCTGCCAGCATATCTGGTATTTGTATATACGCTAGGACTTTGCGGCTAAAATCGTCGATTATGCCATAAATATACTGGCCACGAACACCCCTAAAATAATGAACATCTGCGTGCCAGATAAGATTGGGTGAAAGCGCCCAATATCTTACTGCTGTTTCTGGCTCGGCATGCTCTAATCGCGTCTTGTTGAAATGATTTTCTTTGAAGTATCTGCGTACTTCTCTATAAGATACATCAATTTGTTGTAATTTCAAACGTTTCCATTGTTTTGTTTGACCACAGGGAAAGGCCCAGTGGTCATGTATCACAGCAAGAGCTTTGATTTGGTCGTAGGGATTGACCCTACGACCTTTCTTGCCTTTAGGCAATGGGATATTCTGTAAGCTAAATTGATTTTGTAAAAAAGATTTTGAAACATCTAAATATTTGAAATCATTTGATTGAAGGGTTGGGGCGATGGGAACATGGGTGCAAGCTTCTTCCCATGTCATTTTAGCTTCTTCAATCTGATTGGAAATACCAATTAGGTAAATTCGATCGACATACCCTTTGTAAGGATTCATTCTAATGAAGTATGTTAACAATCAAAATATTCTATAAGTGTCTAGTATGGAATTCAAAAGAATAAAGAAAATGGTAACGTAAATAAACGTATTATGAAATAATTTATAATTAAAATGAAAAAAAGAAAAAATAATAAGTAAAGTGACTGGAAATGAAAATGAAAATCAGTGTACAGTTTTATTTTTTTCTCGCTGTGAAACGTTTTCGGTCATTTTTTTAAAAATTAATTTTTTGTTAGAGATAAGAGCTAAAACTCGGTAAACAACTTCTTTATGTCTAGAAAATTATATCTTGCCTTTTATTTTTTTCTCGCTGTGAAACGTATTCGGTCTTTTTTTAAAAAATTAATTTTTTGTTAGAGATAAGAGCTAAAACTCGGTAAACAACTTCTTTATGTCTAGAAAATTATATCTTGCCTTTTATTTTTTTCTCGCTGTGAAACGTATTCGGTCTTTTTTTTAAAAATTAATTTTTTGTTAGAGATAAGAGCTAAAACTCGGTAAACAACTTCTTTATGTCTAGAAAATTCTATCTTGCCTTTTATTTTTTTCTCGCTGTGAAACGTTTTCGGTCATTTTTTTAAAAATTAATTTTTTGTTAGAGATAAGAGCTAAAACTCGGTAAACAACTTCTTTATGTCTAGAAAATTCTATCTTGCCTTTTATTTTTTTCTCGCTGTGAAACGTTTTCGGTCATTTTTTTAAAAATTAATTTTTTGTTAGAGATAAGAGCTAAAACTCGGTAAACAACTTCTTTATGTCTAGAAAATTCTATCTTGCCTTTTATTTTTTTCTCGCTGTGAAACGTTTTCGGTCATTTTTTTAAAAATTAATTTTTTGTTAGAGATAAGAGCTAAAACTCGGTAAACAACTTCTTTATGTCTAGAAAATTCTATCTTGCCTTTTATTTTTTTTCTCGCTGTGAAACGTTTTCGGTCATTTTTTTAAAAATTAATTTTTTGTTAGAGATAAGAGCTAAAACTCGGTAAACAACTTCTTTATATCTAGAAAATTCTATCTTGCCTTTTATTTTTTTCACGCTGTGAAACGTTTTCGGTCATTTTTTTAAAAATTAATTTTTTGTTAGAGATAAGAGCTAAAACTTTGCAGACAACTCCCCCATGTCTAGCAAATTTAACATTTGTCTCCCATTTTTATATATTTGGTTTAGAATGTTCGAAAATGCGTAATATGGTCATGAATATTAATTGAAAAGAACCTTGAATTAATTCAATCTGATCTCACAAAATATTTTAAATTACAAACTTTGTAGTTTGAATAGATAATTAGTATTAAACTCAAATAACTAGTTTATTTTTGAATAAAAATTATTTGAATTTATTCAATTTTGTGAATTTTCCTTCAAAAATCAAGTTTAAATATCTTATTTGCCATATAATTATAAATACAATGAAACATATTCGAAATTGAAAAGAATGACTTTTTCTGTTCTTTCAATCATTCAATTTGAATTTTGCAATATTGGATTTCTCATTAAATAGCTATTAAAAACAACAAGCAATTTAACTTACATTCAAATTTATTTGTGTTATATTCAATCTTCTCAAAACTTATAATTTTCGGCTATAGCATGATTATATGCTATATAATATAATAAACCTATAATAGTATCATTCTTTCAATTATTTGAAGAGAAAACCGAAAAAATCTATTTTCGGTCTATAACATTCGAAATTGTTTATCATTTCGAACAAGTTTTCTCGTTTTTAATAGGAAACTAAAGGCTATGAGGCACTGATTATATATTAGTGCCTCATAGCCTTTAGTTCCTAATAGATAGCTGGGGAACTTTCTCCAAATGATAAGTTATTCAGAGAAAGTTTCCCAGCTATCAAGAGGGAATTGTTCCTTATGAGGTATATAGTTATGATGTATACCTCATAAGGAACAATTCCCTCCTTAAAATCGTAGACATTTTTATACTTATTAATCAACCATTCAAAATCATATTCCTCTGAAAAGTTATTTTATTAAAAATTTAGAATTTTAATAAATATAGAGTTTGAATTTCATACAATACCTATATATTTTCAATAATGGAATTTGAAAACCATTCTCAAAAGTTCTCAGAAAACCTTTTTTTCATTAATTTTAAGAAATCTGAGTATTAAATTAAGTGATAAATTCGTTTGACACTACTTTAATTTTTAAATTCAAAAAATTATATGTGCTTCTTAAAATGACTCAAAAAAATTTATTATAAAATAATATATAATATTAAAAATCCCACAACATTTTTTTACTTTACATAATCGTACTTCCTCGACGATTAATTTCCACTCAATTTCTATCGTTGACCGAACTTAGCATGCAACAATTATATATAAGTTGTTAAAAAGCGGTTGAATTGAAAAGGAAATATTTTACAATTTTGGCACTTTTTGATACAAAAAATTGAGAGTATATCGATTATCTGTTATTTTTTTCTTTAGCAATGTCTTCGCCACCCGAAGCTAATGTATCCCTTTTACTTCAATATAGCTACTCCTACATTTCAGATGTTCAGGTAGATGTTAGTCCTGAGGTTGAGGAGCAGTTACGAAAAGTCCTTCATGATTTTATCACTGGTGAAGTCACTTATGATGCCGCACGCGACTTTTATGTCAAAACCTTGCATTCCGATATCCCGGTTCAAGTAGCTCATGATATTCTAAATGTCAGCGATTCTCCTATTGATCAACCCGAGGATTTACCGGAATCGATAGAAGAAACATCAGGCAGGAAAAAGACTCGTACATGGACTGGTTATGAAGACCAAAGACTCGTAGCTGGTATCTTTAGATTTGGCTTTGATAGTTGGATTCGAGTGGCAAATTTTGTTGGAGGTGGCAGAACTAGAGCTCAATGCGCTCAAAGATGGACAAGAGGCCTTAATCCAAAGATTTGTAAGAAGGGCTGGACACCAGAAGAAGACTCCCAACTTCTCAACTACGTTAGGATCTACGGTAACAAGTCTTGGGCCAAAATCGCTCATATCCTTGGCAATAGATCAGATGTACAGTGCAGATATCACTATCTCCAATTAACAAACGAAATGAAGACCTCATCTGGGTATCTTCCACTTAGTAGATCAAATAGAACATACACCAATTCCGGAATTTTGCCAGGCGGATTATTAAATCCACCGATGACAGGTTCCCAAATGGCAATTTCATCTCAAATTCAATTCCCCGCACATTTACTTTCAGCTCCTCATCTCGGAGATCTTCTTGGCCCATCTCCTCAGCAGGCATTTATGATCCAGCAACCAATGAGGCAACAAATGGCTCCACAACCAATTCAACCACAACCACAGCCAATGCAGCCACCACCACAGCAAATGGTTCAGCCACCAATGCAACATGTACAACCACAACGTCAGGTTACTGTTCAACCAGTTCAATGCTGGGATTTCAAGTCAAATCAACCAGGTGACCTCGATTCATTTTTAAACCAAATGAATGGGAAGTACTAATTGTTAGCCATGTAAATGTACGATTCTTTATATTCTTTTTCAATATAATATTATTTCTATTTCTTTATTTTGCTTTAATTTATGATAAGCTCGTAAATAAAAATTATTGTATTCATTACTAAATAGTTTTTATCTCAATTCTTTTCTATTGTTGCAATTACTCTTCAGCTAATTGCTATACAATATAAGATTTTCTCTTGAAAATGCAGAATTCCTCATTAATACCCTTTTGGTGACTATTGTTTTGGAACATTAACGGTCTTGAAATTCCAATACTGGAAAAATATGTTGATACACAATTTATTATGTCATATAAGGGTTTCGTTTTGCGAAAAAAAAAAAGTACAATACGCAATTTCGCTAAAAAAACATTTAGCTAGCAATTTCGACCTTTGACTCCACTCAAGACGTCACTTTTTTAATTTTGCGGTATCATATTTTTGGAAAATCTTTATGAATATTATATAAAAAGTCTCTTTAATATCTATATTTCATATTTTTATCGATTTTTAAAGTTTTTGCGAAAAGTATTCAATTATTTTTGCTATTTTGTCGGGTAAATGTCAGATTTGCGACATTTTCTGATATGATATTCAGATTCTACGTTGATAATAATGCATATAGAACCCTCTTGCTATTGTGTCAAAATTGCGAAACCGATAGCAAAAATATCAGTAGTATATAAGTGCGGGTTGTGTGACTTTTTTTGTAAACGTAAGAATTCATACGATATTGAACGATTTTGTATCATTTTTTCTAACATATGAAGTAAAAATGTATGATTCTTACGGTTTTTATTCTTACGTTTTTGAATAAATCATTAAAAAAATTAACATATGAAGTAAAAAATGTATGATTCTTACGGTTTTTATTCTTACGTTTTTGAATAAATCATTAAAAAAATGTATGATTCTTACGGTTTTTATTCTTACGTTTTTGAATAAATCATTAAAAAAATGTATGATTCTTACGGTTTTTATTCTTACGTTTTTGAATAAATCATTAAAAAAATGATACAAAATCGTTTATGTCATCCACATTTACACTCAGCCCATACATAAATAATTTATTTGATCTTTTATAAAAGAAGCTATATATAGATGATGTCAGGTTATTCAATAATTCATTATTTTTGAATAACTGATGAGGTCACCAGGTCACCAGGTAATTTAATTTCTCTGAAAAAATGTGACAACATGACATTTTGACAACAGGAATGAAAGGAGGATGGTATTTATTAATTATTGTTTAAATCCTGATTGGAATCAATGGAGTCATAAACGAGTAAAATAAACTTTAAAAATAAATTGAAACTAATGATTATTTGAATTTATGAAATCAATTATTTGATTCATTCTTTCTTCAATCTCTTCTATTCTTTTTGTTAAATCATCAATTTTCATTAATGAGGTGATTCTTGATTGAGGAATAGATTTCAAACTAATCACTCCTTTTATTTTTGAAATTTTGAATCCATCAACTTTAAACATTTTATTCAATTTACATGTTGTCAATTCTTCAAATAATTTTTTATTATTAGCATAATAGTCATTAAATTCTTCAACAGATGAAAAAAATTTTATTTCAGTAATTGGTTTAACAACGTTTATTTTGAGTAGGTGCCAAAAGTGCTTACTCTTAAACAACCGTCGGATTTCCGGGTGAAATCGTGACACACTTTCGTCTTTCGTAGGCAGTGGTGGTTGTTACAAAAGGTAACTTCGAATGTAGCGTGAAATCTGCAAAAAAATTCTGAAATTTGAATGGAGAACACAAAAATTGAATAGTTTACGTCAATAAAAAAGAGAAAAATGAAGCCAATGTGTCTCGAAGCTAGGACTTAGAGCAGCAATCCCACTGTTTATCCCATTACACTACATGCATCTCTCACCTCAGTGAATGAGATCAACTATATGATAACTTTTTCCCCATTATATTCTTGTGGAAAAGTGACAAATAGCAACTTTGACCCTCTCTCCGTTTATTTTTTGTTGAACATTTTCACTTTCATTTATTTCTTCCTCCTCTGTTTCATTTATTTTTAAAATCGGTTTCATTTATCATTAAATAAAAATTAGAATATAAGTGATGAAATAAATTTTTAATTAATATTAAATCAGAAATGGCGGCAGGATTCTTTAAAAAATTATGGGAAGGAATTAAGAAAGCTGCAGGTTGGGTTTATAAAAAGGTTATTAAACCTGTTGCAAACTTTTTGGCACCAGTAGCGAAAACGGCAGGAACTATCATAGGTGGAGTATTAGGTACTAAAGCAGGTAATCCAGCGATGGGAGCACAAGCAGGTAACGCAGTTGGTGGAATTGCTGAAGGAATACTTAATAAAATAGGAGGTAGATAGTGGAAAAAATAAATATTATTTTTATCTTAGTATCGGTTGTAGTCTTTGATAAACTTTTTCTCCTTTATTTAAAATTTCTCTTATTGGGGCAGCTTTTGGTGTTATTGATTCAGCAACGTCACTAATTGCTTCTTTATTCTTAAATATCCAATTTGCTCCCTTCTTCAATGTTTCCCAAACTTTACTCGCCCCTCTTTTTACTCTATCCCACAGTTTCTTAAATATACCTGCAGCCATAGTTGATTATTTCATTAAAATTAAAAATTCATTTCCATCTTTTAATTTTGATTTTTTTATTTATTAATAAATGACGACTAACTATTTACTGCCAAACACCAAACCAATTAATGGAAATGTATTTCATTCATTCGAAAAGATAAATGAAATATTTGCAAAGAATGACGGTAGAAGATATTATAGAGAACTTGAAAGTTCATGCTATGACTCTGATGCTCCATATTTTGATGATAAACAAACTCATTTAAGAATTACAAATCCAGCTCATGATGTGAACCAATTAGGTGACACATATATTAAACGCAAAGTTAAAGCAACTCTAGTTTCAAATAAAGCTTTCACATGTGATGCCGCTTTTAAATGCATGCGTTTATTCGTTGGTTACAAATCATCAAATCAAAGCTTTAAACAATTAGAAGTAGAAACCGAAAGAGGTGATGCCGGTTATCTTCAGATGGATTGCGCCCGTGAATCTTTCGCATTTGCAACATATAAACCAAAATCAGAAAGGAAAGTTAAAAAGTTTGTTCATTCGTTATATAATAATGTTCAAAAATATGATAACTCAGTATGTGGTAAATATATTGACCCTTCAGAAGTTTTCAAGAGAGCAAATGAAGAAGTTGATGTCACTTTTGATATGATTATTCCGGTAAATGATTTGTTAGCATTTCAGGCGTTCGATGATTATCCTAAATCATTTGGTGATATCATTCTTAAATATTATGTTTTCAGGGATACTTTAGTATTTTGTCAGGTTGACCCGTTAAGAGTTGCTGATTTACAAAATTACGTTTATGAAAAGATAACTGATGAAAATTATGAAAAGATTATGAATCATGTTTATAAATATGATCGCAAATTCCAACAAATCGGACTTCCTACCAAATTAATTACAAGCTTAGCCGCTACATCTGCTGACGCAACAGTTGATGACGTTATTATTTCATGCACAAAGATGGAAGTTTTAGAGGATAAATGCATTACACCAGGATATGGTTTAATTGAAGAATCAGTTAAAGCAATACCACGTTTATTCAGTAAGGAAGATCCATTCATGATTCCAGCTCAACATATTGACGTTCGTTCACTAAATGGAGGTTGCATCACTCCTGAAGGTATTAGCTCAGATTTCTCATACGCTCTTCATAATGTTACAGATGTTGTGTTAACATTTCCGAAGAATGCAATGCAAAGAACGGTTTTAGAAAATCCAATGCTTCGAGGTCTTCAGGTCACTATAGATTCCAGAAACTTCCCCGATCAAGCGATGACCACAGTGGGTGACATATTCTTTACACGTATGCTTCAAGCTTCTGATTTAGATGGAGTGAATGAATGCACGGAAGAATACGAGGACTCATTAACTAGACCACTGAATGCAGATGATGGCACGCCATTAGCTAGAACATGGAAAGACCAAACTTCATTCTTATGCACTATTCCAGTTCAACGTGATGGAGCGGGTATATTCTTTGATGGATTAGAAACTTTCAACTCACAAGTTACAGTACAAGTGAAAGCTTATCCAATCATTCAGGGTGAAAATGACACTTACTGTTCAAAGGTGACAAATCCTCCTCAGGTTTGGTTTACTAGGACTACATATTGGACATGGACACCGGATGAAGGTTTGAAATATCATCCAACAGGTACACCACCACAGTATAGAAGTTCATATGATGAAATATTGATGAATAGAAATGTTTAAAATTATAAATTTATTTTTGATTAAATGGATTTAAATTCATCCACCCCTTATGAAGAATTAGCAGGAGTATATAATACATACGTAGATGATATGATTAATGAAGCATTGAGTGATAATAGAAATGCTCTATCTAAGGAAAAATTAATGAAAATTCCATATTCTGAATGTTACTTAAATTCAATCACTGCAGCAATTGGTAAACAGAATAAAGGTAAAACATTAACGATATTAAAACAAATTATCATTATTGCTAACACTTCCCCCATTCACATGTGTTAATTTATATCAACCGTTCAGGTTCACCTTCAGATGATACATTTGAATCTTTAAAGCATTTAATCAAAATTCCAATTATTTATTTATCACAAGAAGAAGCAGAAGATTATTTAAAAAACTTTTTAATGTATAAAGAATTATATAATACAATCAAGAAGCAAGGATTAGAGGATAAAATTATTGATAAACAACGGGATGAATTATTTGAAACACTTTCTATTTCAAATTTTGATAGAGAATTTTTGCATTCACTCATTTTTCTAGATGATGCAGTGAAATCAAAACTAATAACAAATGAGAAATCATATTTTAATCAGTTATTAACTCAATGTCGACACATTCAGTGTTCATTCTTTATGGCTGTTCAATACTTCAAAGCATTAAGCACAAACATTAAATCAAATCTATCAACACTTTTCATTTTCAGTGGGTTTAGTCGTCAACAGTTGAACGTTATGCTTTATCAAGTGAATTTACCAATGAGCATTAATGAACTTTATACACAATATCAGCAATTAGGTGAACATGGAAAAATAATAGTTGATTTAAATAAAGGAAGTGTTAAATTTGATTAACTTTTTATAATTAATTTTTATTTTTTATTTATAATTAAACATGACAGAAATAGCAAATCTTCTACAGGTTCCATTAAAACAAGGGACAAACAAAAGGGGTGCATATAATAGAACTATGAAAGTTCCAGATGGAATGAAAGAATTAGTTCATATTGTTGCTGGTCTTCAAAAAGATGTTAAACAAATGAGAAACGTTTTAACATTACCAGAAGCTCAAGCATATGCCAAACGTCATGGTCCAAATTGGGAAGCACATGAAGCAGACATTACGGGTCCAAATGGAAAACCTGATGGTATAAATGAAGTTTTCGTTACTGATGGTCAAGGTAATATTAAAGTCATAAATGGTTACAATTAAGTATATCTGATTATTCTAAACGTAAAGCATATAATGAACGTTATCCTATGCAATTTGATGAAAATGGAAAAGCTGTTAAACAATACATTGGAGAAGGTGAAAATGGTCCAATTAATTCATACCGTCATAATCCATATTCTTATTTCAATGAAGAATTAAATGCTATTGAAGAGGGACCGGATGGATTACCACGATATTCTAACCAGTTTGATGGTCAATATGCAAATATTAGACCTGAAATTTCAGCTAAGAAATTCTTTAAAGTTGCTTTATTCGATCCAGTTTTCGCAAATGTTAAAGATGAACTTAAACAGCAATTTCAACCAATTATAGTAGCAAGAATTGCATCAGGTGCTTTATCTCAAGCATTCAAAGATTTAATTAAGAAACCATTATATCAGCAACGAGGTTTAACTTATGATTTAGTTAAGGAATCAGATAAAAGAAAATTTGAGAAATCAGTTGATTATAAGAATGCAATTAATGAATATATTCGGTCTATTAATTTCGATGAAACAGCTAAAAATCAACTTCATGAACAAATACAGGGAATAATAGATTCAAAAGTTCCAGCAAAATAAAAGTTTAAATATATTTTTTTATTCGAATATAAATGAGAAGACGTTTCACTAATCAAAAGAACACTAACGCAAAAGCAGAGATTACGGTTGGTTATAACGTAAATGATGATAAATCACGAATTATTCAAAATGTTAAAGTTAATGTTAGCCCCGAATTAACGAGGTCAGCAACTCAACCAAATTTATTAACTCGTGACTTACCGAAAAAGGAGGAGGAGAATGAAGAAAACCATGAGAATGGAGACCCAATCATTTTATCTGAACCCGGTAAAGAACCTGTTGAAATTCCCACTTATCCAACATACCCCCACCTCTTTCATCAAACATCGAGAACCCATATAAAATAAACATCAATTCTGAATTAATGAAAATTTACCGTGATATAATAATTAATAATTATGATTCAATAATAAATTTAATTGACCAATCCGGTTTAATTATTTTACCTTATGAATCATTAATTCACATTATCGCCATTCTTTGTGATGTTCAAGATTCAGACGTTAAGATTCAATTTTTCATAGATGATGAGGTTTCATGCTGCGGAACAGTTGCAAAAATAAATCCTATAAAGGATATTAGCACAATTAAGATATCAAAGAATGGAACAACAACTGAACTTCATTTAACATATAATAATATTTATAATAAAATAGTTGATGAATATAAAATATCACTTGAAAAATTCTTTGTTAAGGCTATTTAATATTCAAGCATTAACATTATCGAATAATAATCCTTTGAATCATAATCAATAATAATTGACCTTTCACCAGTTTCTATCGTTTGTTTTATTTCTTTTTGTTCCCCACTATCCGGATCGGTCATTGTAATTGTTTTTGTTATAGTATCAGCTTTATCTTTAACTTCAATCTTTTTTCCATCAGGATATTTAAACCAAAATTCCAAAAATTCGATATTGTCAATCTGTTCATATTTTAATCTATCAATTACATTTTTAATACCATCTGAAAATCTTATGAAATGGTCATTATATGGGTTTGATTGAACTAAATTTGAATGAAGTGAAATATAACCTGTTGATGAATATGACATCGACTCATATTTTCTGAAAACACTAAAATTTATAACATGAATGAATTTCTTATTCGTTGAATTTATGAATTCTTGAGGTAATCTTATTCTAGTTTTATTTATCACTGGAAAATAACGCTTTACCATATTTTTAATCGTAATAAAAATGTCAATTATCAATATTATTTCGAATAATAGTTGTGAATTAAATTTAACAGTTAGTGGAATTTATAATGTTACTCTCGTTTCTGTGAGTGGTAAATTTAATCCCATTCTTTTAGACCCTTCAGATTATATATCATTTATTAAAGATGACCTTGAAAAAACGTATGATATGTATATAAATAATGTGATAGCGAAATGGGATATTAACACGATTTTAAGTTATTTAAATGAATCATTTATCGTATGGTATGAAGAAAATTTTAAATCAAAACCTGATAAACTTTTTGAACTTGATGAAATAAATAACCTTATTAAATTTCCGCTGAAAATTAAATTTTGTACTCCTCATCTTCGTTCATTGTTGGGGATATTAAATTTTGAAAAAGATGTTGGGGATGTTTTGTATTCTGACACCGGTTCCAATTTCATTTTAATCAAATGTGATAAAGTTAATACCCCAATGAGATTTTCACATCAAACATTAGACCCTAACTCTTACCCATCAATACAAAACATTTTATCCATCAACTTAAACACATTTTCTTTATCATATCCGTTTCAATTATCTGGGAATTCATTTATTCTTCATTCAAAAGATTTATCAAATATTAAATTTAGAATAACTGACCTATTTGATTGTGATTTAGAATTTATGAATGAAATATTATGGCAATTTCAAATAGAAAAAATAGCTGATGAGATAACGGATTAAATATTTTTAAATCATAATAAATGATTAAACAACAGCAACCACAGCAACTTAAGGCGCAAAGCACCCAGGTCCTTCAGACCATTACATACGCCATATATGCATATAATTCAAAGACGGCAGAACAAACGCAAAGGTTGAAATATGGAGATTTGGAGATAGTATTGAAAAATGAGCGTTTCGAATTCGTTTGCAAAGGTGGTGCAGTGATATCAAATATAAAAGAAATTTTATTTATGAATTCAAAAATTAAAGGGATAACGGATGATATAACATCAATTCCACCAGAAGAACAAAGATATTACGCATTAAATGCATTTCCTAAAGTTTTGAAGATTGGAAGATTTAATTTAAATGAGGAATTCATAAAAGGTTTCCTTAATGACATAGAGAAGAAGGCAGATAATGAATATGTCAACGGTGAATTAATGAAGAAAGCAAATTTGGTTTATGTTGATGAAAAAGATAATGAAATTAAAGAAAGGGTTGAATGGTATCATGAATGGACATCAAAGATTTTTAAAACTAAAGCTGATACAGGATGGGTTTCAGGATGTTTAGACCTTAAAGCAGATAAAACTTATGTTAATGGTGAGTTAGAGAAGAAGGCAGATAATGAATATGTCAACGGTGAATTAATGAAGAAAGCAAATTTGGTTTATGTTGATGAAAAAGATAATGAAATTAAAGAAAGGGTTGAATGGTATCATGAATGGACATCAAAGATTTTTAAAACTAAAGCTGATACAGGATGGGTTTCAGGATGTTTAGACCTTAAAGCAGATAAAACTTATGTTAATGGTGAGTTAGAGAAGAAGGCAGATAATGAATATGTCAACGGTGAATTAATGAAGAAAGCAAATTTGGTTTATGTTGATGAAAAAGATAATGAAATTAAAGAAAGGGTTGAATGGTATCATGAATGGACATCAAAGATTTTTAAAACTAAAGCTGATACAGGATGGGTTTCAGGATGTTTAGACCTTAAAGCAGATAAAACTTATGTTAATGGTGAGTTAGAGAAGAAGGCAGATAATGAATATGTCAACGGTGAATTAATGAAGAAAGCAAATTTGGTTTATGTTGATGAAAAAGATAATGAAATTAAAGAAAGGGTTGAATGGTATCATGAATGGACATCAAAGATTTTTAAAACTAAAGCTGATACAGGATGGGTTTCAGGATGTTTAGACCTTAAAGCAGATAAAACTTATGTTAATGGTGAGTTAGAGAAGAAGGCAGATAATGAATATGTCAACGGTGAATTAATGAAGAAAGCAAATTTGGTTTATGTTGATGAAAAAGATAATGAAATTAAAGAAAGGGTTGAATGGTATCATGAATGGACATCAAAGATTTTTAAAACTAAAGCTGATACAGGATGGGTTTCAGGATGTTTAGACCTTAAAGCAGATAAAACTTATGTTAATGGTGAGTTAGAGAAGAAGGCAGATAATGAATATGTCAACGAAATATACCAAAGTTTGATAGGAACAACAAAAAATATTGAAACTATTGTTGGTGACTTTTCTGTCAATGAAGAAAATAAATATTTTAGATGGCAATTGGTACAGTCCTTAAAAAATGGTGCACGGTGTAAACTCATTCCGAAAAATAACAATGAAATGTATGTAAGCTATATAAAGAATAATGGTACACAAGTTAAAGTTCCATTAGACAACAACTGCTACTTAAACTTATATGGAGACGAACAAAAGAAATATTTAAGAGTTTATGAAATGGTAGATATGACATTGCCTCACCCAGCTCCAACACCATATTATTATGACTATGGAGATGACGACAGAACACCACATGTAGATGAACAAAAGCTAACATTATATTTAGATTATTATAGATATAAAAGATATAATGCAATAGAAAAAACGAGAATAGTATATTATTATACAGATGACAAAAATAAATATTATAGTCAAGATTTTACCTACCCTGAAAACATAAGATTATATTATAAAAAATATTCTGACACAAACCAGAAGAAACCTGAAATAGTTGCACTATATTTTAAGTTCAAAATAGACAATCCTATATTATCTCATATGTTTGATTTAATGAACCCAGTAGGTTCTATTTATACATCTATGGATGCAAGAGGTCCTCAAGTAATGTTTGGTGTTGGTGCATGGGAACAGATTGTAGACAGGTTTTTGTATTGTGCAAACTCTTCAAAAGAAACAGGTGGAAGTAAAACAATTTCAGGTGAAAATTTACCTGCACACAGTCACTACATAGATTTAAGTACATCTCAGGCAGGTTGGCATAAGCATAGATATTGGGATTGGTCAGGAATGACAAAAGGTAAAGGATATGATGTTAAAGACGACGTTAAGTTTGCTATAAATTGTTACTGGAGTGACACTCAGGGAGAAGGAAACCATACACATTTCGTTTCAGGATATACACAAACAACGGGACAAGGTAAAGAATACATGCCACCTTACATGACAGTTTACGCATGGTATAGAGTTCAATGAACGCTCAATGTTTGTAAAACAAACTTTAGAACGGACTGAAAGTCCTGAGCTCCAAAAAGAGCGAACAGCATAATTTAAATTTTTATTTTAGTATAAATGAAGATTCTACCATATGGTGTTATTGGAAGAGATAAAGATGGAAACCCAATATTTGATCCAAAGTTAAAATTAAAGTTACTGACAAGACAACAACTTGAAAAGTTGCTGAAACCAAAACAGGATAAAAAATGAGAAAATGAGAAAGAAAAATTTAAATTATGCAATTTTATTTTTATCATAAATGACAAAATTAATTAAGCCAACTATTTCTAAATTAATGATACCAATGAAATCATTTCATGGAGTACTTATCCCAGGTTCTTCACAATTAGCCAGGGCAGGTGTTGTGACTCAAGGTGGAACATTAGCGAATCCATTCAAATTATTAACTAAAGATGAACTTAATAAAACGATGATAAAATAACTGATAACAAAATTTTATTTCACTGCTACCAGGTCACCAGGTAATTTAACTTTTCTGAAAAAATGTGACAACATGACATTTTGACAACAACATAGGAGGATGGCATAATTCATTATTTTTGAAACTGATAGGGTCACCAGGTCACCAGGTCACCAGGTAATTTAACTTTTCTGAAAAAATGTGACAACATGACATTTTGACAACAACATAGGAGGATGGCAATAATTCATTATTTTTGAATAACTGATAGGGTCACCAGGTCACCAGGTCACCAGGTAATTTAACTTTTCTGAAAAAATGTGACAACATGACATTTTGACAACAACATAGGAGGATGGCAATATTCATTATTTTTGAATAACTGATAGGGTCACCAGGTCACCAGGTCACCAGGTAATTTAACTTTTCTGAAAAAATGTGACAACATGACATTTTGACAACAACATAGGAGGATGGCAATATTCATTATTTTTGAAACTGATAGGGTCACCAGGTCACCAGGTCACCAGGTAATTTAACTTTTCTGAAAAAATGTGACAACATGACATTTTGACAACAACATAGGAGGATGGCAATATTCATTATTTTTGAATAACTGATAGGGTCACCAGGTCACCAGGTCACCAGGTAATTTAACTTTTCTGAAAAAATGTGACAACATGACATTTTGACAACAACATAGGAGGATGGCAATTCATTATTTTTGAATAACTGATAGGGTCACCAGGTCACCAGGTCACCAGGTAATTTAACTTTTCTGAAAAAATGTGACAACATGACATTTTGACAACAACATAGGAGGATGGCAAAAATAAATTCAAGTCACATTTTATAAAGCATCATTTACAGGTATTTCATCGTCAGTAAATGAATCATCATTATCGTTTGGTTCAACCTGTTTATATAATCCTTTCATTTCTTCTTTCAAAACATAATACCATGTCTGTTTACCATCTATTTTTCTTTGTTTCCTATCACATTTATCCTTAATACTCATTTGGAAATTCTTGTCTTTCATGTCTGATGGTTTGCAGAATAGAGCATTTTTACACGTCATACCTACACACAATTCATCATAATGTGTATTTATCCATACATCTAAAGGATTTGTTGATAATTCAATTAAATCTTGTTTGGCTTCAGTCATCGGAATGATTCGTACATTAAATGATGAAAGGTCATATTGCATAAAATACGTCAGTAAATTATCATAAAATTCCTTTGTGCATGAATTCATCAAATTCTTGAAATAATCAAATTGACCCTTAAATTTACCATTAACTCTTAAAACTACATATCTTCTGTCTCCAACTTCAATTTTGACAGGGTAAACGTTATTAGTTACGAAAATGAAATTGGCAACATTCTGAGCAGTTCTTCTGGGTTGATTCTTTTCATTAATTCTTATCTCATTATCCGTTATAATTGATTTTAAAGCGTTGAAGTTTGCGAGTCTGTCTTCACCTACATTCTTGAGTTTATTAAGTACAAGAAGCATTTTATTCTCAACTACTGAATTGAAATTACCCGTTAGCTCACCTATTTCAGTAATGTTTTTGCATGAATAACCAGCGAGAAGTTCAGAAATAATGTCTGTAAATCTGTTTTTACCTGTTCCCTGAAGTCCTTTCAAAATAATTGCTGTTTCATTCTTGATTCCAGGATGTTGAATCATTGATGCAATCCAGCCGAGAAGGTATTTATACACTTCTTCATTATTATCACAAATGACTTCTTTAATGAAATTCATAAACATCTCAATTTTTGAGTAATCAAGCTTTTCAAGAATGTTGTATTTATAACCCTGAAACGTTGAGAAAACATCGGGGAATCAGATTTAAAGCAAACACCCTTAACGGTTAATGAAGACAATTGATTTAATAGTACATCCCATGCTGTTATTGTTTTACCTTCTTCTTTAAATAATTTAATCATTTTAGTGACTCTTTCATGTTTGATTGAAGAACGAATGATATTTGATTCATTTTGTCGTGTATGTTGTAATCTTTCTGAATGAAATATTTGTTTCCACAATCTACAAAACGGATTACACGTGATAAATCCTCAATTACTTCAGAACTGTTTTTATACTGATGATTTTCAGCCTTGCGTCTAATATCTGTTATCAAAAACGAGTCGTCAAGTTTGATGTCAAATGTTATTTTCGGCTTACGTAATAAAGGCAAAACATATTCATCATAATATTCCTTTTGATATAGTTTTAGAATCTTCACCAAAACAAATGGAGAAGTCATTAAATGTGCATATCTACCACGTGCTTTTTCAAAATTACTTTTTGCATTTTCTGTTAAACTGCAGAAGTTATAAACGTTATCGTATGCTTCATTAATCAAATGATCAGGTAACGAATTAATAGCTTGAAACAGTGTGAATAATGTTATTTCTTTTTCTAAATTCATGTTTCCACCGTCATTATGTACTTCAAAATCACAGATGCCATCAACTATGCTCTGAGCTAGTTTATCGTCAATGTTTACATCTTTGTTTTCATTCATATAGTCTTTATTTCTTCATTCTTCTGTTCAACTCTTACCTTAATATTCAAATCATTTAATATATCATTCACTGTTCTGTTAATGTTGAATCATAACTTCCACGAATGAATGAGTATGTATTGATTGGTTCTGTTGCATTCTTGCGAACTCTTGAATCAGCCATAACTACTAAAGAACGCTTTGAATCATCATTGAAGTCATTATGTCAATATCATAATCATTGCAGGAATAACATTTAATCATTCTGTTCGAAACTGCATAGAAGAAATTAGTGTTGCAATAAATGTGAAGACCTCCTGAAGCGGTTTTAACGATAACATCTTTATCCGAAAGTTTTGATAAAATGTCTTTTCTAACTGTTTCTTTAAGTTCATCATTGTACGATTTATTGATATCAACATCTATAATCGTTAAATTTAGAATTTTATTTACTAATAAAGCCATACCAGTTTTCCTTCCTCTTCCTCCATCGTATTTGAGGTAGTTATGTAAATCAATCTTGTTTTCACCAATTCTTTCGTTAAGGGTTTTAGTTTCTGCCACAACTAATTCCTCAACTAATGAATCAATAACTTTTTCATCAACTAATGAATCAACTTTTTCATCAACCAATGAATCAGCTAATTCCTCAACTAATGAATCAATAACTAATTCATCAGAAACGATATAGTTGCTGTTGTTGTTTGTTGTTGTCATTTATATAGAAATAAAAAAATAAAAATAATTTTAAAACTAACTTTATTTTTGGACTGCATCATATTTCCACGACTGTTGTCAAAATGTCATGTTGTCACATTTTTTCAGAAAAGTTAAATTACCTGGTGACCTGGTGACCTGGTGACCCTATCAGTTATTCAAAAATAATTCATTATTGAAGAACCTAAAAACATTAATGAGGAAGGCATTCATGAAGCATTATTGAAGAACCTATGTTGTTGTCAAAATGTCATGTTGTCACATTTTTTCAGAAAAGTTAAATTACCTGGTGACCTGGTGACCTGGTGACCCTATCAGTTATTCAAAAATAATGAATTTCATTAGTTAGAAAAATAACGCTAATTTTATTTTTATTTATTATTTCGTTTTGTATGTAAAGACAGTAATGACAAACATTGAGTTTGAAACAGTTAGAAAGATAGACAATGACACCAAAGTGGTTAGAATAGGTGATTTAAACGTAAGATACTCAAAGAAATACAACAAATATTCTTTGTCAGACATTATATCTCCATCTGAAAAGAAAACAAACGACTGGGTTAGAAATGCTTCAACTCAGAAAATTTTGACAAGAAATCCCGAGCTTATGATATCAGTAGCATTTCATGGAACAAGAGCATATCTTATAGACAAAAGTCTTATACCAATAGTTTTGTTATGGTTAGACCCAGTTGTTGGATATAACTTCATAACATATGGTTCATTCGATACGGAACGTTGCAGTGAAGGCTTACTTTACATCGTTCAGAAACCGAAGGACTTCAACACAAAAAGATATAAGATAGGAAGGACATATAATATAACTCAAAGATATGACAGTACAGTCAATAGAGTCAAGGTTGTGTTTGTTAATGATATGAGAGCTGCTGAAACAGAACTGCTTGAAGTTTTTGAGAAAATGTATGGTGCTCCCACGAAAGGTAAAGAAACGTTTGAAGTAGATGAGATAGATAAAGCTATAAAATTATTTGACGAAGTTGCTGAAAAATACATGTAAAGCGTTTATTTTTGGTCTTTTGTGAAAGTCAGAAAATAAAGTTAGTTTTATTTTTATTTATTTTTTTATTTTGTATGTAAAGACAGTAATGACAACATCAGAGAACACAACAACAGTTATAGTCCATGAAGCCATAAATGAGGAATACGAGTACATACAATATAACAAACAGTTACGTATTGCATAGCAGTTGGAAAAATTATGGACTCCATAGACAAGAAAGTTCATGAGAAGTTAGATGAAGAAGAACTCGAAGATACAGTAGAGAATGCTAAACATTTGTTTGAAGAAGAAGTTGGAAAAATGTGTGAAAAACAGAGAAGATGAGGAATAAAAATTAAATTTGGATTGAGTTTAAAAATTCATCTTTATTAAATTCATCTCTTCCAATCAATTTATTTATTCTATTAAATTCTTTTATTTTTGCTTCACTCAGTTTAAGGATTGAACGGTAAGTTTTTAATTTTTCGATTATTTCTTTATCATTTTCAACCCCACCACATTGCTGCTTCTTTTTGCAATAGCATATTTTTGATTTAATCCTGTTTAGTTTCTTTTTATATTCATCGTCTGGACTCTTGGTTGCTTCGTTGTCACTCATTTCTTACGAAATAAAAAAAAATTAAATGTTATTTAAATATAATGGAGTAATAAAATAAATCGGAATTTCTATTAATTTATTGTTAACCTCAACTAATACATTACCGTTAATATATCTAACAAATCCAGCTATTGTGTCAAATCTTCGTCTTCTTTTTGTCATTGATTTATCAGTTTTTCCATAATCGAGATGAATCAAAACTTTATCCCCTTGTTTAAAATTCATGAGCCCCGAATTAATTTGTTCACGTTTAACATCATTTAACCTTTCCATTTGCTTTCTAATATATTTCCATTCTTTTGAAATATCATTTTTCATTTCCACTGGTTTCATGTTTATAGTTCTATGCCATGTATTATTGTAATAATATACTAACTGCTGTATGATGGAGTCATGATTTCCATCCCAGTATATCTGACCGTTAACCCCTAACGCATCTCTAAGAGTTCTCATTACTGCATCAACTATTTTATTATGAAACGTATATGAAGAGGATGAAAAGTAAAAATTAATTTGTGGGAAATAATGAGCCATAGCTGCCTGAAATCCTTTATCACCATCACCCCTGATATTATCTACTCTTTCATGATCTAGTAAGTATTGAATAGCTCTTCTTGTTTCCTGTTCTATTTTCCCTTTCACCGGAATGCAATATAAATATCTTGTGTTAATGTTAATGGCAAATAAATAAGTAACGTTTCCTTTTGAATATTCTAAATGATCGATTTCGTATGAATATGGATATGGTGCAAATGAAGGGCGACCAAATTTTTTCTTTAACGGTTGAATTTTTGGGTCAATTGGTTTATTTAATATCTTGAAATCTTTTTTAAAATCTTTTTGCTTCTTTAATGTTTGAAATGGATATAATAAAGTGAATGATGAAGGATTAACTGAAGGAGGAGGAGGTACTACTGTTGGAGGTACTACTGTTGGAGGTTTTGGGGTTGCAAGTGGTTTAATTTTATCTGCTTTGATTTTGGATGATGAAGTTTTGGATTTCATTCCTTCTTTCATTAATTCTGGATGTATTTTATTCATTTGTTTTAAATATGCTGTATATAAAGGTTTGATATACTTTCCCGCTTCGAGTTTATGTTGAAGGATGAATTCCAAAAGTTGATCTTCATTTAAAAGTCGGGCTGAATATGGTTTAACTAATGAATCATAAATTAAAGCTTGTGCTTCATTTATGGTCTGAATGACCTGGGCGTTTTGTTCCTTTGTTTTTTGCGGCTCAGGATTATATAAATTATATAATTCATCAATATCTTCTTCTGTTAATACTTTATTTTTGAAATCTTTCAATTGTTTAAGTTGTGATTTAGTTTTTCCCTTTGCATATTCATTATTTTTAATTTTGTCTTTAATTTTAGAAATTATTTTATCATGATATTTCAAAATTTCATTTTTATAATGTGACCAATAATAATCCATATCATCACCCGTTATATTTTCATCATATTTTTGGAGATATGCTTTTAATTCATAATAAGTAAGAGAATTTTGATTAAATACTAAATCATCAATTAAATTTTTAAATCTACATTATTCATTTATATAAAAATAAAATAAATGTTTTAAGGGCGCTCACCTCTTTGATCAAGAATCAAAACCATCATTCAACGGTTCCTTTTGTCTCTTCTGTGGCATTCCATTAAAATTTTAAATTGTATTAAATAAACGGCATACAACATCCATTTTCACAACATACAGCCTTAGTGTGTGCTCCTGTTAATGCAGTCTTACCAATTGTTAAGCGAGTCATTGACCTGTTTTTAAGTTGTAAATTAATATTCTGACCATCAAATATCACTTTATCATTTATTATATCCAAATAATTTTTAGGTGTTAATTGTTTATTTTGTCGTAAACTAACACCTTTCATTTTTTGCGCAATCTTTTTAAAATCACCTCCATCAATTGAACCGTTGAATGATGTATAACACTTGGGGCATAAAGCAACCATGTTATCACCTTGTTTCTCAATTGCTAAACCCAATAACTTCTTCTCATGTGCTTTTTCTTCAGCTTTATTCTTTAATTTAGGTTTAAATTTCTCATCAAAACAGAAGAAATCAAATGGTGCGAATTTGAAAATGTTTTTATCATAAAATTGTTTATCGGTAACAATTGCTTGAAATGCTTGAGTGTTAGGAAGATTTGGATCACCAGCGATTGCCCAATAAGATGAATCAGTATCACCTTCAATGAAATGAAAACGATTAACATTCATGCATTTATACATAAAATCATAAATGAAAACCAAATACCAGTATTTAGCATTATCTAAAGTGAAGAATGCCTCTTGTAAACATGTTCACATCTATAAAATCTATCTTTGAGCATCACTTGATATGTATCTTCACCTATTTCTCTTATGTTTTTAAACTTATTTGACATACATGCAACGCGTGCCTTCTGTGCATTCATTATTTTAGTCTTTGTGTAATTTTGTGTATTCATTGCATCGTAACCATATGATCCATTAAGTGAAATCTTGCAAAATAAACTTTTTCCTTTATTTCCTTCTAATTCAGCCTTTTGTCTTTCGTTCATAAATTCGTTCGCAAATTCATTAAAACAAGTGTTTTTAGTAAATGTTAAAATTGATTGAATATCATCAATGATAAAATGAAATCTGTCTATTAGATACCAAAGATAATAAGAAGAAAATGGTTGATATTGGTTGTGTGTTGATGCTAACTGAGTTAATTTCCTCTGTTTCTGGTCAACTGGTAGATTGTTTGATTTCATGTAATTATACATAAAACTGCCAATTGTTTTTTCATCTGTGATAATATCTAAGTTTCTTATTATCGGTAAAAAGTTTATGTAATCATTAATGTATTTTTCATCAATGTGACCCTTTACTTCAGCCACGAATAAAGTATTTTTCTTCTTAATTATTCCCAATGCTTTTGCTTTCTTTGTTGCTGTATCACAAATGATAACACCATTCAATCTTCCCGGCATATACATTTTATGGTCAGTATATTGAATGAAATCATGAGGATTAGATGAAAATGATGAAGGATATAATGAATTAAAATCAACACCAACGAAATGAGTCATAATGTTGGTGGTGTCCTCATTTGATACAGTTTTAGTTTCTGGATTATATGAAAGTTTATTAATGTGCGTGATTCCTTTAAGATTTACTCTATGTTGAACATTTGATAGACCACCAGTAATTCCATTACGGAGAATGTGATAAGCTTCAACTGAATCTAAAGTCATTGGTAAATTATTTTTTAATGCATAATTTCTTAAATTGATTCTTAAACGTTGAACATCTTCATCTTTATTTGATTTTACGACATTACAATAACAACACATTAACTGACAATTTTCTTTGGTATGTGGTTTTTCATTATCGATTCTATCTAATGTTGGTTTATTTGCATATGTAAACGCTTTACCACACATTTTGCATTTAGATGAAAGGATTAAATCGTGATAGTATTGAAAATCATCCATTGAAACATTATTTTTAGTATCTCTTTCTGCTTTTTCATCTTGTTTCTTATATGATTCAATTTTATATTTCCAATACTTTTTCGTTAATTCAAAACTTGATTCTATCTCTTCCTCAGGATATTTTTCATTAGGATTAAAGTCTTTATATGCTAAAGCGTAACGAATCATTGAAGCATTCGATGATAAAGAAAGATTATGAAGCATGTCAATTTTATAAACAAATGTTTCTTCAATAATTTTATCGATTGGGTCAATCATAATTTCAACATCTTTATTGCAATAATGAATAAAATATTCTAATCTATTCTTAAAATTTTTAGCATCATTGAGATATATTTGATAATCACTATCTGATATAGTTTCTTGAGTTAATGCTGAATAAAATGAATCTTTCGTGAATGGTTCCACTTTATATAATTCTTCTTCGTAATTTTCCCATGTGATGAATTGATAAGGGAAAAAGGATTTAACACGTGATTTATTGTTTCCGAAATCTTGAGTGAATTGGTCTAATGTCCCACCCGCTATATAATTTCTGATGTCAATAAATCTCAATTCATATGGAACGTTTGTTTTCTTTACAATGACTTGCTTAAATTGTGAAGATGAACCCAGCATTGATTTTATTTTCCATTTTGCAGTGTTTAAATCATGAAGAATTAAATTTAAATCAAACTTTCCCGAATTAAAACCTATGATATTCACTTTATTGAATTCCTCATTAGAAGTTCTTTAAATGCTTCCTTCTGTTTTTCATTTAATGTATGAGACAAAGTCCCCACCGTTTGCGGCTTCAATAATTCTTCATATTGTTCAATATTTGATTTAGCAACTAATGAACAGGTTGAAAATAAAAACTCAATCCAATCAGAAATAAAAGAATCACTCGAAGTTAAGCAAAAATTCCTCGTATATGTTTTATCGTTTAATTTAACCGTTGATGATACCATGAATGGTTTTAAGTAAGCGTTCAAAGTTGCACACTCAGAAAGTTGTAATTCTTCTTTAGTCTCTAATGTTTCAAAGTCAAAAGTAATATAATATCTTGTCGGTTTATAATATTTCTGCAAATTGTGAGCTAATAACCACTGATATATCTTCTGTTTCGTAATATGTGGTGCATATGGTTGCTGTGTCTTTTGCAATTGAACGTCTTGAATTAATCTTCCATTATTTTCTTTACATTTCTCACAATGCTTTAAAAATCTTCTTTGGTTTTTCCTTTCTGGATCATCACGGATAGAATAAACTTCTTCTTTACAATATGGACAAACTTTATAGCCGGTGAGTGCTTCAACGTCTGTTATTCTGTCAGCGTGAAGTTTTCCACATGGACTCTGTGTTAATAAAATATTTACTGTTTCAAATTCTGGATCTATCATTATTGATTCCACTAATGGAAAGTCTACCTTATTTATGTCCACGTCTTCTGGTTGAGGATCACAATAATAGAAATCAATATTAACATTTAACATTCTCGCTAATCTCTCACTTTCTGATGAAATGTCAAAACCTTCATATGCATCTATTGCTTCATTTAAATAGCTTCTACGAGTTTTAGGATTAACACCATCAGGAATGTTATAGAAGCGTTTAAATAACCTTCTACCTTCTGCTCTAATTTGATTATCATTCATTTTAGCTGTTCCGTTTTTGTTCATTTATGTAAGAATAAAAAAAATTAAAAATAAAGTTTATTTTTTAAAGCCCATAAAATGAATTAAGAACACATAAATTTTTATCATCTGCGACGTGACGAATACATTTTAATTTACTCAAGAATGCGTACCCTGATACATTAAATCTAATTCCTGTCTTATTTAATTTCACAACTTTGAAAAGGAATGTATGAATAGCTATAAAATGATGAGAAGATGTTTTATGGGTTGCTTCCATTTTTTCTGAAATAAATGAATAAATATAATGTTTATAAGTTTTCATATCTTTTATGTTCTTAATAACGAATGGTATAGACCTTTCAACTTCGTCTTCCTTCGGTGCTGTTCTTTCATATGAAACATTATTGGTATCTTCAATAATGAAACCACAATCACACAAAATTTTATAGGTTCCAATGGTTTCTTTTGATATTTTATCTAATAAATCAAAAACTTTATCAACACCTGTGCATTTATTTAAATAATAATTTGTGTAAATATCATGATCTTCTTTCTTAATCGTATTAGTTGCATATGTCACGTTTTTAAGAGCTTTTTTGAATTTTCGAATCTAAAGGTGGTGAAAGTAGGATACAGGGGTATTTTCTTATCAATAAATTGTAACTTATGTTTACGAATAAATTTAGTACCTTCTTCTGAAAGTGTTTCGTCTATTTCACCATCTAATAAATTTTGTGTTGATTCTGAGACATAATTTTTATATCTTTCTTCATGAGATTTCTGAACTTCTGATTCTGAAGCTGGGATATTCATTAAACCCTCTACTTCATTTTCATTATATTTTTCAATTTCTCTTAATTCCTTAATTTTTTCATCTATTTCATCTCTTATTTTTTCCAGTCTTTCAATTTCATCATATTCATCATCTTTAATCCGTTCTTCATAATATTCAGGGAAAACATCGGGTTCTTTAGGTTTTTCTTCTTTAGATGTGGGATATAAGAAATTTATAACATCATCTTTATTCATTTTTCCATCATAATCAAATTCATTTAAGAACTCTGTGAATTTTTTACAATTTCTTAAATAATATTTATCAACCTCATAACCTGCCTCCTCTAATATATCCTTTATTTCCCCGTTTGTGAATCCTAATTTTTAACGTCGTTAGTTTTGACGCTCATTTCATACAAAATAAAAATAAATTATTCAGAAATGAAAGAATGAATCAAATAATTGATTTCATAAATTCAAATAATCATTGGTTTCAATTTATTTTTAAAGTTTATTTTACTCGTTTATGACTCCATTGATTCCAATCAGGATTTAAACAATAATTAATAAATACCATCCTCCTTTCATTCCTGTTGTCAAAATGTCATGTTGTCACATTTTTTCAGAGAAATTAAATTACCTGGTGACCTGGTGACCTCATCAGTTATTCAAAAATAATGAATTATTGAATAACCTGACATCATCTATATATAGCTTCTTTTATAAAAGATCAAATAAATTATTTATGTATGGGCTGAGTGTAAATGTGGATGACATAAACGATTTTGTATCATTTTTTTAATGATTTATTCAAAAACGTAAGAATAAAAACCGTAAGAATCATACATTTTTTTAATGATTTATTCAAAAACGTAAGAATAAAAACCGTAAGAATCATACATTTTTTACTTCATATGTTAATTTTTTTAATGATTTATTCAAAAACGTAAGAATAAAAACCGTAAGAATCATACATTTTTTACTTCATATGTTAGAAAAAATGATACAAAATCGTTCAATATCGTATGAATTCTTACGTTTACAAAAAACGTCACACAACCCGCACTTATATACTACTAATATCTCGCAATATCAAAATTGAGATATTGAGTGAATTATGCATTATAGAGATTAAAAATCTGATTTGTGAAAACATCTCATCAGTTTCTAGCTAATTCAAAAATCTTTACTATCTTATTCGATTAAAATGAAAAGGGAATAGTTTCATTATGCTTTAAATGACAGCCTTATAATATAATCATAGTTTTCGCTCAATATGCAGCATTTTTTTTCGAAATCTATGGTCAATATCCTAAATACTGATTGCTTTGCATTTATATCTCTTACATTTTCTATACCCACATCACTATTCATTGCTATTCCTATCTTTTTCATTCTTGTTTGTTTCTCATAATTTCTCAAAAAACATGATAACTTGATATTTGTAAATATCATACTTTATAACGTAAATAAGAACTTGACCTATTAAGAAAAGCAGTAATGAAAAGAAAATCTGAAATTCATAAAAATTACAAGTTTCTGATGACAATTAGCTTAATTAAACCAGGTACAAGATTATATAATTGTATTTTCTATCCAATTATCCATATAATATCTTATCCAGAAAAAATAACTAGTAGTATATGTTGAAGGGTTGTGTGACTTTTTTTGTAAACGTAAGAATTCATACAATATAGAACGATTTTGTATCATTTTTTTTAACATATGAAGTAAAAAATGTATGATTCTTACGGTTTTTATTCTCACGTTTTTGAATAAATCAAGATTTAAAAAATTTTCAAAATTGTAAGACATTTACACTCAGCCCATACATAACGAAATAAACACATTAAAAAAATTAACATTAATTTTAAAATAATTTATATTTCATCACTTATAAAAGAAGCTATATATAGATGATGTCAGGTTATTCAATAATTAAACATTGTTTAAATCCTGATTGGAATCAATGGAGTCATGAATGAGTAAAATAAACTTTAAAAATTCATGTCTTACATTTTTGAATAATTTATTTTTTTTATTTTTTATTTTATAATAAATGAGTATAACAACTAATTCATTGAAATCTTTAAAGTTCACTAATTCAGAATTAGAAAATATTTTAGAAAATTTTGGAGACGGTTCTTATCCAACATATATGCAGAATGTGAAAGAGTTTTCCAGATTGTTGAATGAATTTAAATATAACGGACCAATTACTAAAAAGGCTATAATGAGATATTTATATCCCAAAAAAGTTGAAAAACAGGAGAATATTCCTCTTTATGGTCCAGAGGACCTGGGCTCAGAGAGCCTTGAAACACCTCCTGAATATTTTGAAGAAAAAATTAAACAAGATGAATATTATAACGATGAGATTGAAAAACTGGAAAAAATAAGAGATGAAATAGATGAAAAAATTAAGGAATTAAGAGAAGTTGAAAAATATAATGAAAATGAAGTAGAGGGTTTAATGAATATCCCAGCTTCAGAATCAGAAGTTCAGAAATCTCATGAAGAAAGATATAAAAATTATGTCTTAGAATCAACACAAAATTTATTAGATGGTGATATTGACGAAACACTTTCAGAAGAAGGCACAAAATTTATTCATAAACATAAGCTTCAGTTTATTGACGATGGAGATTATCCATGTATATTACTTTCACCCCCTCTCGATTCTGAGAAATTCAAAAAAGCTCTTAAAAACGTGACATATGCAACTAATACGATTAAGAAAGAAGATCATGATATTTACACAAATTATTATTTAAATAAATGCACAGGTGTTGATAAAGTTTTTGATTTATTAGATAAAATATCAAAAGAAACCATTGGAACCTATAAAATTTTGTGTGATTGTGGTTTCATTATTGAAGATACCAATAATGTTTCATATGAAAGAACAGCACCGAAGGAAGACGAAGTTGAAAGGTCTATACCATTCGTTATTAAGAACATAAAAGATATGAAAACTTATAAACATTATATTTATTCATTTATTTCAGAAAAAATGGAAGCAACCCATAAAACATCTTCTCATCATTTTATAGCTATTCATACATTCCTTTTCAAAGTTGTGAAATTAAATAAGACAGGAATTAGATTTAATGTATCAGGGTACGCATTCTTGAGTAAATTAAAATGTATTCGTCACGTCGCAGATGATAAAAATTTATGTGTTCTTAATTCATTTTATGGGCTTTAAAAAATAAACTTTATTTTTATTTATTTTTTAATTTTTTATTCTTACATAAATGAACAAAAACGGAACAGCTAAAATTTAATGTGACCATCAAACTGATTAACATATACAATTACTCATTTCTGATGGTAAAACTTTTCAGAAATCTCATGAAGATGAAGAAATTCTTGCCACTTGAATTGGTTTAAATTCTGCTTTCATTGCTTCTTTCTGTTCATTGAACACTGGATCGAATAAAGCAACTTTAAAGAATTTCTTAGCTGGAATTTCAGGTCTAATATTTGCATATTGACCATCAAACTGATTAACATATCGTGGTAATCCATCCGGTCCCTCTTCAACAGCATTTAATTCTTCATTGAAATAAGAATATGGAATAAGATGGTATGAATACATTGGACCATTTTCACCTTTTCCAATGTATTGTTTAACAGCTTTTCCATTTTCATCAAATTGCATAGGATAATGTTCATTATATGCTTTACGTTTAGGATAATCCGTCATTGTTAATTTATACCCATTTATGACTTTAATATTACCTTGACCATCAGTAACAAAGACTTCTTTTATTCCATCAGGCTTTCCATTTGGTCCTGTAATGTCTGCTTCATGTGCTTCCCAATTTGGTCCATGATGTTTGGCATATGCTTGAGCTTCTGGTAATGTTAAAACGTTTCTCATTTGTTTAACATCTTTTTGAAGACCAGCAACAATATGAACTAATTCTTTCATTCCATCTGGAACTTTCATAGTTCTATTATAATATGCACCCTTTTTGTTTGTCCCTTGTTTTAATGGAACCTGTAGAAGATTTGCTATTTCTGTCATGTTTAATTATAAATAAAAAATAAAAATTAATTATAAAAAGTTAATCAAATTTAACACTTCCTTTATTTAAATCAACTATTATTTTTCCATGTTCACCTAATTGCTGATATTGTGTGTAAAGTTCATTAATGCTCATTGGTAAATTCACTTGATAAAGCATAACGTTCAACTGTTGACGACTAAACCCACTGAAAATGAAAAGGGTTGATAGATTTGATTTAATGTTTGTGCTTAATGCTTTGAAATATTGAACAGCCATGAAGAATGAACACTGAATGTGTCGACATTGAGTTAATAACTGATTAAAATATGATTTCTCGTTTGTTATTAGTTTTGATTTCACTGCATCATCTAGAAAAATGAGTGAATGCAAAAATTCTCTATCAAAATTTGAAATAGAAAGTGTTTCAAATAATTCATCCCGTTGTTTATCAATAATTTTATCCTCTAATCCTTGCTTCTTGATTGTATTATATAATTCTTTATACATTAAAAAGTTTTTTAAATAATCTTCTGCTTCTTCTTGTGATAAATAAATAATTGGAATTTTGATTAAATGTTTTAAAGATTCAAATGTATCATCTGAAGGTGAACCTGAACGGTTGATATAAATTAACACATGTGAATGGGGGGAAGTGTTAGCAATAATGATAATTTGTTTTAATATTGTTAATGTTTTACCTTTATTTTGTTTACCAATTGCTGCAGTGATTGAATTTAAGTAACATTCAGAATATGGAATTTTCATTAATTTTCCTTAGATAGAGCATTTCTATTATCACTCAATGCTTCATTAATCATATCATCTATGTATGTATTATATACATCTGTTAATTCTTCAGAATTGAAATCCATTTAATCAAAAATAAATTTATAATTTTAAACATTTCTATTAATCAATATTTCATCATATGAACTTCTATACTGTGGTGGTGTACCTGTTGGATGATATTTCAAACCTTCGTCCGGTGTCCATGTCCAATACGTAGTCCTAGTAAACCAAACCTGAGGAGGATTTGTCACCTTTGAACAGTAAGTGTCATTTTCACCCTGAATGATTGGATAAGCTTTCACTTGTACTGTAACTTGTGAATTGAAAGTTTCTAATCCATCAAAGAATATACCTGCTCCATCACGTTGAACTGGAATAGTGCATAAGAATGAGGTTTGGTCTTTCCATGTTCTAGCTAATGGCGTGCCATTATCATCATTCAGTGGTCTAGTTAATGAGTCCTCGTATTCTTCTGCGCATTCATTCACTCCATCTAAATCAGAAGCTTGAAGCATACGTGTAAAGAATATGTCGCCCACTGTGGTCATCGCTTGATCGGGGAAGTTTCTGGAATCTATAGTGACCTGAAGACCTCGAAGCATTGGATTTTCTAAAACTGTTCTTTGCATTGCATTCTTTGGAAATGTTAACACAACATCTGTAACATTATGAAGAGCGTATGAGAAATCTGAGCTGATACCTTCAGGAGTGATGCAACCTCCATTTAGTGAACGAACGTCAATATGTTGAGCTGGAATCATGAATGGATCTTCCTTACTGAATAAACGTGGTATTGCTTTAACTGATTCTTCAATTAAACCGTATCCTGGTGTAATGCATTTATCCTCTAAAACTTCCATCTTTGTGCATGAAATAATAACGTCATCAACTGTTGCGTCAGCAGATGTAGCGGCTAAGCTTGTAATTAATTTGGCAGGAAGTCCGATTTGTTGGAATTTGCGATCATATTTATAAACATGATTCATAATCTTTTCATAATTTTCATCAGTTATCTTTTCATAAACGTAATTTTGTAAATCAGCAACTCTTAACGGGTCAACCTGACAAAATACTAAAGTATCCCTGAAAACATAATATTTAAGAATGATTTCACCAAATGATTTAGGATAATCATCGAACGCCTGAAATGCTAACAAATCATTTACCGGAATAATCATATCAAAAGTGACATCAACTTCTTCATTTGCGTTCTTGAAAACTTCTGAAGGGTCAATATATTTACCACATACTGAGTTATCATATTTTTGAACATTATTATATAACGAATGAACAAACTTTTTAACTTTCCTTTCTGATTTTGGTTTATATGTTGCAAATGCGAAAGATTCACGGGCACAATCCATCTGAAGATAACCAGCATCACCTCTTTCGGTTTCTACTTCTAATTGTTTAAAGTTTTGATTTGATGATTTGTAACCAACGAATAAACGCATGCATTTAAAAGCGGCATCACATGTGAAAGCTTTATTTGAAACTAGAGTTGCTTTAACTTTGCGTTTAATATATGTGTCACCTAATTGGTTCACATCATGAGCCGGATTTGTAATTCTTAAATGAGTTTGTTTATCATCAAAATATGGAGCATCAGAGTCATAGCATGAACTTTCAAGTTCTCTATAATATCTTCTACCGTCATTCTTTGCGAATATTTCATTTATCTTTTCGAATGAATGAAACACATTTCCATTAATCGGTTTAGTGTTTGGCACCAAATAGTTAGTCGTCATTTATTAATAAATAAAAAATCAAAATTAAAAGATGAAAATGAATTTTTAATTTTAATGAAATAATCAACTATGGCTGCAGGTATATTTAAGAAACTGTGGGATAAAGTAAAAAGAGGAGCGCATAAAGTTTGGGAAACAATGAAGAAGGGAGCAAATTGGATATTTAAGAATAAAGAAGCAATTAGTGACGTTGCTGAATCAATAACACCAAAAGCTGCCCCAATAAGAGAAATATTAAATAAAGGAGAAAAAGTTTATCAAAGACTTCAACCGATACTAAGATAAAAATAATATTTATTTATTTTTCCACTATTTACCTCCTATTTTATTAAGTATTCCTTCAGCAATTCCACCAATTGCGTTACCTGCTTGTGCTCCCATCGCCGGATTACCTGCTTTAGTACCTAATACTCCACCTATGATAGTTCCTGCCGTTTTCGCTACTGGTGCCAAAAAGTTTGCAACGGGTTTAATAATCTTTTTATGAACCCAACCCGCAGCTTTCTTAATTCCATCCCATAATTTTTTAAAGAATCCTGCCGCCATTTCTGATTTAATATTAATTAAAAAATATATTTCATCACTTATATTCTAATTTTTATTTAATGATAAATGAAACCGATTTTAAAAATAAATGAAACAGAGGAGGAAGAAATAAATGAAAGTGAAAATGTTCAACAAAAAATAAACGTTGTTAAACCAATTACTGAAATAAAAATTTTTTCATCTGTTGAAGAATTTAATGACTATTATGCTAATAATAAAAAATTATTTGAAGAATTGACAACATGTAAATTGAATAAAATGTTTAAAGTTGATGGATTCAAAATTTCAAAAATAAAAGGAGTGGTTAGTTTGAAATCTATTCCTCAATCAAGAATCACCTCATTAATGAAAATAGATGATTTAACAAAAAAAATAGAAATTATTGAAGAAAGAATGAATCAAATAATTGATTTCATAAATTCAAATAATCATTAGTTTCAATTTATTTTTAAAGTTTATTTTACTCATTCATGACTCCATTGATTCCAATCAGGATTTAAACAATGTTTAATTATTGAATAACCTGACATCATCTATATATAGCTTCTTTTATAAGTGATGAAATATAAATTATTTTAAAATTAATGTTAATTTTTTTAATGTGTTTATTTCGTTATGTATGGGCTGAGTGTAAATGTCTTACAATTTTGAAAATTTTTTAAATCTTGATTTATTCAAAAACGTGAGAATAAAAACCGTAAGAATCATACATTTTTTACTTCATATGTTAAAAAAAATGATACAAAATCGTTCTATATTGTATGAATTCTTACGTTTACAAAAAAAGTCACACAACCCTTCAACATATACTACTATAACTTGATCAATACCAAATGATTTTTTAACTAGTAAATAAAGTATTTTCTTTACACACACATTGTATATCATAGTTTTTTTTTGGTTTCGCAAAACATCCAAAAACAAATATGCTATAAAAGTGATAATTTTAGCAAAACGAAACCCTTATGTCATAACTCCCAAACCCTCATCAAATAGTATAATAATTTCAAAGTAAATCAAGTTTATATTATTTTGTTCAAATTTGATCATTCAAATTGTCGATGTGACTTAAATACTATGAAATTTAATTGTTAAACTTCTGCATATTGTCGGTGGTCGTAATAAAAACAGAGTAAAACCAAAATTCATGAAAATATCGAATCGAATTGATTTTTTAATGAGATATTCAAATTATATCTATGACAGTTCATCATTTGAAGCTTGTTCATATAGGGAACATCCATCTTTTATCGAGATTTATACTAAAGTTGCCTCAAAATCTCGATTGAAAGGCATTGAATTTAGTTTTGAGAAGACTTTTTTAAATTTTGCGGATTATTAATTAGTATATCATTAAGATCATATTGTATTAAGTTATCAATTCTCTTAAATTTTGAAAGCTTAAGAAATTTAAAAGCACAAACAAATATATATTATTAAAATCATTGTATTGATCAATTTAAAAAAATTTGAAATTTTGAATTCGAATTTAAATGTAAGCTTTAATAGTTGTAACAGAATAGGAAGCATCACAGATGTCAATTTAGATTAATGAAAAGTTGAAATTTTTCCAATAAAATTTTATTAATGAAAAAAGATTCATGAAATACAATAATAGTAATATAGATATTTTATACAACATGTTATATAAGAGATCACTATAAATAGAATAGCTTTAAACAAAATAATCAAATCAAAATTTGTATTTGTAAACAGCAAGAGTGTTATATGCTAATATTATGTGTAACTACTCATTGGATAATGAATGCAATATAATACATTGATTTATTGGCTAAAGAAAAAAAATTATATCCTTCAATTTGGACAATCCGAAATTTTTCTCATTTTTTTGAATTGCAAAAAAAAAAAAAAAAAAAGGTAGTGGGGCTTCCAGGCACTTCGTGCCCTCTAGCCCCGAAGATGTTTAGTATAAATGAAGTTTTTATTCGGAAAATTGTTAGTCTTCTGGTGTGAATTCGGAGGACTCTTCTTCTTCCTCCATTGCTTCTGGGAAGAAGCCTTCTTCTGGGTCGAAAACATTATATAATGTTTCACTTTTCACAAATTATATATGTTTTCATGTTTTGTCACTTTTCTGTCACTTTTCAGGAAAAAACATTTTTATTATTATATATAAATGAATTTTACAAAACCACCGTTACCGTTCTTTGGAAATAAGAGTAGATGTAAAGATATTATATTGAGAGAACTTAAGAAACTACCGAATGGTCTAACATTTGTAGATTTGTTCGGTGGAAGTTTCTATATATCCCATTTGTGCCATACAATATTCCCAGACTCAAAGATTATATGCAATGACTTCGACAACTATATGAACCGTCTCAAACATATTCCAGACACAAACAATATATTGAAAGAGTTAAAAGAAAAGATACCTATAGGTAAGATGGAACGTATACCATTAGATAAGAAAAATATTGTGAGAGAGGTTTTGAAAAAAGCAGAATATATAGACTGGGATAGTATATCTGCTAGACTATTATATAGTGGTGCTATAAGAGTTCATGACATTGAAACACTTATGTCAAAAGTTTTATATCTTAACTATACAAATGTTTTCAAAGAGGACATAGAAAAATATATTGAGGGTATAGAGTTTGTGAGATGTTATTGGACAGAGTTGTATGAAAAATATAAAGACAAGGAAAATGTTTTCTTTATAGTGGACCCGCCGTTCTATAACACATGGGATTTTCAATACCAAGTAGACTGGACTTTGAGAGACTCTTTAGAAACTTTAGACGTTATACATAACCATCCATGCTTTTACTTTACATCCGATAAAAGTGGTTTGGAAACCGTTATGAGATGGTTAGAGGACATACATGACTATGAGTTTAGATATGACAAGATAGAATATGAGAGAGGTCCTATAAACCGGAGAAAGTGTCATAACAAAGAAATTTTATTAGTAAGTAAATGTGGTTTGAAATAGGACTACTTGTTTTAGGTTTTTTCCATTGTGTCATTTATTTCTTTGACGTGGCAGAAAAGTACAGAGAATATGAAGATGAACCAATGCCTGCAAATGTTCAGTATATGTACTCGTAAGAGATATTTTTATCTAATATTAAATGGACGCACAGAACTTAGCGAATGCACAGCAACCTGGACAACCAAACCCAGAGAATATTCCAAATGAAGTTAGAATACAAACTGCAATGGCAAACTATGGTCAAGTGCCAACAGATGTACAAATGCAAACTGCCATGTCAAATAACGCTGCGTTAGGTTTGCCACCATGGTATGCAAATATGAGATGGAAAGAGTTTTATACAAACCCTGAAGTGGGATATAAACAACTTTATGCAGATGACGCGAACACAGGAGTTGACCCAGAATATGTTTTCTACCAGAGGAGAAACAGAATGTATGAGCTCCAGTTAAAGAATGCTATGGAACTCAACAGGAAACGTAAGAGACTAGGCGGACATTAGATTTTTACATATAGTAAAATGGGTTTCTTCAGTAAGATAGGAAACTTCTTTCGAAATGTTGGAAGAGGTATATGGAATGGAATAAAAACCGTAGGAAGAGGAATTTGGAACGGAGTCAAAAATATTGGTAAAAGAGTAGGTCAGTTTGTTGGTATTATACCTAAAGACCCTGAACCAGAAGAACAAGCTCCTGTTATACAACAGCCTGAACCTGCACCACAGTCTAGTTGGCAACCAAATCCAACACCTCAACCGTATTAAAAAATTATATTTTTACCGTTCGATAGTAGTTGTATATGAAACTAAGTTCTAAGTAAAACGCATGGTATAATGGAATTATTCTTTTTCTTCCATCTGTAGTAAACCATACTTGAAAGTCTGAAATACTTCCACTTGGTGGTTCGTATAACTTTGTAGGTTTTTCGTAAAAGTCATTTGCCAAGCATAAGAAAGAGTTTTGGGCGCCAGAAAATGAAGCATGAACAATAATAGCATCTTGGTCGAAAACATTTTCATATGTTCCATTAGGGTTTTCGACTTCATAAAAGTCTGGGTGTACTGGATATGCTGCAGGCTGATTTAACATCCTCATAAATCTATACCATGCCAAGTTGTTATATTTTGTAGAAATATAAACGTTTTCTCCAAGGTCTTCTATTCTATTGATTTTAACAGTTGCATTTTTCCTGTCATAAATAATATCGAGATGGTACTCTCCTTCGTCAATGTTATACTGGTTTGCATATTCGATATAGATATCGTTTATTTTTTCTTGAAAAGCTTGAAGAGTTGTTTCTAAGTTTACAAGCAAACTAACTTGTAAAAGTTTTCCCTGTTCAAATTTCTCATACATACGTTTTTCTTTGTTATAGTATCGAACTTCAAAACCGACCGTAAATGGGAAACCATGTATGGCTTCTGAAATGAACTTCATTCTACGAAAGCCAATAGCTTTTGTGACAGATGGGTCTCTTAGCCATCTTAATGGGTAGTCAAAACGATAGCCTTCATGCTTTACGGTCTCTGTCTCAAACTTTTGACCGACATTAGTAAAAAGTTCATCTAATGGTTTAGTTGTAGCAACTCTTGAATTTTCTTTTTCTATTGGAAGCATATTTTATCTAGAATAAAAATGTCGAAAGATATTGCTTCCATGAGAGAAATACAACACAACCGACAACTCATTGTGCAAGCTCTAAATAAGAACACAACAAACTTTTCAAACTATTCTAAGATATCTGAGTCATTGAAAGAAGGAAACTTAAAACTGACATTAAACCCAATGACAGATGAGTTTCTGTTTCAAGACAATAAGAACCATACTGTCTGTATAAATCCAACAAAAGGAACTTTAAACGAGAAACCTATAAATGAACTTCTTTTGAAAGCAGATGTTGACAACAAAGCTGACAAAGAATATGTAGACGATGCAATAGCAAAAGAAGAAGAAAGAGCTAACAATGCTTATGCAACAAAAGAACATACTCATCCTGAACTAGCAGACAAAACATATGTTGACAATAAAATGTCAAGTGAAGTGACAAGAGCTGAAAACGAATATTCTAAAAAGACTCATATACATTCTATATCTGAAATAACAGACTTAAACGTTAGCCTTGAAAATAAAGCAGATAAGGAATATGTGGCTAGTAAGTTAGAGAAGAAAGCAGATAAGGAATATGTGGATGAAAAAGATAATGAAATGAAAGAAAGGGTTGACTGGTACCATGAATGGACATCGAAGATTTTAAAAACTAAAGCCGATACAGGATGGGTTTCAGGATGTTTAGACCTTAAAGCAGATAAAACTTATGTTAACGATGAGTTAGAGAAGAAAGCAAATAAGACTCATACACATACAAGTTTTACAACTGTTGCTATAGAAAGTATTGAAGGAACGGTTGAAGAAACTGGTGGGGATGCATTATATTGTAAACCTCCTAACTTTCCACAAGGTTTAACATCGGATGACGACATAACGACGATGAGAAACATTAGATGTAAAGATGTTTATGTCATGAAGGATGAACATAATATTAAATTCACTGCTCAAGATTTATATGACAAGAAAGCAGACAAAACAGAGCTTCAAACATTAAAGACAGAAATACTTCAAACATTATATCCTATAGGCTCTATTTATACGTCAATGAACTCTACCAGACCAGAAGTAGTACTTGGTTTTGGAACTTGGACTCAAATAGTCGACAGGTTTTTGTATTGTGCAAACTCTTCAAAGGAAACAGGTGGAAGTAAAACGATTTCAGGTGAAAATTTACCTGCACACAGTCACTACATAGATTTAAGTACATCTCAAGCAGGTTGGCATAAGCATAAATTTTGGGATTGGTCGGCAATGACAAAAGGTAAAGGATATGATGTTAAAGACAACGTTCAGTTTGCTATAAATTGTTTCTGGGGTAACACTCAGGGAGATGGAAACCATACACATCGCGTTTCAGGATATACGCAAACAACGGGACAAAGTAAAGACTACATGCCACCTTACATGACAGTTTACGCATGGTATAGAAATGCTTAGTCGTCATTTTCAACTTCTTTAGCATATTCGTCAGGAGTTGTCTTATATTTGTTAGGAACTGTCTTTGAAAGTATACCACCTTGAACTTTGACAAGTTTGAAACGAGGTCTGACAATAGTAGTTTTATCTTCTGCTTGCAGTCTGTACATTTTGCCATGTTTGCCTAAAACTTCATAATATTCTCTTGTATACTTTTTTCTATTTTTACGAACACGAATGTGAGTACCTGTCGGGTTCCCATTGTTGTCATAGTCAATAGTATTTTCATATGGGTCGCGTTTAGGTATTTCTATTTTTACTTTGTCACCTTTCTGAAGTTTGAAGCCCGGCATTCTTTCTTGTTTGTCTCTTTTGACTAAATTATTAAATATATAGTCTTTCTCTAAGTCAGGGTTGTTTTTCATTTCTTCGGGGGAGTGGTTTCCCAAACCTTTTTGTTTACGGCTATTGTAAATATTTAAAACTTGTCTCATCTTTGCCATGGAGAAGTGTCTATATTTGTCGTCATATGACATTTCATTTGCTTCACCACCTTGTGGTTGGTTTAAGTCTCTTAACATTTTTATACAACCGTCAATGACACCAAGAGCAGAATGGTTTTGGTCGACAATGAAATATTGGTTTACATTTTTTGAACGCAGATAGTTTTTTACATCATCTGATTTGAAAGAACTTTCACAGTCAGATGTCAGTTTTGTTGGATGGTATTTGTCAACGAATATTGTCAAAGCAGTTTTCACATCTAAAATATTTTTGGACTGTAATGGTATGGCTTCACAGTATCTTGTGTTTTGACCGACAAATATTAGCCAGTATGGTGGTCCATCTGTTCTAACTCTCGGAATGTTTTCCAAGATATCCATAAACCAAGCATTTGGTGTTGAACTAAAGATTTTTATCATGAGTGCTTTCTTTGTCGCTTTAGAAACATAGGGGTCCTTGTTTGGATTCGTCATTTTTTATCCTATAAGAAATGGGTTTATTTGGCGCATTAGCAGGAGTTGCATCCAGATTTTTGCCCGCAGTGGGAACAATAGCCAGAGGTGTATTTGGAGTTGGAAGGAAGATTTTGAGTACATTAGGTATACTTAAAGAGAAAGCACAACCTATTATACAAACTGTACAGAAAGGTTGGGATGTAGCACGAGATGCAACAAATCTTATTCCAAATCCTGAAACAAGAGGAAAAGTTCAAGGATGGATGGACAATGTAGGAAGACAAGCAGGAAACTATTATAACAAAGCAAATGACTACTATAACCAAGCAGGACACTATATGGACCAAGGTGAAAGATTCTTTAACAGAGGATATAACCATGCACAACAATGGGTAAACAATAACCAACCGCAACCACCTCAAACTTGGGGAATGTAAAGTTTTTTACTGAGATGAAATGAACAATACAGCATTGAGACAAATGGGTTCAAGATGGATTTGTCGGCTTCCAGCAGTTACACAACGTGTTTGTCAAGTTCTTCCTATACCTCAGGAAGTTTTAGACCGACTTAAAAAACAACAACAACCAGTTGAAAACAAACCAAACTAAAATTTTTTACTGAGATGAAATGACCGAAGAAGTTGAAACGGTAGATTTGACACCACAAACAAAAAGTTCAGAACCATTGTCAAAACCTGTCAAAGAACTTACAGATGAAGAGAAAAATTCAATAATAGAAAGTGCCAGGTCTGGAAATACAAACCCTAACTACAAAGTCACTTTTCATAAAAATGGAACGGCAAGTATCTCAAAAAGAAACAGACTCTCACAAATAAAATATTGAAGTCTGAAGGAGCTTTCGAGACAACAGATGGAAAAGTTTACTTCACTGACCAACAGTTCATTATAGAACATCTCATTGACTTAGAGTCGAAATATTCTAAACTTTACAACAAACACAAAAAGTTGAAAGGAAAACAAAAACAAATGGCATATGATATTTATGAAGATGTTGACGACACAACTGTTCCTGCAAGTGAAGTAAAGTCAGAGAAACCGAAAAGTGACGAAAAACCGATAGAAGAAGAAAAACCAAAAACTGAAGATAAACCAAAACCAAAGTTTAGTTTGGAAACTAAACCAAGTCAACCTTCATTAGCTGGTATGGGTTGGCGTCAAAGACTTATGGCAGCAGGCGGTTATGTAAAGTAAAGAAAAAAATATTTTTTTTTCTTTTTATAAAAATGCCCCCATATAGAATGGACAGAAAGTCTGCTAGAATAAAAGCAGAGTTGCAAAGATATGGTTGGAGAGTTTCGAAGAATTTTAAATATAGGAAGGGAAGACCCATAAAAGTCTATGACAAACTGGCTGGTCTTCGCTACGAAATGGATTTGGAAACAGCACGTGCCAATTATCCAAACAGACTAGAGAGGTTAGAAGAAGAACGTCTTATGGACATGCCTTTCGATGTGTTAAACATTGCATGAAGTAAAAAATTTATTTTTAAAAAAGTGACATTTTTTAATTTTATTTGAAATGTACGCTGAGTTTGTTAGTGAACCTCAAGTTGAAGGAAACTTGTTTGTTAGATGAGAAATATGAAATGGCATACCATTTTAAAACAATATATTTTTACATATATTAAATGCTTCAGGTTGAAAAACAAAGAACAAAAAGTAGCAGATACAAAACCGTTAGACTATATCTTTACAAATGCTGGTAGGACTATTTCAGATGAAGAAATTTCATCCCGAGTATACAGGTTTGACTATCCAATTCGTTGGCTTCAAAGTCCTTCAGATGCAAAGGCAATAGGATTTAGAAGAGTTTTGTTTTCAAATAGAACTAACGCATTTATGTTCGCAGTATATTTTCATGGGCAGTATAAAGGTTCTGATGGTCTAATAGACAAATTTGACGAAATGAGAATCTTTACAGTTCGTTCAGACGAAAGTCTTGAGAAAACTCTAAATGACTTTCAAACTCAAATGAACAAATATTATTGGGAATTTCAAGAAAAATACGACTCTTTACTAAATGGAACATACTATCTGAAACTAGAATATGACAAGATGAACTCCACCGTTTCATTTCAAAAGATTGAAATTAACCCTCCAAGAGATACAGAGTTTTTATTTTGGAAAGTAGACAAACGTTCTTGGGCACAATTTCTTCGGTTACTAAACCAGAACGAACCATTACCACCAGATGGTCCATTTAAATTTATACTTCCACCAGCAGATTTGACAGTTTATAGAAACGTGTTTGACCCTCAAAATGTTATGTGTCATGCAAGTTTCAGTTCAAGCAACAATAGTTTTCTATGTATTGGTAAGGACTTTTATGACTTTGCTTCTAAATTCTACGAACCACCTAGTAACAGTTTCTCTGACTTTCAAGTTTGGTTCACAACAAATGGTGTGCAACATATTATTCCATTGTACTATGACTTTTATCTCGAATTGTCTTTCATATATAACTACGGAAAAGTGCTGAAAAAGTATTGAAAAATAATGTTTATGTTAGCATGTTAGATCTAACACGTTTTCTAACCTCTTGAATTTTCAAGACTTCTTCGTATATGTTTTGTCATGACTTCATCGTACATGTTTTGTCAAGACTTCTTCGTAAATGTTTTGTCATGATTTCATCGTAAATGTTTTGTCAAGACTTCTTCGTAAATGTTTTGTCAAGACTTCTTCGTAATGAGTGTAAAGGACCCAAAAATAAAGTTTATGTTAGAATGTTAGATCTAACACGTTTTCTAACACGTTTTCTAACCTCTTGAATTTGTCATGAATTTCCTTAAGATAGAAAAAATAAAGTTAGTTTTATTTTTTTATTTTGTATGTAAAGATATGATTTCAGGGATTTTTTTGACGAAGTGTCAACCTTCACTTCGTCAAAAAATAACAGTTATATAATGAAAAAGTGTCATTTTTTTGTATTTTTTTGTATGTAAGATATGATTTCAGGGATTTTTTTGACGAAGTGTCAACCTTCACTTCGTCAAAAAATAACAGTTATATAATGAAAAAGTGTCATTTTTTTGTATTTTTTTGTATGTAAAGATATGATTTCAGGGATTTTTTTGACGAAGTGTCAACCTTCACTTCGTCAAAAAATAACAGTTATATAATGAAAAAGTGTCATTTTTTTCATTTTTTTGTATTTGACGAGAATGTTTAGGTGAAGAGGTTAGATCTAACACGTTTTCTAACCTCTTGAATTTGTCATGACTTCTTCATCGTAATGAGCGTAAATGTTTTGTCATGATTTCATCGTAAATGTTTTGTCAAGACTTCTTCGTATATGTTTTGTCATGACTTCATCGTACATGTTTTGTCAAGACTTCTTCATCGTAATGAGCGTAAATGTTTTGTCAAGACTTCTTCATCGTAATGAGCGTAAATGTTTTGTGAAGACTTCTTCATCGTAATGAGCGTAAATGTTTTGTCATGATTTCATCGTAAATGTTTTGTCAAGACTTCTTCGTATATGTTTTGTCATGACTTCATCGTACATGTTTTGTCAAGACTTCTTCGTATATGTTTTGTCAAGACTTCTTCGTAAATGTTTTGTCATGATTTCATCGTAAATGTTTTGTCAAGACTTCTTCGTATATGTTTTGTCAAGACTTCTTCATCGTAATGAGCGTAAATGTTTTGTCATGATTTCATCGTAAATGTTTTGTCAAGACTTCTTCGTATATGTTTTGTCATGACTTCATCGTACATGTTTTGTCAAGACTTCTTCGTAAATGTTTTGTCAAGACTTCTTCGTAATGAGTGTAAAGGACCCAAAAATAAAGTTTATGTTAGAATGTTAGATCTAACATGTTTTCTAACATGTTTTCTCACATGGTCTAAAACTCTCGAAAATCATGAAATTTACACCAAAAATATAATTTAGGGTAGATGGTTAGATCTAACACGTTTTCTAACCTCTTGAATTTGTCAAGACTTCTTCGTAAATGTTTTGTCAAGACTTCTTCGTAAATGTTTTGTCAAGACTTCTTCGTATATGTTTTGTCATGACTTCATCGTACATGTTTTGTCAAGACTTCTTCGTAAATGTTTTGTCAAGACTTCTTCGTAATGAGTGTAAAGGACCCAAAAATAAAGTTTATGTTAGAATGTTAGATCTAACATGTTTTCTAACACGTTTTCTAACCTCTTGAATTTTCATGAATTTTCCCGAAATAAAAAATAAAGTTAGTTTTATTTTTTTTATTTTTTTTATTTTGTATAAAAAAATAAAAATGTCAACAATCGGCACAACAACAACAATACAAACAACTACAGCACCAAACTCTTTAGTCATGAATCCAACATCTATGTTGGTAGAGATGAAAAGCTTCATTCCTTCTTCATATACTTTTGAAACAGAAATCCAGAAGATAAAGCAGGAACTTTTAACATGTAATTTAGACTGTAGTGCGAAAGATGAAACAAATGAAGAATATCTTTATGAAATGCAGGACATTATTGACCATTTGCCTAAATTGCCTGAAATCCAACAACAAAAGCTCACTATTCCTGAATTCGATGAAATAGAAGTCAAAGCAACTGACTCAGTAGAAATAAAGAAGTTCATACGAAAGGTAAACTATGAGTTTCTAGGATTTCATTGCAACCATAAGGTTATGGACAAAGATTGCGATATGGTATATAAGAATGTTTCTGACATATATAAATCTGAAGAATTTAAGACCTACGACAACTTTGTTTCGTTAGTTGCTGAATGTGTATGGCAGATAAGAGATAAAGATAGAAGAGGCAAAGTATGGAATAAACAGATAAAACCAGCAACTTTGAGTTAAAGAAAACCATTGACGCTTTAGTTGTTTTAGCAGGTAAGGTTTCAGAATATAACGCAAAAATGAACCCGCAATGTTCTAAAATGTAAAGCAGCAATGAGGAGATATAACTACTCCGTCAAAGAGATAGAACGTATGAGAAACGACTATGCAGACTTAAAGACAGAAATGACAAACATTGAGTTTGAAACAGTTGGAAAGATAGACAATGACACCAAATTGGTTAGAATAGGTGATTTAAACGTAAGATACTCAAAGAAATACAACAAATATTCTCTGTCAGACATTATATCTCCATCTGGAAAGAGACCGCAGGACTGGGTTAGAATTGCTTCTAGTCAGAAAATTTTGACAAGAAATCCTGAGCTTATGATATCGGTAAGATTCTATGGAAACTACAGCATATCTCATTGACAAAAGTCTTATACCAATAGTTTTTGTTATGGTTTAGACCCAGTTGTTGGATATAACTTCATAACATATGGTTCATTCGATACGGAAACGTTTGCAGTGAAGGCTTACTTTACATCGTTCAGAAACCGAAGGACTTCAATACAAAAAGATATAAGATAGGAAGAACATATAATATAACTCAAAGATATGACAGTACAGTATAGAGTCAAGGTTGTGTTTGCTAATGATATGAGAGCTGCAGAAACAGAACTACTTGAAAAGTTTGAGAAATGTATGGTGCTCCCATAAAAGGTAAAGAAACGTTTGAAGTAGATGAGATAGATAAAGCTATAAAATTATTTGACGAAGTTGCTGAAAAATACATGTAAAGCGTTTATTTTTGGTCTTTTGTGAAAGTCAGAAAATAACGCTAATTTTTTATAAAATATTTTTTTATCCGGAATGTAAAGACAGATATGTCAACAACAGAGAACACAACAACAGTTATAGTCCATGAAGCTATAAATGAAGAATATGAGTGGGTTCAGTTTAACAAACAACTCCGTCTCATTCGTTCGGTCAAAGACGATATGTACCAGATGCAAAGTATTTTGACAGCATGTTTTGCTCCAGATACCAAACATACAGACGATTGGTTCAAAAACCAAAGCACACAAGAACTTTTGAGCGAAGCACAGCGAGACCGACTTCCTTCGGGGTCGCCTAAAACTCATGAAAATCGTAAAAATTTGCCAAATGGTTTGAGAGGTTGGTATGTACATAGACTTCTTGTAAATGCTGTTGCAATGTGGGCTTCGCCTCGTTATGCTTGGAATATTTACAGACTTCTTGACGAAATTCATAGACAAGAACGTGAAGAGATGGAAAAGAAACTTCATGCAAAAGATGAAGTCATTGAAGCAAAAGACAAAAGCATTCAGAAAGAATACCACGTTCGGTACCAAAAGGAAAGGAAAAGAACTATAAGTATATGATTTATACTGAAGAGTTGGAGAAAGAAGAAGACAGAGATATGGTTATGTTGCATTTAGTCAGAAGAAACAACAAAAGCTTTTACGACCTTGCTAAGATTTACAAATCTGACAGAAATTGGTTCTATCGCGAAAACTTACCGATTTCAATGACACCGAATGAAGATGTGAAACAAATAGTTCAAGATACGTTACCTCAAACACACTATGATATTAAAGGTTGTACAATACTTACATTCAAAGAAGATTTGTCATTGTTAAAGGAAAAAATAACAGAGTATTTTGACAACTTCAAACAAGTAGGGTAGATGAACCATTTATTTTTACGCTTGACTTCAGATGGCTCAAGTAGCTCAATTAGGTAAATTGCCTCGTCAAATCCTTCTGGCATTCCGAGTCCTTCCATCCGACAGGAAAATATTTTCCCGACAACTGGAAAAAATTTTCCTTCCGACAGAAAAAATTTTTCCTTCCGACAGGAAAAAATTTTCCAGTTGTCCGTCCGTAAACCATTCAAATTTTCGAAAATTGAGAACTTTTTGGTCGAACTTCAGAAAAAGTTTTTCCTTCCGACAGAAAAAGTTTTTCCTTCCGACAGAAAAAGTTCTTCCTTCCAACAGGAAAAATTTTTCCTTCCGACAGGACACAAACGGATGACTGACGTTCCTCTTCCTGAATGCCTTCCAAAGCCAGAAGAACCGAAAGCTGCAGAACCACAACAGACTTACTTACTAAGACTAAACACTTAGATTTTTCAAGCTTGACTTTTTACAATTTGAACTTTGTTCGCGTAGATATGAATTCTGAAAGAAGTATGAGGGTCTTGTATGACTTTATACTTCTCCCATAGTTCATGTCTGTCAAACTTACCTGCCATGGACTCTTTCATAAGTTCCATGAAATCGTCTTCGGACAATCCGGGGAAAAGTACAATGTCAGTAAGTATTCTCTTTACATCCTTACTTAAACTCTTTGCTGTCTGTACACATATTACGACTGAGATGTTAAAGTGTCTGAGCTTCTTAAGAATTCGACACATATCTTGTTCTCTGTTCTTTAACAAAGGATGAGAAGCAAAGTCATCTAAGATAAGAAGACATCTATGAGGGTAAGTCTTCCAATCGTAAGATTGCAATTTCTTCGAAATGTATTCTATCTCTTTCTGTTTGTTTCTGAAGTGGTGTTTGTCTAATATTCTCTGCATTTCCTCATTTGGGTCTTTAAACTTAGAATTTATATACTCATTTTATAGCATTATACTTCAAAACTCTTCTTTGGTACTTCTTTATCCAATCCAACAACTCAGTATCCTTTATACATACTAACTTAGACTTCTTTATAATATCTTTGAACGAATTGACGGTTTGGTCAAATTGACCAGAAGTACTACAAATGACTACTAACTCATAGAATGGGTTCTTCTCATCTAGTTCTTGTTGTTGTGCAGCCATTTTAAGATAAGTGAAAGTCTTACCCGACCCAGGTGGTGCAATTAGACCTGTTTATACCATTCTGAGCAAATAAGAACTTGTCATGTATAGGTTTTATCTGAGCATTTTCTAACTTCCTCTTGTTCTTGTTTAAAACATTCTCAAATTTCTTGTCAATGTCAGCAAACTTTTTTTTCAACATATTTTTTAGAAAAATTAAAATTTTTATCTTTTAGAAAATGTCTAGCGATTTCGCTATCTATATTCGAGACAAGCTTTTCGACAGCAAAACATCTGTCGACCATAAAATCTTACATAGTGTAAACAAGAAAGGTGAATTTGTTCTAAAGTTCTGTTTCTGGGAATATGACAAGAACCATAAAACATTAAGCAGAGCAGTCTTAAAATTTGTCAATGACAGACTTGTTGACAGAGATGACGCCGGATTGGAAAGATGAAGTCCAACAAAAGTTCTTAGAATGCAAAGAAGACACATGCGCTGTTCTTGAAGATGAAATAGAAAACAGAATAGAAGAGCTATTAAAGGACAAAGAACTTTTACATAAATATGGTTGCGCCAAATTTGACATAACTCCACCAGAAAAGAAGAAGAGAGAAAGAAAGAAAAGAAAGTAGAAGAAGAGAAGAAAGAACCTGAACCAGTTCCAGAGAAAAAGAAATTTGACATGTAAAAATAAAATTTTATTTTTAGAACATTTCTGGGTCAAATGTCAATGTTCTCTTCCTCTTTAGGAGCAAACACTGGCTTAGACTCTAAAATCTTTTTACCCAATTTACCTTTGAACTTCTACAACTTTAGACTCATAATATTCATAGTCGTCTGCTTTCTTTGGTTCATAAGGTTATAACAAGTTTGTATGCTTTGCCTTCTTTAAGGTTTGAAAACCTTCTGTCAAAACTTTCTTTGACTGCTAACAAACCTTCTATGTCTAAGTCTTCAAATTTCGCACCATTTTTTAGTCACAATAGCAAACTTAACTGGTTCGATGTTCCAAACTTTGCTGAATGAAGACTTTTCAAAATGGTAGAAGTAAACATTCAAATATGTGAATGGGTCTAGTTCTTCTTTAAGTCCTGACATGTACTTGTTTACTGAGATGAATTTTGCCATCTTTTCTATCGGATAAAAAAATATTTTTTTTTAAATTTACTCATAAAAATTTTTCTTTGTATATACACCATTCTGTACGTCTAAAAGACTTTTGACATTTGCCAAGAATGTTCGTTTAGACGCTGTCATATAACCATATTCTTGACAATATTGTTTATACGAATCGTACAATGACCTTTCATCTAATGACACAAAGTCAGTTTCATCTATGAACAGTTCATATACACTCTTGTTTGCTTCTAACAATGTTTGTCTCTCTTCGGTATGTGGAATTTGTCTTGGATTGAACTTAGAAATATCTAATGTCATGAAATATGAGAACAAGTGGTTGTAAAAGTCAGATGTCAAAGTTTCTGCTAAGTCGTCAAAATATTCTGTATCTTGCATATGAGAATCTGACGTTCTGACAACTACATATCTTCTGTCAGAACTTTCTAACTTCATCGGAACAACATTGTTTGAAACCATAATGAAGTTTGCAACATTTTCACAAAACTCTTTGGTCTTTATATTTTCTTTTCAAACAACTCCAACTTTGTCTGTTATAAGACTCTTCAAACATCTGAGTTTCAAAACTTTTGTTGTATCTATACTTTGAAGTTCATTGCAAACTATAAGTTTTCATATTCTCTATTGAGGAGTTAAACTTGCCACAGATGTTTTCTAAGTTTTCATATTCGGGTTCGAATAGCCCTCTAACAGTTTGCATAAGATATCTGTAAAGAATGTGTTCTTACCTGTTCCTTGTTTTCCAATTATAATGAGAGCAGTTTCATTTTTAGCACTTGGATGTTGTAAGATGTTTGCAAACCAACATAAGATATACTCATAGACTCTTTCGTTTCCATTGCATATAATTTCTTTGACATGGTCTAACCAAGCTTCTATAATATTTTCTTTCCATTCTACTTGTTCATATTTATATCCAGTGAAGATAGAATAGAAGTTTGGAGAAGGTGTATAGAACTTTATACCTCGAACTGAAAAATCTTCAAGTTTTGACAATAAGATATCCCAAGCATCTAACATCTTCATGCCAACTTGTACGACTTTTATTTTCTTAAGTTTCTGTCTACATTCTTGTTCAGACACTATTGTTTGCTCTTGGTTTGTTAAAGACAACATCCCATTCTTTCATAACATAACATTCTGGGGCAGAGTCGACATAAATGACTAAACGTTTCAAATTCTCGACTGCTTTGTTAATAGTCTCGAAATGGACACATATTTCTGAATGCTTGGAAGTCATAAAATCTGAAACATCTATTCTGTACATTTTTATAAAAATAAAAAAATATTTTTTTTTATTCTTGACTTTGTTGTTGCATTTGTTGGCATTTGTTGTTCTTGAGCTATTTGTTGTTGAAGTTGTTCTTGTAATACAATACTTTCACCAGTTGCATCTTCCAATTCGAAACTTTCTGCCGTCATTGACAAATACATAGGACATAAAAGTTTTACAGGAACAAAGTTTGCGTCAACTAATGTCAACGTTATACTTGCCAAAGTGTTTGAGTTCACTAAGGTTGAAATTCTGCATTCGAAATGAACAATAGGCAAACCAGCAGAGAAAGTATTGTTTATACGCATAAGTATCTTTTTGTCATAATAGTTTCTGTCGACATTCGAATAACACTTTGAACCTAAGTTTTGAAACAATATATAAGATTGGTGTGCTTAATGTCAATGGAATAGACATTCCTTGGTATGACACCTTTTCCTGTTTATAGGAAACTGTTGGTAGTAAAAACCAGAAATAAGTTTTGTATTATAGCTCATATCGTTTATAGTAAATCAGTCGGACATCCAAACATAATGAAACCTGCTCTAGTTTGCAGCACATGTTACACCCGTACTTAAAATTTGAACTTTGTTCGCGTAGATATGAATTCTGAAAGAAGTATGAGGGTCTTGTATGACTTTGTACTTCTCCCATAGTTCATGTCTGTCAAACTTACCTGCCATGGACTCTTTCATAAGTTCCATGAAATCGTCTTCGGACAATCCGGGGAAAAGTACAATGTCAGTAAGTATTCTCTTTAACATCCTTACTTAAACTCTTTGCTGTCTGTACACATATTACGACTGAGATGTTAAAGTGTCTGAGCTTCTTAAGAATTCGACACATATCTTGTTCTCTGTTCTTTAACAAAGGATGAGAAGCAAAGTCATCTAAGATAAGAAGACATCTATGAGGGTAAGTCTTCCAATCGTAAGATTGCAATTTCTTCGAAATGTATTCTATCTTTCTTCTGTTTGTTTCTGAAGTGTTTCTTCTCTAATATTCTCTGCATTTCCTCATTTGGGTCTTTAAACTTAGAATTTATATACTCATTTATAGCATTATACTTCAAAACTCTTCTTTGGTACTTCTTTATCCAATCTAACAACTCAGAGTCCTTTATACATACTAACTTAGACTTCTTTTATAATATCTTTGAACGAATTGACGGTTTGGTCAAATTGACCAGAAGTACTACAAATGACTACTAACTCATAGAATGGGTTCTTCTCATCTAGTTCTTGTTGTTGTGCAGCCATTTTAAGATAAGTGAAAGTCTTACCCGACCCAGGTGGTGCAATTAGACCTGTTATACCATTCTGAGCAAATAAGAACTTGTCATGTATAGGTTTTATCTGAGCATTTTCTAACTTCCTCTTGTTCTTTTAAAACATTCTCAAATTTCTTGTCAATGTCAGCAAACTTTTTTTCTAACATATTTTTAGAAAAATTAAAATTTTTATCTTTTAGAAAATGTCTAGCGATTTCGCTATCTATATTCGAGACAAGCTTTTCGACAGCAAAACATCTGTCGACCATAAAATCTTACATAGTGTAAACAAGAAAGGTGAATTTGTTCTAAAGTTCTGTTTCTGGGAATATGACAAGAACCATAAAACATTAAGCAGAGCAGTCTTAAAATTTGTCAATGACAGACTTGTTGACAGAGATGACGCCTTGGAAAGATGAAGTCCAACAAAAGTTCTTAGAATGCAAAGAAGACACATGCGCTGTTCTTGAAGATGAAATAGAAAACAGAATAGAGAGCTATTAAAGGACAAAGAACTTTTACATAAATATGGTTGCGCCAAATTTGACATAACTCCACCAGAAAAGAAGAAGAGAGAAAAGAAAGAAAAGAAAGTAGAAGAAGAGAAGAAAGAACCTGAACCAGTTCCAGAGAAAAAGAAATTTGACATGTAAAAATAAAATTTTATTTTTAGAACATTTCTGGGTCAATGTCAATGTTCTCTTCCTCTTTAGGAGCAAACACTGGCTTAGACTCTAAAATCTTTTTACCCAATTTACCTTGAACTTCTATTTAGACTCATAATATTCATAGTCGTCTGCTTTCTTTGGTTCATAAGGTAAACAAGTTTGTATGCTTTGCCTTCTTTAAGGTTTGAAAACCTTCTGTCAAAACTTTCTTTGACTGCTAACAAACCTTCTATGTCTAAGTCTTCAAATTTCGCACCATTTTTAGTCACAATAGCAAACTTAACTGGTTCGATGTTCCAAACTTTGCTGAATGAAGACTTTTCAAAATGGTAGAAGTAAACATTCAAATATGTGAATGGGTCTAGTTCTTCTTTAAGTCCTGACATGTACTTGTTTACTGAGATGAATTTTGCCATCTTTTCTATCGGATAAAAAAATATTTTTTTTAAAATTTACTCATAAAAATTTTTCTTTGTATATACACCATTCTGTACGTCTAAAAGACTTTTGACATTTGCCAAGAATGTTCGTTTAGACGCTGTCATATAACCATATTCTTGACAATATTGTTTATACGAATCGTACAATGACCTTTCATCTAAACACAAAGTCAGTTTCATCTATGAACAGTTCATATACACTCTTGTTTGCTTCTAACAATGTTTGTCTCTCTTCGGTATGTGGAATTTGTCTTGGATTGAACTTAGAAATATCTAATGTCATGAAATATGAGAACAAGTGGTTGTAAAAGTCAGATGTCAAAGTTTCTGCTAAGTCGTCAAAATATTCTGTATCTTGCATATGAGAATCTGACGTTCTGACAACTACATATCTTCTGTCAGAACTTTCTAACTTCATCGGAACACATTGTTTGAAACCATAATGAAGTTTGCAACATTTTCACAAACTCTTTGGTCTTTATATTTTCTTTCAACAACTCCAACTTTGTCTGTTATAAGACTCTTCAAAGCATCTGAGTTCAAAACTTTTGTTGTATCTATACTTTGAAGTTCATTGCAAACTATAAGTTTCATATTCTCTATTGAGGAGTTAAATTTACCGCAGATGTTTTCTAAGTTTGTCATATTCGGATTCGAATAGCCCTCTAACAGTTTGCATAAGATATCTGTAAAGAATGTGTTCTTACCTGTTCCTTGTTTTCCAATTATAATGAGAGCAGTTTCATTTTTAGCACTTGGATGTTGTAAGATGTTTGCAAACCAACATAAGATATACTCATAGACTCTTTCGTTTCCATTGCATATAATTTCTTTGACATGGTCTAACCAAGCTTCTATAATATTTTCTTTCCATTCTACTTGTTCATATTTATATCCAGTGAAGATAGAATAGAAGTTTGGAGAAGGTGTATAGAACTTTATACCACGAACTGAAAAATCTTCTAACTTTGACAATAAGATATCCCAAGCATCTAACATCTTCATGCCAACTTGTACGACTTTTATTTTCTTAAGTTTCTGTCTACATTCTTGTTCAGACACTATTGTGCTCTTGGTTTGTTAAAGACAACATCCCATTCTTTCATAACATAACATTCTGGGGCAGAGTCGACATAAATGACTAAACGTTTCAAATTCTCGACTGCTTTGTTATAGTCTCGAAATGGACACATATTTCTGAATGCTTGGAAGTCATAAAAATCTGAAACATCTATTCTGTACATTTTTATAAAAATAAAAAAATAATTTTTTTTTATTCTTGACTTTGTTGTTGCATTTGTTGCATTTGTTGTTCTTGAGCTATTTGTTGTTGAAGTTGTTCTTGTAATACAATACTTTCACCAGTTGCATCTTCCAATTCGAAACTTTCTGCCGTCATTGACAAATACATAGGACATAAAAGTTTTACAGGAACAAAGTTTGCGTCAACTAATGTCAACGTTATACTTGCCAAAGTGTTTGAGTTCACTAAGGTTGAAAATTCTGCATTCGAATGAACAATAGGCAAACCAGCAGAGAAAGTATTGTTTATACGCATAAGTATCTTTTGGTCATAATAGTTTCTGTCGACATTCGAATAACACTTTGAACCTAAGTTTGAAACAATATATAAGATTGGTGTGCTTAATGTCAATGGAATAGACATTCCTTGTATGACACCTTTTCCTGTTATAGGAAACTGTTGGTAGTAAAAACCAGAAATAAGTTTTGTATTATAGCTCATATCGTTTATAGTAAACTCAGTCGGACATCCAAACATAATGAAACCTGCTCTAGTTGCAGCACATGTTACACCCGTACTTAAAGTATTAAATAAGTCAACAAAACCTGTTGGTGGTATATCTGAGTAAGTATCTTCAAAGGAGTATTTTTTACCATTCACAACAATAAAGTCTTCTGGTGTCAAAAGAGCAAAACAGGCTTTAGTCGTCATTGTGTTTAAGGTTAGTTTACAATATCGTCCTTGAGGACTTTGTAAGTTTGTTGTTATAGAATTATATGACTCAGGGTTTTTAGTCGTAATAGTATAAACCATTATATCTTCTGCCATTTATATATATTTAAAAGTTTTTCTGAAAGTGGAGAAGAACTTCATCTAAACTTTCACATGGCGTTTCTTGAAGTTCTCTGTCTAAGAAGTTCAAATATTTTGTAAAGACATAGAACTTTCCTTTGTCTACACGAACAAACAAAACAGGGTCTTTCATATCGTTCAAAAGTGTGTAAAGTCCTTTACATGAAATAAAGTCTATATTATTTTTCTTCAAACATCTTTCAAGAAGTTTTGACATTTTTACTTAGCAAATAAATTTTAATGAAATGTTGTGGTCGTCAAATATTTTTATGACGTCTGGGAAACTATACTTTAAGTTCAACGTTTCACCTCCTTTCATAACGTATATCTTGTCAATGACATTATATGAAACACCACAGCAACTAATGTCGGGTTCTATTTCTTTGATGTTTATATCGTCTGCCTCTGTCAAAAGTTTCAATAGTTCTTTCAAAACTTCATGAGGTGCAATGACATATGAGTTCACTTTTACAGGGTTGTGTTCGACCAAGTTTAACATTATACCTAAAGCTTGACAAATCTTCTCCTGAGTTTGAAGTTTGTCTTTCAGTTGTTGGTAGTCGTTTCGAATATCTGCAACAGAACTTAAGTCTCTGCTAACTTCAGGATATGTTGGTTGTTCTTTTACAGGAACAATTGTTATACCATCTTCGTCTTCGTATGGTTTCCCCACTTCAACATCTCTGTCTTTGACATTGACAATAACACTTTGACTGTTTGTTTGAGTTGGTGAATTTAACTTCACATCTGCCACCGCCATTAAACCTTTTGAAACACTTACGCTTCTATTTTTCGGAAATGACATTTTACTTAGAATAAAAAGATGGACGTATTCGAGTATCTCTTCGAATTGAAGCAGAACAAAGTTTACACACACAAACAATACAAATACATTGACAGAATAGTTCTTTATACAAACAATGGAAAATGTTATAGAATAGCATTTGCTGAACCAAAATATTTTCATAAAGCAAAGAAAGTTGGTATAACTGAAATGGTGAAAGTTCTTGACGTTGACAAAAATATAACTTCAAAACTTACAGATATTTCTAAAGGAAAGTTTATAATACAATATTATGTCAAAACTGGCGTACTGTCAATATTTGACGGAGAGAAGTCAGTTCAAGAACAACTTACTGACCTGCTGCCAAAATCTGCTCGATGGAAGCTGTCGTTATGCCAATCTGAGGAGCCCCAGCAGGTTTCATCGAACGAATCTTCAAAAGAGCATCTTCCGTGAAAAGTGCTATTGGTTTTGTAAACTTCTTTGCTCTCAGTTCATCTGGACCGTCTCTGTCACCAGTATATTGTATTTGAACTGTACCAACAGTTGAAATACCACCCATAAAGTCTTCTGAGTCAGCAAATGGAATGCCAAGCCAAAAGTTTGAACGGTCTCCATTTGTATATTGAGTTTTTTGACCTCCTGTATGAGTCCATACTTTCACATATGGCATAATAGAACTTTGCATTTCAGGGTTAATGGTTGTTGTGAAGTTGTTGTTAAAGTTCATAGCATCTAATGTCAAGTTGTATGACCTCATATCCTCAACTGTAGAATATTCTTCTCTTGGATAATATTTGCCATCTATGTTTATATGATATTTAATACCGGGGTTGTAGAAACAAGAATAGTCATTTATAGTTCGTCTGAACAGTACAAACATAGTATCTGCATGTTTCATTGCAGTTGTTAAAGCAATATCTGTTCTTGCACCTGGGTCAGCACTTTGGTTTCCAACTTCACCTGCAAAGTCTTTGACAGATATTTGGTGTATAGGGAACATAAGTGGAACTGCAATATATTTGGCAGCTAAAGCATTTGAAATATCTGGGTCCAACATATAGACTGCAAGTCTGCTTTCTATTCTCTTGCATTCAAACTTTTCGCATGTGAACTTAACTGGGTCCCAAGCAGTTCCAGCAGCATTGAAATAATAGTTTACTTCATTGTTGAAGTTTGAGAAACCAAAGTCTAAGTCAACTTTGTCTTTGCAAAAGTCGGCGAATGACGTTTATTTGTTCCCTTTACGTCTGTAAGAGTGAATGGGTCTTGTGTTGGTGCAATGACTAAGTTATTTTTGCTTGGAGTAAGTTCGATAGAAATTTTTCCTGCCCAGTTTGGCAAGTATCTTAAAAACCTGAAGATGAGGAAAGATGACAAAGGAACTCTAAGTTTCAGTTTTACTTTAGTGGCAGCATTTCCATCTGAACCAGAAAGGTTAACATAAACTCCTGGAACGTTAGGGTCAAGTCTTCTTATTTTCTCAATATTGCATACTGGTCTGTTTGTTCTCTAGCTTGTGGTTGTACTGAGTTTCTCAAAGCGAACCATTCATAGTTTGCCCATGTTACTGTTTGAACTAAGTCAGAGTTAGAATATATCTTATATCCCATGAAAACTTCTGGAGCATATTGGTATCCGACATAGAAAATTCCATTGCAACCTTTCTTGTCAGACAACTTGGCAGAAGGTTTTATTTCAATGTCTTGTTCCACGTATAAGAATGAGTTGTCAATAGAAATAATATGAAACCTGTCGCAAGCAATATCTACTGTTGTTGAAGAACCTTCTCCAAACTCACCTACGTTTCCATAAGAAACAGCAGTTGTATATTCGTAAGTTCCAGGAACTATTTCTGACCTTCTAATGGCATTGTCGCATTCGTTATACCATTCGGAAACATTTCCGTTCATGGCATCCAAAACTGTTGGCGTTATATTCTGAGCGGCGTACATTTCATATGGGTAAAAATATAGAATAGTTGGATTTATTGTCATAATTGTTTCGTACCAAGCTTTACTTTCTTCCTGACTGAGTTTTTAACTCTTCTTTTTCCTTCATTGCCACTACTTTCACTAGATGAAGTTACTTCTTCACTACTTTCACTTTGTTCTACTCTTCTTCTTTGGTGTCGCTTTTGGTAACTTGCCCTCTGCTTCAAGTTGTTGCATCTTTGCCTCATGTTCACCTAGTATGTTGTAAATTTCCCATGTCCTTTTTGCCTTTGGCTCTGGTCGCCCATCTCAGGTAACCTATATCCTAGAAAGATTTCGTCATAGTTTGTATTTGAGTCTTCGCGTATTGTTTGCATGACTCTTTCCTGAGTTTCCGGTTCAAGCTCTTCAAACAGAGCTTGTCCATATGGAATAAGCTCGTTTCCAAATATATGTTTTTGTAGCCATTCTGGTTTTCTTTCCATGTTACCAATAATATCTTTTGTGAATGGGAAAGCTTTTACCCAATGTTTCAGTCTTGCGTCATTTATTTCTGTAGTTGGTTTTATTTTGTCAAGGAACATGTTTTTCAATACTAACATTTCATTTGGTACTGTCCATTTGAGTTTTCTTAAATATTCATCCCTTCTCAGTTCATTGTCTGCAAAGTAAGTTTTTATGACATTTTGTAAACTTTCGTTTGCAAGGTCATGTACAATAGGTTCTCTTCCTTCTATCTCCCTAACTTTCTTTCTAAACTCTTCACCAAATATACCATCTCTATGGTTCTGTGTAGTTCTTTGAGATAAATGTTCTAGAACGTCAGGTGTTATATTTCCATCAGCCATGTTCATTTCATACTGGTCCAAAATATCTGCATGTTTCATATCTTTCAATGGCATTAAAGCCGCGCTGAAAATACCAGCTATATCTGGTTCACCATTCACTTCCATTGCGTCTACAACTTCTTGGAATTGTGGTTGTAAGTTTATGAACCACCTATCCGGATTAGCTTTATGACCCCATCTCATTGTAGTTCCATAGTCTGCAGAAACAAAAGTAGGTTTGTTTCCATATTGGTTAGGTTCTGAATGAACTTTAAACAATGTTTCATTTCTATATGTTTTGTTGAAATTTAACCTTTTATTTTCACCGAGTTCAGCCAAAGATTGAACGTTATATGCTCGTAAGTAAAAAGGATTGTTGTATTTGCGTACACTTTCTTTCAGTTCTTCCATTCTATGCTGAATATTTTCATCTGATGTTGGAGTCTTTTGTATGTCGGCGAACATTTTTCGATATTCTTCTACTATGTCAGCCGAATTTTTCTTAGACTCTTGGAAAGATTCCATATTCCCGCATACACTTGTTGAGGGTCAAGATTTTTCGGCTGTTCCAAATCTTCATCTAGTTCTGTGAAGTTAGTTTCCAAAGGAGGGACTTGTTTGTTTCCTTCAGGCTCTTCTAGCTGTTGTTGCTGAACTATTTCTTCCATGTCTGGTTGTATCTGAACTTCTTCCTGTGGAGTTTCTTGTACCTCATCTGCTGGCATTTCATATATTCCGAGACCGTTTTTAACAAGTTCCCTATTTAAGTCATCCGCATTCATAACCCTTTCTTCTTTCGTTCCGTCTCTATTTTTACGCGTTTCATGAAGATAGTTGAATTATCATTTATCTCTGACACCAAATATCTCGGAGTAAATTCATTCATGTCATTTGGATGATATGCTATTAAATCATATCCCTTAGCGAGCTTGTATTTTCCAGGTTTGAAATTATATCCCATTTGGTGCTGAACCATAAAGCTAAATAGGTTCGGGTCAGTATTTCCTTCCTTGAACTTTCTAATAGCTTCTTTATATCTGTCACTAAAGTCAAGAGTATCTGGGTAACCATAATTTTCCTTAAGCATTTTTAAGAATTCTTGGTTTCCTTGTTCTCTACTTCTTTTATGTCCTTGCTCTGTTTTTGGTTGTTGTGGTGCAGTGTTTTGAACTGTTGGTTGTGGTGCAGTGTTTTGAACTGTTGGTTGCTGTGCAGTGTTTTGAACTGTTGGTTGTGGTGCAGTGTTTTGAACTGTTGGTTTTGGTGCATGCCTGTGTCTGTGTCCATGTGACGATGTAAATGTTTTAGGTAGTCCTGGTGCAGGTGCTTCTCTTGGAGGGTTTGGTGGTATATAAGTTCCACTAGCTAGTATATAAGTTCCACCAGCTGGTATATAAGTTCCACCAGCTGGCACATATGTTCCATCTGCAGCATAATGTCCTACCTGACTTTTCGTTTTTAAGAAAGCATTTACTAGGTCTGTTTTGGTCTGTTGTAACTCTTTTTCTTGACTTTCCACAACAGTTGTTCTAACGGCGTCATAGGCACTTTGAACTGCCTGTCTCGTTGCTGCATCTGTTATTTTCGTCATATTTTGTGCTACTTCTCTTAACTCTTTGTCGAAACCTTCAGACTTCAGTTTCTTTCCAGATGAGAAGTCGTTCACTAGTTTCACCTTACTATGAAGAGCTTCGAAGGCGTTCTTAAAGTCAGCATTCATTAAAGCTTCATTTGAACTGTCTTCATCCGCTTGTATTTTTGTCCTTATTGACCCTATAAGTTGGGCTGCTTTAGCGTTGGCTTGGGCATCTAACCAGTCATTATTAGCTTTTATATATTCTGCGCTTTTCATTGCCTTTTGCATGGCTGCGTCGTTATTTTTACTTTCTTGTGCTAAGTTTTCATACTGTACGGTTTGGTTTTGCAACTGTAAAAGTTTTTCTGCCTTTACATTTGCTTCAACTTCTTTTTTATACTCATCGCTATCCATATATGTCTTCAGGGCTTTTTGTTTTATCTCTTCATCTTTCAGTACTTTATATTGAGTAGTATGGTTTTTCAAATTTATAACATCTTGTTCCATTTTTGCTACTTCTGCTGCTTTTTCTGACACTTTTTTCGCATATTCCTCTGTACTTAGTTCTTTCAGTTGTTCTTCTTTCTTCTTTTTCTCTACGTTTAACTCATTGAGTTTCTTTGTGTGTCTGTCATATTCTAGTTTCTTTTCGTTTTCACTTATTTGTTTCTGTATGTCTATGTTTGACTTTTTGACATCTGTTATTTGATTTTTGAGTGAACTCAAATTCATTTGACTTTGAGGGTTATAAGCTGTTCCGTCTGCAGCTCCACCATAGCCTGCCATTTTCGCTAAAAGTGCCGCTCTTAAACCTCCACTCTGTGCACCAATAACTCGGTTTAAAAGCATAGGGTTGCTTGACATTTGTTGCAACATAGTGGGGTCATTCATCATTTGTTGTTGCAACTGTTGTTGTGGTGTCAGTTTTACTATTGGATGTTTCAATGCTCCCTTCCTCTTACGTATATTCTTACGTAGCTTACGTGGCATTTTAAGTGAAGTAAAAAACGGTTTTTGACAGATGTTTATATGACACTTTTTGTTCAGCACAAAAAACTACTCGGTCAAAGTGTTGTTAGTTTTGTAAAATAACCGTCTTATCTCATTCTATAAGGGGGAAAGGCTTCTCAAAGTATACTTCCTTGGAACGCCCGTAACTTTTCCTGTAGCGACGATAGACCCTTACTTGTCCGGACAAAGTTATACTATTTTGAGTGCTCTACAAAAAAGTCAACGGCGACGACTCTCAAAAACCGTTGTGTAAAAAGTTTTACCGTTGGACAAAAAAGTATATATAGAAAACAAAAAACGTTTATAGTTCATTCAATATTTGAGATGGAACGGTTTGCCAACGGTAACTATTAAATAAAATAAAAAAATAGAGGGGGTTACCGTTGACAAAAACCGTTTATTTCAAACTCTTATTTGAAAAAATAAAGTGGTCGGTTTTTTCACTTCATTTTAGCTCAATGTCATACCAAGACAGTAGCGATTCCGATTCAACTATCCAAGAAGAGGATTGTCATCCTCCACGGTCACTCCCAGTCCCAGATGACACTCCAAAGACTCGCTTTGACCCCGAGCAATCTAACTTCCAATTGCGCCAACAATTGCAGTCAAAAGCTGATGAATACATGGCTTCTTCTATAGAAGAAAGTATAGAACAGACCTCAGAGTATTCTACAGCTCTTGGTCAACTAGTTTCGGCGACAGTCCAATTCGAACAAATTTGTTCGAATTCAATTCAATATGCAGACGAACTTGTCCGCTATTGTCCCACTCTTGTAAGAGTACTTCAAGAACGACTCTTCAACCAGTTGCTTCCTACCTTACGCAGCCCAATTCAAATTCAATTTGCCCGTGCAGCCATAAACTTCACTCCGTACTCGTACAGCTATGACGAGGATGAACTAGCTGACGAGTACGGAGCCGAAAATGTTGGCTGGGTTTTTCGCACAACTCCTTGCGAATTCCAAGTTGAAATTGTCAACCATTTCCTCGTTCGTACTATTTCGTTACAGAATGAAGACAACGAAAAAGATGGAGTCATTCCAGGTGACCGTGTAAGAGTCATTTTCCAACGCAAAAGTGGACAAGAAATTGTGTTCGAAGAATTGGTTTGCATATTCTTTAGCAATGGTCAAGACTACTGGGAAGGAAACTTGGTATTAGTCCCCGGTGAAACCATTTCTGTTTCATCGGATTTGAACCATCCATACAAGATATGGTTCAATTACGTTGCATATAACGCAGAAGACCCGAACTTTGACTCAGAATAAAAACTTCATTTATACTAAACATCTTCGGGGCTAGAGGGCGCAACGCGCCTGGAAGCCCCACTACCTTTTTATTGCATATATATGAATTTGCAATTGAGTGATATCAGCGAGAAACTTATATGCACGTTTAACTTTATCAGATTTCAAATGAAAACATGGATTTCATTGATTGTTTTTCAATACGAGCTCAACAAAAATGATACAAAGATGAATAAATAGTAGTGCCCCTAAAAACAAGGTAAAAAACAAAAAATTAGCAACAATATACTTAATTTCGGCCAATATGGTGAAAAGTGAATATGTCAAAAACATTTACTCCATCATCTTGTTATCTGTACCTCACGACAGACGAATATAAAGAGATATCAATTTCCAAAATTTTACCAAAAAGAGATTAGGCCTAATTTTTACGGCCAATCTTTATTATTTGTTACACAGATGCTAGATCCACTACTCCCAAAAACAATTCATTTTTTGAATGGCCCTGTTTTTTAGGCCTTCATTTTATAAAAAATGCCAATATTATACGAATCTTAATATATTTATTTTTTTGTTCTCAATAAAGGTATTCAAAAGTCAATATAAACCATTCAAAATTGAGAGGAAACTCATTGAGAGGCTCGGAATTCGAGTAGTGAGGAAGGGTAAATTTTGAGAGCCAAAATTTCAAATCCCCTCAATATTTCAAAGCCCTTCTACATAGATTTTGTGACTACCTTAAGATTGTGCGGACATTCAATTCATAAAAAGTGACAATGCTGGATATTATTCGTACATCATTTCTTATTATTTTTGGAATAATAGTGGTGTTCAGAATGCTGAACATCAATCTGGCATCCTGGTTGTTCCGTAAAATTGAATTTCCATACATAGAAGATGAAGTAATTCAACAATACATCGACAAAAATTCAAAGAAAGAATTAAAAGATCTTGTTTTTGTTAACAGATTGACAGATGATCAAGTATGTGAACTTTGGAATTTCAAATCACTTAAAAACCAATTAAATATTTTTGTAATTGGTATTCTTCTATCCATTGGAATTTTAATAGCACGCATACCAAATCTCCAAGTATCTATGGATCTTATTTCTTACTTTGGACTCTTTACTTTCCTATTCATTTTCGTATTTTTATTTAGATACGCGTCAATCACAGCATCTACGTTCAAAACAACAAGATATGGTTGTATTAAGTTTTCTTTATTAATTTCGATTGGTAGTTACTTCGTTTTCAGTTGGATTCCTCTTTATGGACTTGATATCCGCGAATATGTCTATACTTGGATAGAAATGCCTCCTAGATTGGCAAATATTTGTCTATCTTGCATTGTCTTCCTAGTTTCTTACGCATTGGCTTATCCCAGCTACATTTACTTTAATACTTACAGAACATGTTCATCAATTGAAAAAGAAGTCGGAAAATGGAAGCACTGCTTCGACACCTACAAAGAATATGTTAGTAAAGTTCAAAATACCCAGACAACGTGTTATATTTCGATGCCAGTTCCAACAATAATACTTTTCTTCATCCGCAGATTCTTTGTTGGATATAGTATTGATTATTACTTAGATATTGTTTATGTTTTCATTGAATTTTTCATGGCATTTTATTTACTTAAATTTACAGAAATTGAGCTTCGAATGCTTGTTAATGATAATTGTCGCTACTTAACTGCATTCGAAACAAATAAATTAGAATCAGATGGTCGAAAATTTCAGAAATCTTTAGGTGAAACAATTCATCTTCTGCCGACCACCGCAATGTCATTACTTGCCTATCCTCTTCTTGTTGTTACTTGTTGCATTGCTTTCGGAACTTCTTTCTTGGTCGAAGGATTTTCTCAAGAGGTTTTAAGATATGGTTCAATTTTCTTATTGGCATTGATGGAAATAGTTACAGCAATGAATAAGGTTGCTTGTTTGTTTATAGAGTAAAAAGAAAATTTCAAAATAATTTTTATTAAACTTGTTTTCATATTTTTGGCTTGTAAATTTCAGAGAGAAGAGCCACAAAAGAAGCCTTTCCTTTTCTTCGATCACTTAATATATTAAAGAAAATAAAATATTTATTTCTTGATCTATGAATACAAAAACATAAATTCTAGTATACGTGTATGCTGAGTTTGTAATAGTCTGATGAATTGTTGACTTTGAATTACGAAATCATTAAGTAGTCAAATCAATTTCCAAATCCTGTAATGAAAATCATTATCTTCTCTAATGGTGTCATTGTCCTAAGCAATAAAGATCGCAAATTGAGAAGATATACAGTTCATTATGGTAAAGACCTCGAGATAAGGAATTTGACGCGGAAAATCGATATGAATGAACCCGGATAATAATCGGTATAATTAAATTTGAAAAATACTTGGTCAGAAATATGATGAAAGTATTTTCTGTCAGATTTTTCGGAATGCAAAATATGTTAATCATATTAGCAAGCAGCATGATGATTTACTTGCTACTTTATCATCATCTTTAACTTCTTTTGATTTAGCTTCGGATTTTGAAACAATATCTTCTGAAGTATCTGAATCTTCGTCACTGTCTTCCATAACATTGTATTGTGAGCGAACGCATCCTTCATAAGGTTCGGTGTCATGATCATTAACATTAGTACTCATCTTTCTAAGAATTAAAATTGTGAAAATCCGTTTTTTTTTTATTTCATTTTATGTTTTTGCAATACTCAGTCTATAGAGCTCATAGCATAAGCTTATCTAAAATATTCTAATAATTTGGTCATTTACACCATAGATAAGATAATTTGTGAAATTCAAATTCTCATAATGATATTTTCATATGAATAGGTTTCAATATTACCATAATTAATTGATTTGAAAACTGCCTACAAAGTACAGAATAAAAAATGAGGATATTTAATTCACGTCAAACTCAATTATAGAAAATATAACTATTAAACTGTGACAATAAATTAATATTGTTATAGTGATTAATAATTTGATTGATATGCACTAATACAAATTTCAAAAAGATTTTTTTGGAAATCTTGATATTAAGCTTCAATTTTTATGTGATTTAACGTAATTGCATCTATATGTAATGATACTAATAGCGATAAAATATCTAGATCGATAAAGATTTGAATTGTTAATTTTATTTTTTATTATCATTACTGAATATATTGATTTTGAAATCATTGTTTGGCTCAAGCGAGTATAATTTGGTTACGATCATTGAAAAATGGGGATCACAAATGATAATATGTATTGAAAAATTCAAATCAATTGAAATTAAAATTGAATTAAAATTTTTGGAGAAGAAAATCACTTCATTTAATCAAATGCTAGTTGGAAACAAAGCACCATCATTCAAGGCTCAAGCTGTATTCCCAGACACAGACTTCAAGGAAGTTTCCCTTGATTCATACAAAGGAAAATGGCTTGTTCTTTTTGCATGGCCACTTGATTTCACATTTGTCTGCCCAACAGAGATCATTGAGTTTTCAAACAAGTTTGAAGAATTCAAGAAACTTGGGTGCGAGGTTCTTGGCATGTCTGTTGACTCTAATTTCACACACCTTGCATGGATCAATACTCCACGCAAAGATGGAGGAATTGGTTCCCTTCAATATCCAATCATTGGCGATCTTGGTGCAAAGATCTCAAAAGCTTATGGTTTTTACATGGAAGAAGCAGGACATGATCTTCGTGGAACAGTCATCATTGATCCTCAAGGAATAATTCGTCATGTCCAAATGAACCATCCTGATGTTGGCCGCAACGTTGATGAGATCATCCGTCTTGTCAAGGCTTATCAGTTTGCAGCCAAACATGGCGAAGTTTGCCCAGCCCAGTGGCATGGAGAAGGTGACCTAACAATTAAGGCTGATCCCAAAGCATCAAAGGACTACTTTAATAAGGCAAATCAATGAATAAATACCCTTAAATTATAATATTATATGTATTGTTTAACTATACTTTCTTCTTATGATTTGGGATGCATGAATCTCTTAAAATTTGGTATATTATAATACATTTGAGAACAAATTCAGAAAAGTTATCATCCTAACAAGGAATTATATCATATTTATAAAATACGGCCATGAAAATCAATCGATATGGCAATATTTTCAATCTCTTGGTCATATGAATACCACTATATGAAATAAGATTTCAAAATTAATAGGTAGTTTTGGTCAAGGTATATTAGTTTGTATTCATTATGTATTGATACGGTAAGTATATGAATGAATAATAAAATTTTTGAGATAATCATGAAAATACTTTAATATGAAATAACTTTGATGCAAAAAGACTTTGTAATAGAAGAAATACTATGCAATGGTGATGAAAGAGAAGCTTTATTTGCTTTGTAAGAGACTGAAGTAAACCACTTTTTATGAAAGTCCAAATAAATAATAAAACAACATTATGTCGCTATACATTTCATGATTGTAATCTAATTCTATTGTTTCAATATCATGAAGATATGTAATTCGTGCAACACCTGGTCCACTATTTCCTTTCATAGAGCCGCCAGATGGGGATGGCATCAATTTATCTCCTGCAATCATGACTGGATTTTCAAAAACTATATGAGAAGGGTGAACTGAACCTCCGTCCGGAGAAATGCAGTCTGGATGTCCGCTCACGTAGGAGCTTCCCCCTGGTCCGCCATGTTCAATTGCATCATCTTGATATCGATCATCTGGGAGTTGACTCCAGCCACCTCTATAGCCTGAGCCACCTCCACCAATAGCATTGCCTCTTGGAATCATTGATTCTGCCCCTCTTCCACCGATTCCAAGTTCACCCGAAATTTGACTTCCGGCAAATGTATAAGGAAAACCAATATTATAACTAGCTTCTCCACCAGGACTCCCAAAACAATAAAAGTTTTGTGATTGTGTGACTTGTCTATAATAATTTGAAAGTGCTCCACCACCACTTCCAGCGCACATGATTCGACTTAGTATAGATTTATTAAAATTAATATCTTTTGTGCTTCCAGAATTAACGTTATAATAAATTAATCTGATATCAACACCACCTCCCCCGCCAGCACCTGATTCTGGATAGCCTTCATCATTTCTATTGACGCCCCCATCTCCACCAAAGTTCCAACCGCCTTTACTAACAATTCTGCGATTTGAATAATCTGTTTGATCTTCACCTTTCCCTCCAAGATATAGAAAAAAATTAAGTTCAGTAGATACGTTTAACTTCCTTCTTGTATATGCCTCTTTTCCTCCAGAATCATAATACAAATAATAGACATTTGAATATCTTGCATCTCCACCTTGTGCTCCCCATAATTCTATTGAGTAAAAACCCTTTGATAGAGTTATATTGTAAGGGTAGCAAGTAGTTCTGGATGTACATGGATATCAAAAAATAACACTTTCGCCTGCTACAGATACCTTGGGTGAAGCATAGTAGGTGTTATAAAATTGGTATCTGATCCAAGGAAGAGCCATAGGCTCTTAAATAAAATGGCAAACTTTAGAATCTTAAAATAAATTCTTTCTCTATTTATATTTTTATACGTATAAATGTTAGCAATAATAGACTGATAATATTTGATCGTATAAAAATTGAAGAAAACTTTGAATTATACAGTAATCATAAAATGGGATGACAAAGTGTAAATAAAAATGAATAAAAATCTATGTTTATTATTATTAATTAAATTAAAAGAATCTCAGAATTGAATGTTTAGTCAATTTAAACTGTGAAAATTTAGCGTGATCTGCTTTTTTTATTATTATTATTTTTTATTTTTTTAATCTTCAAGAACTATTATGCTAAAAGCTTTTTTCCAATGCGATCTGTTTCTCGATTTTTCCGACACAATTTTGATACACAATTGAATTTTCAATGCTCGATTTTTAAAGAAAAAAAATATTTAAAAATAGAGCTAATATTGAAATGATGACGAAATAGAAAATAACCTCAGATTTTTCAGAGTGCGAGCATTCAATCCTCTGAAAAGTCTGAGATAATGTGGTTAATACTTGTAAAATTCTATCGAATGAATAATACCTAGCTCAGACCTTTAAAACTAGAATTCCCAAAAATGTAAATCATTAGGAAACAATTTCAAAAATAAGGTAGGTAAAATCACTCGCAACAAACGGTAGTTTTAGCAGCGATTATTTTAACCTACCTTAACTAGTGGTTGCTTTAGCAAATATTTGTGATATAGATTATTAGATTTATATTTTTTACAATATATTTATAATGATAAGCATAGTATGAAGTCCGGAGTGGCTGATTATGACCAATAATGAGTTGAATAATCATATTGCCAAAATCGCTGCGAAGAGTATATATGCGAAATGAAGACTGATACAGATTGCTTTATCAGAGAGAATCATTAAATATAGAATATTTAAAAAAGCAGAGGGGTAGAAAGAAAAATATGAAAAGGAAAAAAAAGTAATTTTTGTTAAAAAAAAAAAAAAAAAAAAAAAAAAAAAAAGGTAGTGGGGCTTCCAGGCACTTCGTGCCTTCTAGCCCTGAAGATGTTTTGTCAAGACTTCTTCGTAAATGTTTTGTCAAGACTTCTTCGTAAATGTTTTGTCAAGACTTCTTCGTAAAATCAGACAAAAATATATTTTAGGGTAGAAGGTTAGATATAACCTCTTTTCTAACCTCTTTTCTACCCTCTTGAATTTGTCAAGATTTCTTCGTAAATGTTTTGTCACTTTTCTGTCACTTTTCAGGAAAAAAACATTTTTATTGTATATAAAATGAATTTTACAAAACCACCGTTACCCTTCTTTGGAAATAAGAGTAGATGTAAAGATATTCTATTGAGAGAACTTAAGAAACTACCGAATGGTCTAACATTTGTAGATTTGTTCGGTGGAAGTTTCTATATATCCCATCTGTGCCATACTGTATTTCCTGACTCAAAGATTATATGCAATGACTTCGACAACTATATGAACCGTCTCAAACATATACCAGACACAAACAAAATATTGAGTGAGTTGAAAGAAAAGATACCTATAGGTAAGATGGAACGTATACCATTAGATAAGAAAGATATTGTCAGAGAGGTTTTGAAAAAAGCAGAATATATAGACTGGGATAGTATATCTGCTAGACTATTATATAGTGGTGCTAATAAGAGTTCATGACATTGAAACACTTATGTCAAAAGTTTTATATCTTAACTATACAAATGTTTTCAAAGAGACATAGAAAAATATATTGAGGGTATAAGTTTGTGAGATGTCATTGGACAGAGTTGTATGAAAAATATAAAGACAAGGAAAATGTTTTCTTTATAGTGGACCCGCCGTTCTATAACACATGGGATTTTCAATACCAAGTAGACTGGACTTTGAGAGACTCTTTAGAAAACTTTAGACGTTTTACATAACCATCCATGCTTTTACTTTACATCCGATAAAAGTGGTTTGGAAAAGTGTCATGAGATGGTTAGAGGACAATACATGACTATGAGTTTATATATGACAAGATAGAATATGAGAGAGTCCATAAACTGGAGAAAGTGTCATAACAAAGAAATTTTATTGGTAAGTAAATGTGGTTTGAAATAGGACTACTTGTTTTAGGTTTTTCCATTGTGTCATTTATTTATTTGACGTGGCAGAAAAGTACAGAGAATATGAAGATGAACCAATGCCTGCAAATGTCCAGTATATGTACTCGTAAGAGATATTTTTATCTAATATTAAATGGACGCACAGAACTTAGCGAATGCACAGCAACCTGGACAACCAAACCCAGAGAATATTCCAAATGAAGTTAGAATACAAACTGCAATGGCAAACTATGGTCAAGTGCCAACAGATGTACAAATGCAAACTGCCATGTCAAATGACGCTGCGTTAGGTTTGCCACCATGGTATGCAAATATGAGATGGAAAAGTTTTATACAAACCCTGAAGTGGGATATAAACAACTTTATGCAGATGACGCGAACACAGGAGTTGACCCAGAATATGTTTTCTACCAGAGGAGAAACAGAATGTATGAGCTCCAGTTAAAGAATGCTATGGAACTCAACAGGAAACGTAAGAGACTAGGCGGACATTAGATTTTTACATATAGTAAAATGGGTTTCTTTGGAAGAATAGGAAACTTCTTTCGAAATGTTGGAAGAGGTATATGGAATGGAATAAAAACCGTAGGAAGAGGAATTTGGAACGGAGTCAAAAATATTGGTAAAAGAGTAGGTCAGTTTGTTGGTATTATACCTAAAGACCCTGAACCAGAAGAACAAGCTCCTGTTATACAACAGCCTGAACCTGCACCACAGTCTAGTTGGCAACCAAATCCAACACCTCAACCGTATTAAAATTATATTTTTACCGTTCGATAGTAGTTGTATATGAAACTAAGTTCTAAGTAAAACGCATGGTATAATGGAATTATTCTTTTCTTCCATCTGTAGTAAACCATACTTGAAAGTCTGAAATACTTCCACTTGGTGGTTCGTATAACTTTGTAGGTTTTTCGTAAAAGTCATTTCCAAGCATAAAAAAGAGTTTTGGGCGCCAGAAAATGAAGCATGAACAATAATAGCAGCTGGGTCGAAAACATCTTTAAATAAATATGGTTCATCTCTTGCATATCGACTGTAAATATTTGCTAAAGGAAGTTCGACTTTCTGATTTAACATTCTTTGCAAATAATACCATGACATTGCAGTGAATTCTGTATATATTTGTTCGTCTTTCTTTGGATTGTCTTCGTAGATTTGAAATGACACTTGTGAATTTTGTTTGTCATATACAATTCTCACATAAAGTGTGCTCTCGGTATTTGCATATTCATCAGCATATTTTGCATAACATGAATTTATTTTATCTTCTATATTTTTTAACGCAGTCTGTAGAGAAGATGAAAGGTCAACTTGTATTAGCTCAATTTCTTCCCACATTTTTCGTTTCCCTTCAGATATATATATCTATATGAAACCTTACAATAAATGGAAAACTTTTATCTTCTACAGACACAAACTTCATTCTACGAAAGCCAATAGCTTTTGTGACAGATGGGTCTCTTAACCATCTTAACGGGTAGTCAAAACGATAGCCTTCATGCTTTACGGTCTCTGTCTCAAACTTTTGACCGACATTAGTAAAAAGTTCATCTAATGGTTTAGTTGTAGCAACTCTTGAATTTTCTTTTTCTATTGAAAGCATATTTTATCTAGAATAAAAATGTCGAAAGAACAGCGTCTATGAGAGAAATACAACACAACCGACAACTCATTTTTGCAAGCTCTAAATAAGAACACAACAAACTTTTCAAAACTATTCTAAGATATCTGAGTCATTGAAAGAAGGAAACTTAAAACTGACGATAAACCCAATGACAGATGAAGTTTTGTTTCAAGACAGTAAGAACCATACTGTTTGTATAAATCCAACAAAAAGAACTTTAAACGAGAAGCCTATAGATGAACTTCTTTTGAAGGCAGATATTGACAACAAAGCTGACAAAGAGTATGTTGACGATGAGTTAGCACGTGTGGCTAGTGCGTTAGTGAAGAAGGCAGATAAGGAATATGTGGATGAAAAAGACAATGAAATTATAAAAAGGGTTGAATGGTACCATGAACGGACATCGAAGATTTTAGAAGGTAAAGCCAATACAGGGTGGGTTTCAGGATGTTTAGACCTTAAAGCCGACAAAGAAACTGTAGATATGTTGACACAAACGGTTTCAAGTCATACCAGAGGTTTAATGGAAGATGGACAACAGTTGAAAGAGCTTGAGAAAGGTGTTACAGAGTTAAGGAATACAAAAGCAGACTCGACATGGATAAAAGGATATGTAGATGCAACAAAAGAACGTATTTTCGCATGGACAGAAGGAACATACCACAAAAAATATCATAGACATAGCATCTCTGACGTAAATGAACTTGAAGAAAGGTTATATAAGAAAGCAGACAAAACAGAGCTTCAAACATTAAAGATTGAAATACTTCAAACAGTATATCCTATAGGTTCTATTTATACGTCAATGAACTCTACCAGACCAGAAGTAGTACTTGGTTTTGGAACTTGGACTCAAATAGTCGAAAGGTTTTTGTATTGTGCAAACTCTTCAAAGGTAACAGGTGGAAGTAAAACGATTTCAGGTGAAAACTTACCTGCACACAGTCACTACATAAATTTAACTACAGCTGAAGCAGGTTGGCATAAGCATAGATATTGGGATTGGACAGGAATGACAAAAGGTAAAGGATATGATGTTAAAGACGACGTTAAGTTTGCTATAAATTGTTACTGGGATGACACTCAGGGAGGAGGAAGCCATACACATCGCATTACAGGATATTCGGAAACAACGGGACAGAGTAAAGACTACATGCCACCTTACATGACAGTTTACGCATGGTATAGAAATGCTTAGTCGTCATTTTCAACTTCTTTAGCATATTCGTCAGGAGTTGTCTTATATTTGTTAGGAACTGTCTTTGAAAGTATACCACCTTGAACTTTGACAAGTTTGAAACGAGGTCTGACAATAGTAGTTTTATCTTCTGCTTGCAGTCTGTACATTTTGCCATGTTTGCCTAAAACTTCATAATATTCTCTTGTATACTTTCTTCTATTTTTACGAACACGAATGCGAGTACCTGTCGAGTTCCCATTGTTGTCATAGTCAATAGTATTTTCATATGGGTCGCGTTTAGGTATTTCTATTTTTACTTTGTCACCTTTCTTAAGTTTGAAGCCTGGCATTCTTTCTTGTTTGTCTCTTTTGACTAAACTATTAAATATATAGTCTTTCTCTAAGTCGGGGTTGTTTTTCATTTCTTCGGGGAGTGGTTTCCCAAACCTTTTTGTTTACGGCTATTGTAAATATTTAAAACTTGTCTCATCTTTGCCATGGAGAAGTGTCTATACTTGTCGTCATATGACATTTCATTTGCTTCACCACCTTGTGGTTGGTTTAAGTCTCTTAAGATTTTTATACAACTGTCAATGACACCAAGAGCAGAATGGTTTTGGTCGACAATGAAATATTGGTTTACATTTTTTGAACGCAGATAGTTTTTAATATCGTCTGATTTGAAAGAACTTTCACAGTCAGATGTCAGTTTTGTTGGATGGTATTTGTCAACGAATATTGTCAAAGCAGTTTTCACATCTAAAATATTTTTGGACTGTAATGGTATGGCTTCACAGTATCTTGTGTTTTGACCGACAAATATTAGCCAGTATGGTGGTCCATCTTCTCTATACCTCGGAATGTTTTCCAAGATATCCATAAACCAAGCATTTGGTGTTGAACTAAAGATTTTTACCATGAGTGCTTTCTTTGTTGCCTTAGAAACATAGGGGTCCTTGTTTGGATTCGTCATTTTTTAACCCATAAGAAATGGGTTTATTTGGCGCATTAGCAGGAGTTGCATCCAGATTTTTGCCCGCAGTGGGAACAATAGCCAGAGGTGCATTTGGAGTTGGAAGGAAGATTTTGAGTACATTAGGTATACTTAAAGAGAAAGCACAACCTATTATACAAACTGTACAGAAAGGTTGGGAGGTAGCACGAGATGCAACAAATCTTATTCCAAATCCTGAAACAAGAGGAAAAGTTCAAGGATGGATGGACAATGTAGGAAGAGAAGCAGGAAACTATTATAACAAAGCAAATGACTACTATAACCAAGCAGGACACTATATGGACCAAGGTGAAAGATTCTTTAACAGAGGATATAACCATGCACAACAATGGGTAAACAACAACCAACCGCAACCGCCTCAAACGTGGGGAATGTAAAGTTTTTTACTGAGATGAAATGAACAATACAGCATTGAGACAAATGGGTTCAAGATGGATTTGTCGACTTCCAGCAGTTACACAACCACGTGTTTGTCAAGTCCTCCTATACCTCAGGAAGTTTTAGACCGACTTAAAAAACCTAAACAACCAGTTGAAAACAAAACAAACTAAAATTTTTTACTGAGATGAAATGACCGAAGAAGTTGAAACGGTAGATTTGACACCACAAACAAAAAGTTCAGAACCATTGTCAAAACCTGTCAAAGAACTTACAGATGAAGAGAAAAATTCAATAATAGAAAGTGCCAGGTCTGGAAATACAAACCCTAACTATAAAGTCACTTTTCATAGAAATGGAACGGCTAGTATCTCAAAAAAGAAACAGACTCTCACAAATAAAATATTGAAGTCTGAAGGAGCTTTCGAGACAACAGATGGAAAAGTTTACTTCACTGACCAACAGTTCATTATAGAACATCTCATTGACTTAGAGTCGAAATATTCTAAACTTTACAACAAACACAAAAAGTTGAAAGGAAAACAAAAACAAATGGCATATGATATTTATGAAGATGTTGACGACACAACTGTTCCTGCAAGTGAAGTAAAGTCAGAGGAACCGAAAAGTGACGAAAAACCGATAGAAGAAGAAAAACCAAAAACTGAAGATAAACCAAAACCAAAGTTTAGTTTCCAAACTAAACCAAGTCAACCTTCATTAGCTGGTATGGGTTGGCGTCAAAGACTTATGGCAGCAGGCGGTTATGTAAGTAAAGAAAAAAATATTTTTTTATTTTTATAAAAATGCCCCCGTATAGAATGGATAGAAGGTCTGCTAGAATAAAAGCAGAGTTAGAAAGATATGGTTGGAAAGTTTCAAAGAAGTTTAAATATAGGAAGGGAAGACCCATAAAAGTCTATGACAAACTGGCTGGTCTGCTACGAAATGGATTGGAAACAGCACGTGCAAATTATCCAAACAGATAGAGAGGTTAGAAGAAGAACGTCTTATGGACATGCCTTTCAATGTTACTGAACCTCAAGTTGAAGGACACGACGGCTTTGCCAGATTCTACTGGAAACATGACGAACAATTGCATCCTTTGAGACGGAAAAAAGGAAAAGGTGAAGACGCACATGCTCCCATGGAAAGAACAAGATATGCATATGAAAAGTATCGTGAAGTTAGAAGTCAAATTACATCTGGTCGAACCTTTACAGTAAACTTTGACGAAGGAAAGAACAAAGAAGGCTTCATGGGAGTACTTGCTGCCATACAAGATGGAAATAAGAAAGGATACAATCTCAGACTAACCATAACAGATTTGGACGGTCATATATACTATGCACATGGCAATGTCACAACAGCTGCAATGCTTCTTGACGCTTTCAAGACTACAAAGAGAGAACAAATGGTTGACTCCGACTCAGATATTTTGAATGCAATTGAAGGAATTGTAAGCGTGAAGTTCGAATGGTACCAACCTAACCCTCAAGCAGTCAGACAACATGTTTGTTAGATGAGAAATATGAAGTAAAAACATTTTTAAACATATATTTTTACATATATTAAATGTTTCAGGTTGAAAAACAAAGAACAAAAGTAGCAGATACAAAACCGTTAGACTATATCTTTACAAACGCTGGTAGGACTATATCAGATGAAGAAATTTCATCCGGCTCCTACCGCTTTGACTTTCCAATTCGTTGGCTTCAAAGTCCTTCAGATGCAAAGGCAATAGGATTTAGAAGAGTTTTGTTTTCAAAAAGAACTAACGCATTTATGTTCGCAGTATATTTTCATGGTCAGTATAGAGGTTCTGATGGTCTACTAGACAAATTTGATGAAATGAGAATCTTTACAGTTCGTTCAGACGAAAGTCTTGAGAAGACTCTAAATGACTTTCAAACTCAAATAAACAAATACTACTGGGAATTTCAAGAAAAATACGATTCTTTACTAAATGGAACATACTATCTGAAACTAGAATATGACAAGATGAACTCCACAGTTTCATTTCAAAGGATTGAAAATAACCCTCCAAGAGATACACAGTTTTTATTTTGGCAAGTAGACAAACGTTCTTGGGCACAATTTCTTCGGTTACTAAACCAGAACGAACCATTACCACCTGACGGTCCGTTCTGGTTTATACGCCCACCAACAGATTTGACAGTTTATAGAAACGTGTTTGACCCTCAAAATGTTATGTGTCATGCAAGTTTCAGTTCAAGCAACAATAGTTTTCTATGTATTGGTAAGGACTTTTATGACTTTGCTTCTAAATTCTACGAACCACCTAGTAACAGTTTCTCTGACTTTCAAGTTTGGTTCACAACAAACGGTGTGCAGCATATTATTCCATTGTACTACGACTTTTATCTCGAATTGTCTTTCATATATAACTACGGAGAAGTGCTGAAAAAGTATTGAAAAATAATGTTTAGGTGAAGAGGTGAGATTTCACCTCTTTTTTCACCTGTTTTTTCACCTCTTGAATTTTCATGAATTTGTGCTGAATTCGACAAAAATGAGTTTTGGTTGAAAAAAGAGGTGGAGCCAAAAGTGGCTCGACCTCAAAACAAGCATTTTGTGAAGAATATAGCAACCGTCGGAAAACAGCGGGTTGCTTTTTATACAAAATTCAACAGGTGAATTTTCATGAAATTCCTTAAGATAGAAAAAATAAAGTTAGTTTTTTTAAAAAAATATTTTTTATTTTGTATGTAAGAACAGATATGTTAAACATTGAGTTTGAAACAGTTAAAAAGATAGACAATGACACCAAAGTGGTTAGAATAGGTGATTTAAACGTAAGATACTCAAAGAAATACAACAAATATTCTTTGTCAGACATTATATCTCCATCTGGAAAGAAAACATGGCATTGGGTTGGAATTGCTTCAACTCAGAAAATTTTGACAAGAAATCCTGAGCTTATGATATCGGTAAGATTCTATGGAACTACAGCATATCTCATTGACAAAAGTCTTATACCGATAGTTTTGTTATGGATTGACCCAGTTGTTGGATATAATTTCATAACATATGGTTCATTCGATACGGAACGTTGCAGTGAGGGCTTACTTTACATCGTTCAGAAACCGAAGGACTTCAATACAAAGAGATATAAGATAGGAAGAACATATAATATAACTCAAAGATATGACAGTACAGTCAATAGAGTTAAGGTTGTGTTTGTTAACGATATGAGAGCTGCTGAAACAGAACTACTTGAAAAGTTTGAGAAGATGTATGGTGCTCCCACGAAAGGTAAAGAAACGTTTGAAGTAGATGAGATAGATAGTGCTATAAAATTATTTGACGAAGTTGCTGAAAAATACATGTAAAGCGTATATTTTTGGTCTTTTGTGAAAGTCAGAAAATAAAGTTAGTGTCATTTTTTTGTATTTTTTTGTATTTGACGAGAATGTTTATGTTAGAATGTTAGATCTAACATGTTTTCTAACACGTTTTCTAACATGGTCTAAAACTCTTGAATTTTCATGAAATTTACACCAAAAATATATTTTAGGTGAAGAGGTGAGATTTCACCTCTTTTTTCACCTCATTTCTAACCTCTTGAATTTTCATGAAATTTACACCAAAAATATATTTTAGGTGAAGAGGTGAGATTTCACCTCTTTTTTCACCTCTTTTTTCACCTCATGAATTTTCCCGAAATAAAAAATAAAGTTGGTTTTTTTAAAAAAATATTTTTTTATTTTTATTGTAAGAACATGTTAGCAACAACAGCACCAAACTCTTTAGTCATGAACCCAACTTCAATGTTAGTAGAGATGAAAAGCTTCATTCCTTCTTCATATACTTTCGAAACAGAAATCCAGAAGATAAAGCAAGAACTTCTCCAAGGAGATTTAGATTGCACTGCGAAAGATGAAACAAATGAACAGTATCTTTATGAAATGCAGGACATTATTGACCATCTACCTAAACTTCCTGAAATCCAACAACAAAAGCTTACTATTCCAGAATTCGATGAAATAGAAGTCAAAGCAACTGACTCAGTAGAAATAAAGAAGTTCATACGAAAGGTTAACTATGAGTTTCTTGGATTTCATTGCAACCACAAAGTCATGGACAAAGATTGCGATATGGTATATAAGAACATCTCTGACATATACAAATCTGGGGAGTTTAAGACCTACGACAACTTTGTTTCGTTAGTTGCAAAATGTGTATGGCAGATAAGAGATAAAGATAGAAGAGGTAAGATATGGAATGAACAAATAAGACCCGCAACTTTTGAGTTAAAGAGAGCAATTGACGCCTTAGTTGTTTTAGCAGGTAAGGTTTCAGAATATAACGCAAAAATGAACCCGCAATGTTCAAAATGTAAAGCAGCAATGAGGAAATATAACTACTCCGTCAAAGAGATAGAACGTATGCGAAACGACTATGCTGACTTAAAGAAAGAAGTAGAGAAACCAGCAGAAGATAAAATGAACATGTTAGCATTTCTGAACAAAAACTATCCAACTGCTGACGATTTCCTTCTATCTGACGTCAAGAAGAAGTATAAAGAAACTTTCGGTATCGTTAAAACATTCGATGTACTGACAGAAGAAATAGAAGCTACGAAATTGTTTAGGATTTCAAATATACATCATACAATTCATGTAAAACGCTTATAAAATAACAGGTGAAAAAAGAGGTGAAAAAAGAGGTGAAATCTCACCTCTTCACCTAAAAATATTTTTATTGAATTCAGCAACAAAATTCTGAGTAAAATGACATATGGAACACATACTTTTTCAGTAAGGACATATGGGGTAGAAATGAGGGTAGAAAACGGGGTAGATATACCCTTCTACCCTAAAATATATTTTTGTCTGTTTTACACTCATTGACGATTAAAGTCTTGACAAAACATATACGATGAAGTCTTGACAAAACATATACGAAGAAGTCTTGACAAAACATATACGAAGAAGTCTTGACAAAACATATACGAAGAAGTCTTGACAAAACATTTACGATGAAATCATGAAAATTCATGAGGTGAAAAAAGAGGTGAAAAAACAGGTGAAATCTCACCTCTTCACCTAAAATATATTTTTGCTGAAAAAAATGACCAAATTTCATGAATTTCCTTAAGACAGAAAAAATAACGCTAGTTTTTTATAAAATATTTTTTTTATTTTGTATGTAAAGACAGATATGTCAACATCAGAGAACACAACAACTGCTATCGTTCATGAAGACATAAATGAAGAATACGAGTACATACAGTTTAACAAACAGTTACGTCTCATTCGTTCAGTCAAAGACGATATGTACCAAATGCAAAGTATTTTGACAGCATGTTTTGCTCCAGATACTAAGAAACCACAAGACTGGTTTGAATTAGATAGCACTCATGAACTCCTCAGTGAGTTTGAACATGTAGAACTTAAAAAGATGTACCAAGACAGACAAAACTTACCATCACATCTAAAAGGTATATATGTTCATAAGTTCCTAGTTAGTTCAATAGCAATGTGGGCTTCACCTCGCTATTCATGGTATGTTTGTAAACTTCTTGACGAACTTTGTACAAAGCAGAGAGAAGATATGATGAAAGAAGACAAAAACATACAGAAAAGAATACCACGTTCGGTACCAAAAGGAAAGGAAAAGAACTATAAGTATATGATTTATACTGAAGAGATGGAAAATGAAGAAGACAGAGATATGGTTATGTTGCATTTAGTCAGAAGAAACAACAAAAGCTTTTACGACCTTGCTAAGATTTACAAATCTGACAGAAATTGGTTCTATCGCGAAAACTTACCGATTTCAATGACCCCAAATGAAGATGTGAAACAAATAGTTCAAGATACGTTACCTCAAACACACTATGATATGAAAGGTTGTACAATACTTACATTCAAAGAAGATTTGCCATTGTTAAAGGAAAAAATAACAGAGTATTTTGACAACTTCAAACAAGTAGAGTAGATGAACCATTTATTTTTCAAGCTTGACTTCAGATGGCTCAGGTAGCTGTATAAGGTAAATTGTCTTGTCAAATCCTTCTGGCATTCCGAGTCCTTCCTTCCGACAGGAAAAAAATTTCCCGACAACTGGAAAAAGTTTTTCCATCCAACTGGAAAAAAATTTCCCGACAACTGGAAAAAAATTTCCCGACAACTGGAAAAAATTTTCTTGACAACTGGAAAAATTTTTCTTGACAACTGGAAAAATTTTTCTTGTTGTTCGTCCGTAAACCATTCAAATTTTCGAAAATTGAGAACTTTTTGGTCGAACGACAGAAAAAGTTTTTCCTTCCAACAGAAAAAGTTCTTCCTTCCAACAGGAAAAGTCCTTCCTTCCGACAGGAAAAGTCCTTCCTTCCGACAGGACACAAACGGATGACTGACGTTCCTCTTCCTGAATGCCTTCCAAAGCCAGAAGAACCGACAACCCCAGCACCACAACAGACTTACTAAGACTAAACACTTACATTTTTCAAGCTTGCTTGGTTTGCACTTGCTGAGATATTCCTTCACGGTTTCATTTACCTCAATTAGATAAATTGCTTCGTCTAAGGGGTCAAGCTCCATACTGAGTCAGTACAATATTGTACTTTTTCAAGACAATGTTGTATAAATTCAGTACAATATTGTACTTTTTCAAGACAATGTTGTACTTTTTCAAGACAATATTGTACTTTTTCAGAACAATGTTGTACTTTTTCAGTACAATGTCTCTCAAATTTGAGTACGGCTGTACTTTTTCAGAACAAGTCTTGAACTTTTTCAGAACAATGTTGTACTTTTTCAGAACAATGTTGTACTTTTTCAGAACAATGTTGTACTTTTTCAAGACAATGTTGTACTTTTTCAAGACAATATTGTACTTTTTCAAGACAATATTGTACTTATTCAGTACAATATTATATTGTTTCAGAACAAAGACGGTTAAGACACAAACGGATGACTGACGTTCCTCTTCCTGAATGCCTTCCAAAGCCAGAAGAACCGACAACCCCAGCACCACAACAGACTTACTAAGACTCAACACTTACATTTTCAAGCTTGACTTTTTACAATTTGAACTTTGTTCGCGTAGATGTGAATTCTGAAAGAAGTATGAGGGTCTTGTATGACTTTGTACTTCTCCCATAGTTCATGTCTGTCAAACTTACCTGCCATGGACTCTTTCATAAGTTCCATGAAATCGTCTTCGGACAATCCAGGGAAAAGTATGATATCAGTAAGTATTCTCTTTACATCCTTACTTAAACTCTTGGCTGTCTGTACACAAATGACAACTGAAATGTTAAAGTGTCTGAGCTTCTTGAGAATTCGACACATGTCTTGTTCTCTGTTCTTTAACAAAGGATGAGAAGCAAAGTCATCTAAGATAAGAAGACATCTATGAGGGTAAGTCTTCCAATCGTAAGATTGCAATTTCTTCGAAATGTATTCTATCTCTTTCTGTTTGTTTCTGAAGTGTTTCTTCTCTAATATTCTCTGCATTTCCTCATTTGGGTCTTTAAACTTCGAATTGACATACTCATTTATAGCATTGTACTTCAAAACTCTTCTTTGGTACTTCTTTATCCAATCTAACAACTCAGAGTCTTTTATACATACTAACTTAGACTTCTTTATAATATCTTTGAACGAATTGACGGTTTGGTCAAATTGACCAGAAGTACTACAAATGACAACTAACTCATAGAATGGGTTCTTCTCATCTAGTTCTTGTTGTTGTGCAGCCATTTTAAGATAAGTGAAAGTCTTACCCGACCCAGGTGGTGCAATTAGACCTGTTATACCATTCTGAGCAAATAAGAACTTGTCATGTATAGGCTTTATCTGAGCATTTTCTAACTTCCTCTTGTTCTTGTTTAAAACATTCTCAAATTTCTTGTCAATGTCAGCAAACTTTTTTTCTAACATATTTTTAGAAAAATTAAAAATTTTATCTTTTAGAAAATGTCTAGCGATTTCGCTATCTATATTCGAGACAAACTTTTCGACTCTAAAACTTCTGTCGACCATAAAATCTTACATAGTGTAAACAAGAAAGGTGAATTTGTTCTAAAGTTCTGTTTCTGGGAATATGACAAGAACCATAAAACATTAGGCAGAGAAGTCTTTAAGTTTGTCAATGACAGACTTGTTGACAGAGATGACGCCGATTGGAAAGATGAAGTCCAACAAAAGTTCTTAGAATGCAAAAGAAGGCACATGCGCTGTTCTTGAAGATGAAATAGAAAACAGAATAGAAGAGCTATTAAAGGACAAAGAACTTTTACATAAATATGGTTGCGCCAAATTTGACATAACTCCACAGAAAAGAAGAAGAAAGGAAAGAGAGAAAAGAAAGAAAAAGAAAGTAGAAGAAGAGAAGAAAGAACCTGAACCAGTTCCAGAGAAAAAGAAATTTGACATGTAAAAATAAAATTTTATTTTTAGAACATTTTCTGGGTCAATGTCAATGTTCTCTTCCTCTTTAGGAGCAAACACTGGCTTAGACTCTAAAATCTTTTTACCCAATTTACCTTGAACTTCAACTATCTTAGACTCATAATATTCATAGTCGTCTGCTTTCTTTGGTTCATAAGGTATAACAAGTTTGTATGCTTTTGCCTTCTTTAAGGTTTGAGAACCTTCTGTCAAAATTTTCTTTGACTGCTAACAAACCTTCTATGTCTAAGTCTTCAAATTTCGCACCATTTTTAGTCACAATAGCAAACTTAAACTGGTTCGATGTTCCAAACTTTGTCAAATGTAGACTTTTCAAAATGGTAGAAGTAACATTCAAATATGTGAATGGGTCTAGTTCTTCTTTAAGTCCTGACATATATTTGTTGACTGAAATATATTTCGTCATCTTTTCTATCGGATAAAAAAATATTTTTTTTAAAATTTACTCATAAAATTATTTCTTTCTATATTTGCCATTCCGAACTTCGAAAAGATGTTTTATACCAGCATAGAATTTTTCTCTAGAGCTTAGTCTTATATCGTTTTCATGACAATATTTTCTATATTCTTCATATAAAGCCTTTTTTTCATACATTTCATAAGGACAATCTAACCAGAATAGCGCATATCTATTTTCGTTATCTAGGTCTGTTCCAACAAACTCAGCGTACATTTCAAATAAAATAAAAATATATATATTTTTAAAATTTACTCAGAAAAATTTTTCTTTGTATATACGCCGTTCTGAACATCTAAAAGACTTTTGACATTTGCCAAGAATGTACGTTTAGAAGCTGCCATATAACCATATTCTTGACAATATTGTTTATATTCATCGTACAATGACCTTTCATCTAATGACACAAAGTCAGTTTCATCTATAAACAGTTCATATACACTCTTGTTTGCTTCTAACAATGTTTGTCTTTCTTCGGTATGTGGAATTTGTCTTGGATTGAACTTAGAAATATCTAATGTCATAAAGTATGAGAACAAGTGGTTGTAAAAGTCAGATGTCAAAGTTTCTGCTAAGTCGTCAAAATATTCTGTATCTTGCATATGAGAATCTGACGTTCTGACAACTACATATCTTCTGTCAGAACTTTCTAACTTCATCGGAACAGCATTGTTTGAAACCATAATGAAGTTTGCAACATTTTCACAAACTCTTTGGTCTTTATACTTTCTTTCAACAACTCCAACTTTGTCTGTTATAAGACTCTTCAAAGCATCTGAGTTCAAAACTTTTGTTGTATCTATACTTTGAAGTTCATTGCAAACTATAAGTTTCATATTCTCTATTGAGGAGTTAAACTTGCCACAGATGTTTTCTAAGTTTGTCATATTCGGATTCGAATAACCTTCTAATAGTTTGCATAAGATATCTGTAAAGAATGTGTTCTTACCAGTTCCTTGTTTTCCAATTATAATGAGAGCAGTTTCATTTTTAGCACTTGGATATTGTAAGATGTTTGCAAACCAACATAAGATATACTCATAGACTCTTTCGTTTCCATTGCATATAATTTCTTTGACATGGTCTAACCAAGCTTCTATAACATTTTCTTTCCATTCTACTTGTTCGTATTTATATCCAGTGAAGATAGAATAGAAGTTTGGAGATGGTGTATAGAACTTTATACCACGAACTGAAAAATCTTCTAACTTTGACAATAAGATATCCCAAGCATCTAACATCTTCATGCCAACTTGTACGACTTTTATTTTCTTAAGTTTCTGTCTACATTCTTGTTCAGACACAATTGTCGCTCTTGGTTTGTTAAAGACAACATCCCATTCTTTCATAACATAACATTCTGGGGCAGAGTCGACATAAATGACTAAACGTTTCAAATTCTCGACTGCTTTGTTATAGTCTCGAAATGGACACATATTTCTGAACGCTTGGAAGTCATAAAAATCTGAAACGTCTATTCTGTACATTTTTATAAAAATAAAAAAAATATTTTTTTAAAAACGTTTTAAAATGGTATGCCATATAGCTTCTTGAATTTGTTAAGAAGTATATGAACGTGTTTTCCATCTGTATCTCTAGTGTTTACATAAGCATAGTCATCCTTAGTAAAATATACTTGTAATTTTCTATAGTTTACACCGGTATAAAAGTAGAAAGAGTCTTGTTCTTCGCTATAGTAGTAAAACTCAAGCGTATGCTTGCCATAGTCTGTAATTTCAATTGCTTCATCTTCTAGTTCGTCGACAAATTCGAATACAATATCTCCAAATTTGCCTCTGTTCTTATTGTTTTCAGAAAGAGTGACCCAACGTAAATTTTCAAGTCTATTGTCGTTTCTTATACGGTTTATGTGGTCTACAAGAGGTAAATTGTTAGGATTCGGTATAAAATGAGTTGCAATGACAATATGTTTAAAATAGTTTTTTCCACCCATCCTCATCATAGCATATCCGTCATTTCGCTCCCATCCGCTTAAAACTCTTTTTGTCTTTTTGTTTCTGACTTCAAATGACTCACAACAGTGAATTTCATATTTCTCATCTAACAAACAAGTTTCCCAACGGTCTTCTCCAACAAACTCAGCGTACATTTCAAATAAAATAAAAAAAAAATATATTTTTTATTCTTGAGCTATTTTTTATTCTTGACTTTGTTGTTGCATTTGTTCCATTTGTTGCATTTGTTGTTGAAGTTGTTCTTGTAGTACAATACTTTCACCAGTTGCATCTTCCAATTCGAAACTTTCTGCCGTCATTGACAAATACATAGGACATAAAAGTTTTACAGGAACAAAGTTTGCGTCGACTAATGTCAACGTTATGTTTGCTAAAGTGTTTGAGTTTACTAAAGCTGAAAATTCTGCATTCGAATGAACAATAGGCAAACCAGCAGAGAAAGTGTTGTTTATACGCATGAGTATCTTTTGGTCATAGTAGTTTCTGTCGACATTCGAATAACACTTTGAACCTAAGTTTGAAACAATATATAAAATAGGTGTACTTAAAGTCAATGGAACAGACAAACCTTGTATGACACCTTTTCCTGTTATAGGAAACTGTTGGTAGTAAAAACCAGATATAAGTTTTGTATTATAGCTCATATCGTTTATAGTAAACTCAGTCGGACATCCAAACATAATGAAACCTGCTCTAGTTGCAGCACATGTTACATCCGTCCTTAAAGTATTAAATAAGTCAACAAAACCTGTTGGTGGTATATCTGAGTAAGTATCTTCAAAGAAGTATTTTTTACCATTCACAACAACAAAGTCTTCTGGTGTCAAAGAGCAAAACAGGCTTTAGTCGTCATCGTGTTTAAGGTCAGTTTACAATATCGTCCTTGAGGACTTTGTAAGTTTGTTGTTATAGAATTATATGACTCAGGGTTTTTAGTCGTAATAGTATAAACCACTATGTCTTCTGCCATTTACTTAGCAACTAAATTTTAATGAATGTTGTGGTCGTCAAATATTTTTATGACGTCTGGGGAAACTATATTTTAAGTTCAACGTTTCACCTCCTTTTCATAACGTATATCTTGTCAATGACATTATATGAAACACACAGCAACTAACTCGGGTTCTATTTCTTTGATGTTTATATCGTCTGCCTCTGTCAAAATGTTTCAATAGTTCTTTCAAAACTTCATGAGGTGCAATGACATATGAGTTCACTTTTACAGGGTTGTGTTCGACCAAGTTTAACATTATACCTAAAGCTTGACAAATCTTCTCCTGAGTTTTAAGTTTGTCTTTAAGTTGTTGGTAGTCGTTTCGAATATCTGCAACAGAACTTAAGTCTCTGCTAACTTCAGGATATGTTGGTTGTTCTTTTACAGGAACTATTGTTATACCATCTTCGTCTTCGTATGGTTTCCCCACTTCAACATCTCTTTCTTTTGACATTGACAACAACACTTTGACTGTTTGTTTGAGTTGGTGAATTTAACTTCACATCTGCCACCGCCATTAAACCTTTTGAAACACTCACGCTTCTATTTTTCGGAAATGACATTTTACTTAGAATAAAAAGATGGACGTATTCGAGTATCTCTTCGAATTGAAGCAGAAACAAAGTTTACACACACAAACAATACAAATACATTGACAGAATAGTTCTTTATACAAACAATGGTAAATGTTATAGAATAGCAGTCTTTGCTGAACCAAAATATTTTCATAAAGCAAAGAAAGTTGGTATAACTGAAATGGTGAAAGTTCTTGAAGCAGACAAAAATATAACTTCAAAACTTACAGATATTTCTAAAGGTAAGTTTAAATACAATATTATGTAAAACTGGCGTACTGTCAATATTTGACGGAGAGAAGTCAGTTCAAGAACAACTTACTGACCTGCTGCCAAAATCTGCTCGATGGAAGCTGTCGTTATGCCAATCTGAGGAGCCCCAGCAGGTTTCATCGAACGAATCTTCAAAAGAGCATCTTCCGTGAAAAGTGCTATTGGTTTTGTAAACTTCTTTGCTTTCAATTCATCTGGACCGTCTCTGTCACCAGTATATTGTATTTGTACAGTACCAACAGTTGAAATACCACCCATAAAGTCTTTCTGAGTCAGCAAATGGAATGCCAAGCCAAAAGTTTGAACGGTCTCCATTTGTATATTGAGTTTTTTGACCTCCTGTATGAGTCCATACTTTCACATATGGCATAATAGAACTTTGCATTTCAGGGTTAATGGTTGTTGTGAAGTTGTTGTTAAAGTTCATAGCATCTAATGTCAAGTTGTATGACCTCATATCCTCAACTGTAGAATATTCTTCTCTTGGATAATATTTGCCATCTATGTTATATGGTATTTAATACCAGGGTTGTAGAAGCAAGAATAGTCATTTATAGTTCGTTGAACAGTACAAACATAGTATCTGCATGTTTCATTGCAGTTGTTAAGGCAATATCTGTTCTTGCACCTGGGTCAGCACTTTTGGTTTCCAACTTCACCTGCAAAGTCTTTGACAGATATTTGGTGTATAGGGAACATAAGTGGAACTGCAATATATTTGGCAGCTAAAGCATTTGAAATATCTGGGTCCAACATATAGACTGCAAGTCTGCTTTCTATTCTCTTGCATTCAAATTTTTCGCATGTGAACTTAACTGGGTCCCAAGCAGTTCCAGCAGCATTGAAATAATAGTTTACTTCAGTGTTGAGGTTTGAGAAACCAAAGTCTAAGTCAACTTTGTCTTTGCAAAAGTCGGCGAATGACGTTTTATTTGTTCCCACTACTTCTGTAAGAGTGAATGGGTCTTGTGTGGTGCAATGACTAAGTTATTTTGCTTGGAGTAAGTTCGATAGAAATTTTCTGCCCAGTTTGGCAAGTATCTTAAAAACCTGAAGATGAGGAAAGATGACAAAGGAACTCTAAGTTTCAGTTTTACTTTAGTGGCAGCATTTCCATCTGAACCAGAAAGGTTAACATAAACTCCTGGAACGTTAGGTCAAGTCTTCTATTTTCTCAATAGTTGCATACTGGTCTGTTTGTTCTCTAGGCTTGTGGTTGTACTGAGTTTCTCAAAGCGAACCATTCATAGTTTGCCCATGTTACTGTTTGAACTAAGTCAGAGTTAGAATATATCTTATATCCCATGAAAACTTCTGGAGCATATTGGTATCCGACATAGAAAATTCCATTGCAACCTTTCTTGTCAGACAACTTGGCCAGAAGGTTTTATTTCAATGTCTTGTTCCACGTATAAGAAAGAGTTGTCAATAGAAATTATATGAAACCTGTCGCAAGCAATATCTACTGTTGTTGAAGAACCTTCTCCAAACTCACCTACGTTTCCATAAGAAACAGCAGTTGTATATTCGTAAGTTCCAGGAACTATTTCTGACCTTCTAATGGCATTGTCGCATTCGTTATACCATTCGGAAACATTTCCATTCATAGCATCCAAAACTGTTGGCGTTATATTCTGAGCGGCGTACATTTCATATGAGTAAAAATATAGAATAGTTGGATTTATATGTCATAATAGAACCCACTCCGACCAAGCTTTACTTTCTTCCTGACTGAGTTTTTAACTCTTCTTTTTCCTTCATTGCCCTCTGCTTGAAGTTGTTGCATCTTTGCATTATGTTCATCTAGTATGTTGCAAATTTCCCATGTCCTTTTTGCCTTTTGGCTCTGGTCGCCCATCTCAGGTAACCTATATCCTAGAAAGAGTTTGTCATAGTTTGTATTTGAGTCTTCCTTTATTGTTTGCATGACTCTTTCCTGAGTTTCAGGTTCAAGCTCTTCAAACAGTGCCTGTCCATATGGAATAAGCTCGTTTCCAAATATATGTTTTTGTAGCCATTCTGGTTTTCTTTCCATGTTACCAACAATATCTTTTGTGAATGGGAAAGCTTTTACCCAATCTTTCAGTCTTTCGTCATTTATTTCTGTAGTTGGTTTTATTTTGTCAAGGAACATGTTTTTCAATACTAACATTTCATTTGGTACTGTCCATTTGAGTTTTCTTAAATATTCATCCCTTCTCGGTTCATTGTCTGCAAAGTAAGTTTTTATGACATTTTGTAAACTTTCGTTTGCAAGGTCATGTACAATAGGTTCTCTTCCTTCGCTCTCCCTAACTTTCTTTCTAAACTCTTCACCAAATATACCATCTCTATGGTTCTGTGTAGTTCTTTGAGATAAATGTTCTAGAACGTCAGGTGTTATATTTCCATCAGCCATGTTCATTTCATACTGGTCCAAAATATCTGCATGTTTCATATCTTTCAATGGCATTAAAGCCGCGCTGAAAATACCAGCTATATCTGGTTCACCATTCACTTCCATTGCGTCTACAACTTCTTGGAATTGTGGTTGTAAGTTTATGAACCACCTATCCGGGTTAGCTTTATGACCCCATCTCATTGTAGTTCCATCGTCTGCAGAAACAAAAGTAGGTTTGTTTCCATCTTGGTTAGGTTCTGAATGAACTTTAAACAATGTTTCATTTCTATATGTTTTCTTGAAATTTAACCTTTTATTTTCACCGAGTTCATCCGAAGATTGAACGTTAAATGCTCGTAAGTAAAAAGGGTTGTTGTATTTGTGTACATTTTTTTTCAGTTCTTCCATTCTATGCTGAATATTTTCATCTGGTGTTGGAGTCTTTTGTATGTCGGCAAACATTTTTCGATATTCTTCTACTATGTCAGCCGAATCTTTCTTAGACTCTTGGAAAGATTCCATATTCACCTCATGCTCTTGTTGAGGGTCAAGATTTTTCGGCTGTTCCAAATCTTCATCTAGTTCTGTGAAGTTAGTTTCCAAAGGAGTGACTTGTTCGTTTCCTTCAGGCTCTTCTAGCTGTTGTTGCTGAACTATTTCTTCCATGTCTGGTTGTATCTGAACTATTTCTTCCTGTGGAGTTTCTTGTACCTCATCTGCTGGCATTTCATATATTCCGAGACCGTTTTTAACAATTTCCCTATCTACGTCATCCGCATTCATAAGCTTTTGTTCTTTCGTTCCGTCTCTATTTTTTACGCGTTTCATGACGAAAGTTGTATTGTCATTTAGCTCTGACATCAAATATCTCGGAGTAAATTCGTTCATGTCATTTGGATGATATGCTATTAAATCATATCCCTTAGCGAGCTTGTATTTTCCAGGTTTGAGATTATATCCGTTTTGGTGCTGAGCCATAAAGCTAAATAGGTTCGGGTCAGTATTTCCATCCTTGAACTTTCCAATAGCTTCTTTATATCTGTCACTAAAGTCAATAGTATCTGGGAAACCACACTCTTCTTTAAGCATTTTTAAGAATTCTTGGTTTCCTTGTTCTCTACTTCTTTTATGTCCTTGCTCTGTTTGTGGTTGTTGCTGTGCAGTGTTTTGAACTGTTGGTTGTGGTGCAGTGTTTTGAACTGTTGGTTGTGGTGTTGGTTGTTGTGTTGGTTTTGGTGCATGCCTGTGTCTATGTCCATGTGACGATGTAAATGTTCTAGGTAGTCCTGGTGCAGGTGCTTCTCTTGGAGGGTTTGGTGGTATATAAGTTCCACCAGCTGGCACATATGTTCCATCTGCAGCGTAATGTCCTACCTGACTTTTCGTTCTTAAGAAAGCATTTACTAGGTCTGTTTTGGTCTGTTGTAACTCTTTTTCTTGACTTTTCACAACAGTTGCTCTAACGGCGTCATAGGCACTTTGAACTGCCTGTCTCGTTGCTGCATCTGTTATTTTCGTCATATTTTGTGCTACTTCTTTTAACTCTTTGTCGAAACCTTCAGACTTCAGTTTCTTTCCAGATGAGAAGTCGTTCACTTGTTTCACCTTACTATGAAGAGCTTCGAAAGCGTTCTTAAAGTCAGCATTCATTAAAGCTTCATTTGAACTGTCTTCATCCGCTTGTATTTTTGTCCTTATTGACCCTATAAGCTGGGCTGCTTTAGCGTTGGCTTGGGCATCTAACCAGTCATTGTTAGCTTTTATATATTCTGCGCTTTTCATTGCCTTTTGCATGGCTGCGTCGTTATTTTTACTTTCTTGTGCTAAGTTTTCATACTGTACGGTTTGGTTTTGCAACTGTAAAAGTTTTTCTGCCTTTACATTTGCTTCAACTTCTTTTTTATACTCATCGCTATCCATATATGTCTTCAGGGCTTTTTGTTTTATCTCTTCATCTTTCAGTATTTTATATTGAGTAGTATGGTTTTTCAAATTTATGACATCTTGTTCCATTTTTGCTACTTCTGCTGCTTTTTCTGACACTTTTTTCGCATATTCCTCTGTACTTAGTTCTTTCAGTTGTTCTTCTTTCTTCTTTTTCTCTACGTTTAACTCATTGAGTTTCTTTGTGTGTCTTCATATTCTAGTTTCTTTTCGTTTTCACTTATTTGCTTCTGTATGTCTATGTTTGACTTTTTGACATCTGTTATTTGATTTTTGAGTGAACTCAAATTCATTTGACTTTGAGGGTTATAGGCTGTTCCGTCTGCAGCTCCACCATAGCCTGCCATTTTCGCTAAAAGTGCCGCTCTTAAACCTCCACTCTGTGCACCAAGAACTCGGTTTAAAAGCATAGGATTGCTTGACATTTGTTGCAACATAGTGGGGTCATTCATCATTTGTTGTTGCAACTGTTGTTGTGGTGTCAGTCTTACTATTGGATGTTTCAATGCTCTCTTCCTCTTACGTATATTCTTACGTAGCTTACGTGGCATTTTAAGTGAAGTTAAAAAGCGGCTTTTGACAGATGTTTATTGTGACTTCTTCGTAAAGACTTTGTTGAGATTTCTTCGTAAATGAGTGTAAATGACCCAAAAATATATTTTAGGTGAAGAGGTGAGATTTCACCTCTTTTTCACCTCATTTCTCACCTCTTGAATTTTCATGAATTTCTTCGTAAAGACTTTGTTAAGACTTCTTCATCTAATTTCTCATGAACTTTCTTGTCTATGTTTTGTCAAGATTTCATCGTAAAGACTTTGTTGAGATTTCTTCGTAAATGACCCTAGTAGTATATTTTTGGTGTAAATTTCATGAAAATTCAAGAGGGTGAAAAATTAGGTGAAAAAACAGGTGAAATCTCACCTCTTCACCTAAACATTATTTTTGGTGTAAATTTCATGAAAATTCAAGAGGGTGAAAAATTAGGTGAAAAAACAGGTGAAATCTCACCTCTTCACCTAAACATTATTTTTGTCTGATTTTACGAAGAAGTCTTGACAAAACATTTACGTTCATGTTTGACAAAACATTTACGAAGAAGTCTTGACAAAACATTTACGTTCATGTTTGACAAAACATTTACGAAGAAGTCTTGACAAAACATTTACGTTCATGTTTGACAAAACATTTACGAAGAAGTCTTGACAAAACATTTACGAAGAAGTCTTGACAAAACATTTACGAAGAAGTCTTGACAAAACATTTACGAAGAAGTCTTGACAAAACATTTACGATGAAATCATGACAAAAACATATACGATGAAATCATGACAAAACATTTACGAAGAAGTCTTGACAAAACATTTACGAAGAAGTCTTGACAAAACATTTACGAAGAAGTCTTGACAAAACATTTACGAAGAAGTCTTGACAAAACATGAAAACATATATAATTTGTGAAAAGTGACACATTATATAATGTTTTCGACCCAGAAGAAGGTTTTCCGAATAAAAACTTCATTTATACTAAACATCAACAGGGCTAGAGGGCACGAAGTGCCTGGAAGCCCCACTACCTTTTTTTTTTTTTTTTTTTTTTTTTTTTTTTTGTTATAATAATTGTACCTTTTTTGGCTTTTTTTCTCTTATTTTTTTATTTTTTATTCATCAGCAAGCTTAGCTTTAATTGACTGAATTCCATATGGTATTGGAGTTAAGTTATCAGCTCTTGCGCTAACAATTGCGGATATTATATCTTTGCAAGTTAATTGGTTGTAAACTTTATCAATTTCAGTATAAATCCTCAAAATTGTTGCTTCAAAAGCTGCAGTTTGTTTTGAGTTACATCTCAATCCATCGAACAAAGCTTCCAAGACCATTGTCGCCTCATCAGCACCTTCAACTGCCAGCATGAAACCTCTTGCGTATGTCCAAAGAACTTGTTCGTACGGGAAAATGTTGTAGACGTAAAAGAAAACTAACTCAAACGTGAGATGAGAAATATTTTCTTTCTTTGCGATGAAATCAGGGAACGTCGTTGATCCATTTGTGAGTTCGATTGGTATGTTCTGTCTGTGGCAGCAAAGGTTTATCATATCTGGTGCGTTGCAAGAAAGAATGATGTTTCTAATTCTTCTGAATTTCAGAGGAACTTCACTTACGAAATCGAAAGCGAAACTTGCAACAAAATTCGGATTGTCGTGAACCAAGAGCATCATCATTCTCAGGATTGCCTTGTAGTACTTCCTGAAGTGTGGCTTGTTAGCCCAGTCTGCTGGGAATCTCTTCAAAGGCTGTAGCAAACTGTCAACTAACAAACTTGAAGGAGGAAGTAAATTTTCATCCATCAAAAGTGGAGGAATCACAAGAGGGAACAAATACAACCAAACAGGAGCGAAAGAAGGATACTTCAAAGGAGGTGTATCATTGAGGAATCCGCCGAACATCTTTGCATAGTTGATTGATCTGTTCCTGAGCTGCAAAACAACAGCGGAAATGACAGATGAAAAGAAGAATCCGTCGATGTGAGAATTCTGAAAAGCATCGAACATATCACGTAAGAAAATCTGCAAAATCTGGAGTTCTCCTGATTGATTTCTTCCCATTACTCCGAAGAATATTTGAAGTAATTCAAGTCTTCTGTTAGGATATGCCGTCTTAATCAAAGAATTCCACTTTCCTTGGCCTTTGAATGCTTCGTTATTTCGATTCAAAAATGTGTAAAGATGGTCACGAATTGTGTGGATTCTTGAGAATTCGTCCAACATCATTTTTTCTTGATTTGAAGGATCCGGAGATATTCTTGTGACTTTTCCTTCATCAATCGCACAGGACAAATACACATTAATGATTTCTGTAAGATATTCGTTCGTTGGTATCTTTGCTGTTGCCAAAAACGCCAAAAGACGTCCGTATTCCAATGGCGCAATTGATCTTTGTGTGAACAATTTTTCGTGAAGCCATTTAATCAATGGTTCTAAGTCGATTCCTTCTGCTCCATTCTCCTCGAAGTAGTTCATTAAGAAGTACTCGACGAGGTTAGGAGAAATGGCTGATATCAAAGTAACAAATATCAACATATGAGGCATTTGTTCTGGAATCATTTCTTCGACAATTGGAGATAATTCTTTCATGTTTCCACCAATCAAAACGAAAAGATGATTCAATATTTGAACACCAAGTTGTGCACCGGCTGTTGGCATCTGTGGTGGGAAGCATGTTATCACTGTTCCTATAACTAACCTTGGATTATGTGGAAGCGGTTGGAAACGGTTATTAAAACCGTTTATTTCTCCAGACGAAGATTGAGTGAAACAAGAATAAATTGTTCTTGCGAATTGAGGGTCGAAAGGAATTTCTCCGCTTGTGTGGTTACTCATTACTATGGAATCCAAGTGTGAATAAACAGTCTTCATTGAAGAAGGAACTGCATAACAACCGAATATTCCTCGGCCATTTTCAATTGCTTCACTTTGATGAGGCCACAAATCCTCAGGAACAATGGAAACAACACTTGGAGGGAATGCTTGTACATCGAGGAATGGTCCGTCGCATGTTTCTCGCAATGCCTTTAACGGTTCCATGTTAGTTCTCAAGAGATGTGAAGAGACATTTTGGGAAATAACAGTGACCAAATTTTCAATGAAACGTGTTGATTTCATGTCCAAATACGTGAATTCCAATTTGACAGCAACAGAAGCCAAAGACTTACATAATGTTCTGACTAAACTCAATGCGAATGTCACTAATGCGTTGATGTCTTTGCTTCTTGCGAAATCTTTCGTCGTCAAATTGAAACTCGTTTCGTAAGCTGATTTTGCAATTGCTGGCACTTTTGAATGAACAAAAGCAGCAACTTCTCTTGTTGTTTGGTTATCAGCGCCTTTGAAGAACCTGGAAACAACAGAAACAATGGAATGTATATCTCCTGAATATAGTTTTTCTCTTGATATAACAGGGATCTCGAAATTCAAAGGCGGGAAGAGGAAATCAGAATCTTTTGAAGGAAGATGTTCTAATGGTCTCAATCTTTGTGGTTCGATATTTGCAATTTCGCAATTGAAACTGTCAAATATCTTTTTAATTGTCAAAGAAAGAGTTTTCTTGAGGAAAGGAAGTCTGTAGATCGCTCCCAACGCGCTGAGAATGGAAACAGACCATGGACAAGGCGGGAAGAAACAATTTGGCACATTATCAAACAATTGAGACAAGAAAGGTAATGTCATATAAAGTAAATTATTCTCATAAGAGAAAATAACTAAATCAGACAAATTAAAATATCTTGCAAAAGAAGGATTATTGTTTTGAAGTGTTTTTGATGATAAATACTTCGCAATTCTTGTTAATTTCCATGTAGCATATCTATCACCATTCATTAATATCACGTAAACCTTGTACAAACATGCTTCAATGCAATTATTCGAATCATTTGCATTTTGATCAAATGTTATTCTATAAATCTTCTGATTGATTGTTGTCAATGCCAATGAATCAGGATCATCTAAAGAATTGTCCCTTATGTACTTGAATCTCTTAAGTTTAGGATGCAATTCGAATTTTGTTGGCTGAATTGCTGTTTCTTCTTGTAACTCGCAAATTGATGGTTTCAATGCATTTATCGCTTGTTGATGAACATCAGGCATTATTCGCTTGATCTGCGGATTGACAACAATAAGACGTGCGAAAGGAAGACATAATTTAAAACCAGGTGCCATTTCCCGAACAGCTTCCCTCGCAAAAATAAAACCGTTGGAATTTTCTCTCAAAGTTAATCCTTTTGTTATCAAATTGAGAGCAGATAATTGGTCGGATTGCGATAACAGGTTTCTTGCGAGTAATGTACCTAAGTTCTTTCCGTTCTTCTCTGCACTGACTTTATCCGATGGAAAATCTGAAACAAGAGAGGCGACAATCGTTCTAAATTTGTCATTTTCTCTTTTTTCGGTTTTCATGGCCAAAGAAGTCAAATCTAAGTCTTTAGGAGGACGCGGTGATGAAGGAGCGGATACCTTTTGGTGCCACTTGAACTCGTATTGTGTTAGCTTCTTTGTTCTTTCACAACATTTTTGGAAAAGTGACGGGATTGCTTTCAATTTTATGTTTTCATCCAAATTTGAAAAAATGTCGTTCAAATAAGTGAAGAAAAGGAGATCCGCTGAATAGAAAGCTTTATTATCACCTTTGATGTGTCTTTCTATTGACATGGGAATGATGAATCCAAAGTCCGTCGGCCTCTCGAAAATTTGCAAACTTATTTCCGGAGTTTTTTGTGTTTTCAGGAAAATTCTGAAATCATTTCCATGTCTGAAGAAGTCGAAGATCTCGAGGACAATGCGGAACTTGAGTGGCGACTTCTCTTTGAACTCGTTTAACACGCAAAGATCATCTGCGATGTCAAAAATTCTGGATAATAAAATTGGTTTGTCTTCATGGAGCTTTGCGCATGTATCGATGAGGAATTTGCTGTTCATGGCCCATAATGCTGAAATTCCTGCCATGTACTGGGTGTTACATGAGATTAAATTGCTTAATAATTGGGCAGCAAAAGATGACGTTTCTCCAAGCGAAGCCAGTGTAATTAGAAGTAATGCCGTGGAGTTTGATGGGGAAAGCTGTGCAAGTAAGGCATTAATTTCGCCTGGAAGCTCATTATATAAAGTGGCCAATGCAACAATGAAGTCTGGATAGCGCCAGTGGTCGCCTTTGAAATCTCCGATAAGTATGGGATTTATTTTTGTAGGTTGAAGCTTCGGAATTTGAACAACCATCGGTGATGAATTAATAATATGCTGTAAAAAGTTCAATTGTGTCTTTGGATGATCCCATTGGCCTAAAAATGGGGCTATTGGGACAGATCGAGATCCAGTAACTTCCTTTATCGCTGAAATAAAGACATTGAATGAATTCATTGTTGAAATTATCACCGATCTTGAATCAAAGGACTTAATTAGTTGCTCTAATGTAATTTTCGAATTTTTGAATGGTCTTAATAAACCAAGTTGAGTATTTCTATCACTATTAGCGATGTTTTTCGAAATTGGAGATTTGTTTGATACTAAGTTGATGACGAAATCAGAAATGTCGTTCTCTGTGAAGGGCTGGAATTGTTCAATGCATTGTAAAGATCTTGATGAATAATTATCGAGAACTTCAGCGGATGCTTCGTTAAAAACATCGGATATTGAAACAAAAGAGCCTTCATGAGAGAATTTTATAATCTTGTTCTGAGAAAATGTGTATTGTTGTGCTAATTTTGCAACATTTTCAACATGGCTAAACGAGAATATATTTGCAATTTTGGGTTGAACATTTTCGTTGATATCGCTGAAGAAGAGAGGATCAATTTTAGTGACTAAATTGACAATTCTGTGTATAACAGGAAAATCAACTAATTTTTCGAAAATTCTTAATGTAATTTCACGGCGTTCTGGATACCTTTCGAGCATTTTAGCCATCTCTGAGGCAAATTGATAGGAAGAAAAGTTATTAAGATAGGAATCCGAAGTAATAAATTGAATAATATGCGGAAGATGTGGAGAATCTTCTGGACAGATGGTGATTAATTTGAGGTATATATCCCCTAATGAAAGCTGCGGAAGAAAAATCGATGAATTCGATGAGTTTGAGCCAGATCTCATCGAATCAAACCAAAAAAAAATTTTGCGCCATAATTGATGGAAGAGAAGTCTAAAAATCATGGAGAATAAAAATATATCTTTGTTATAGTATTGGTAAGATATTTTCCCGTATATATGTTAGTCAAATCTTGTAATAAAATCATTCAGTTCATTAGATAATGGATAATATCTCAATCAATAAGAAGAAATCATTACACTATTCTTGGAACTATGATTATGATAGTAATTCATAGAGAATAAAAACGTTGAATTTTGAAATCAAATTCTTCTGCAACTTCATTCCATATATTTTGAGAAAATTAATGTCATCCTAGAAACATATTGTATTAGAATGTTGAATTGTAAAAATATTGATTCTTGCAAAATTTGAAGAAAATTGATTCACTAAAATTTAAAATGGTTATAGCAAAATGGGTTATACAAGTTTCTAAATAGGCAAATTTAACGTTTATAATATAAAAATAACAATATTTAAAAAATATAATCTTCCATATCAGTAATTTCATCATCGTCATCAGTGTCATAGTATTTAGTGGAAAGATACAGGATCTTTCGCTCATAGTCTTTAACGTTAACAACACTACGAACAATATTTTTCTCTTTCAATTCTATTTTCTGATGACTAAGAATGATCTTTTCGAGATCTTTGGCTTTCTGATCTTGAGTATTGTCATTAGTTGTGTTCAAATTTTGTTCAATTGAATTATTTTCAGGTTTAATTGTATTGCTAGTACTTTGGATAGTCATATCACCATCTTCCTCATTTCTTTGAGGAATCGGAGACGATGCTTCTGTTTGAATAAATTTATCATCATCTTTTTCTTCTTTTTGATTCTTTTTAATTTCATCAGTTGGCTTCCCTTTAGGTGTTGTGCTACCGAAAAAGCTCATGATGGATGATTGCTTAGTTTTCTTCGTAGAAGTCATTGATTTTGGAGGGCTTAACGTACAGTTTTATTGAAATCAAAAGACATCATTGCTCAATTGAATGGGGAGAAGCTTCCTAAACTTTTTAATCCCATAAATATGGTCATTATCTGGAATAAAGAGTTAAGCGTCATATGTCACTTTTTGTACTAAGGAAACATCGACTTTATGCGTTATGACTTTTCGATGAGGAAACAAGTGTTCACGTATTATAAACTTCCTTATCCCAATAAACCGGCCCTAAACATAATTAATTTTAAGCATTATAATGGTCTCTTTTCTATGATAACCAAATCAATTTGGTTATCATAGAAAAGCACCAAAAACTAGAATAGGAATCGGCAATATGGAATTATGAAACAACTAGGATAAAATGGATATGGGACATTCATGAATGCATTCACTTTTTTCAAGACTTTTTAATGAATTTCAAATTCCTCAGATTATTTTCAATAGATTTTCCGTACCATATCATTTTTATTAGACAAAGCTATCTTTTCGATGAAATTTTTGCAAAAATACTCTGTTTTGAAAAAGATTTATGTAAATTTTTTGATAAAAGTGTCTTGAATGATTATCATTGATAATACCATTCCAATTGAATGCTGTTTTCGGCTGCTTTTATAAAAATTTGATCATATTGTACTCATAATTTTTTTTTGTATTTTGGTCAAAAACTAAGCTAACATCAGCTGTATATTTGCATAAGCCATTAATAAGCTTTGGTATAGGTTATACTGAGTTTAGACGATCATACAATTTAGACTTTTTTCATTTAATTTAGTCTAACAAAGAGTGATTATCTTACTATTTGATTCATAAATATATAGGAAATAATAGTTTTATACCTTAATATGATAAAATTTTATAAAATTTTCCCTTCTCCTTTGGCAATATTAGTCATTAATAGATATATTTAACATGATGGTTCTAAATATATGAATAGATAAAATTTTCCTTTCAATTTTACGAACCAAATTTATTACCATATCCTAAATTTTTTCTATGTTTATAGACCTTTGGAACTTTGTATGAAGTCTAAATATACATGTAGAGTATTCAAACAAAACAAATATCAAAATCTAAACCTTTGAATTACCTTCAATGCTTAACCGAATTACTAGATCTTATATATGTGTGTGTACTAATACCTTTTGATGCATAAAAAACTCCAAAAGAGTTTCATTTTTAAAATAGTCGATATCAATTCAAAAAATTGAAACTATACCGTCAACTGTCAATTTTTCAATAGTTCGTTTTTTTAAATGTAATTGCTTTTTTTATATGCATTAATCATTTGATAGTAGTGGGATCAAATTACATATCTTAAAAATGTATTCCGAGTGGAAAAAAAAATCAATAGAATTGACCACAGATATCTGTTTAATCCAAAAATATTATTAGAATCATATTTAATAAAAATGCTATGCTTTTAGAAATAAACGGAAGAATAAACGCACTTTTTCAAACCGTCAAAATTGAATTTGTGTCAAATAGAGTAGGTGCCAAAAGTGCTTACTCTTAAACAACCGTCGGATTTCCGGGTGAAATCGTGACACACTTTCGTCTTTCGTAGGCAGTAGTGGTTGTTACAAAAGGTAACTTCGAATGTAGCGTGAAATCTGCAAAAAAAATTCTGAAATTTGAATGGAGAACACAAAAATTGAATAGTTTACGTCAATAAAAAAGAGAAAAATGAAGCCAATGTGTCTCGAACCTAGGACTTAGAGCAGCAATCACACTGTTTATCCCATTACACTACATGCATCTCTCACCTCAGTGAATGAGATCAACTATATGATAACTTTTTCCCCATTATATTCTTGTGGAAAAGTGACAAATAGCAACTTTGACCCTCTCTCGTGTCAAATATCTTGAATTTACAATTTTAGCTATTTAGATAATTAGAGAAGCATTTGATCAATTTTTGTGTTAAACAACTATTTTTCGAATTTCTGAGATATGAAAATTAATTCACTAACTTCTTAAAAACATGAGTTGAATGAAAACTCTTAGAAGAAATGTTCATATCACTTTCATTAATGGAGTACAAGGATGATTCCGAGTTCTTGGATGATATCCAGAAGTCCAAAACCCGATCCAAGGAAATCGTGAGAATGCAAATGCACTTAGCTTATCTTGATGAATCAGAGCCCGCAAGTGAAGATAAAAATCAAGCACCAGCTAATGCCGAAGAATTTAAAGTTGTCAGAAAGTTTAGCTTACAAAAATTCCTTGAGGCACACCCAATCTTAAATGTCAAAGACCTTTGTAACTTTTCTTTGGATCAACTCTTGTATTTAGTTGATGTTGTTCGCGAGCATGAGTTGTCATCCAGACGCGGTCGGAAAAACGGTTGTGATCCATTAGATGCGTTATTCCTAACATTAACTTACTATTGCACTTATCTTCCATTGCAAAAATGTCAGGAATTGTTAGTTTGAAACAGAGTTACCTCAGCAAAATCATTAACAAAACAACAAACAGGATGTTCCCAATTTTCATTGCTGAATTCATTCCAAAACAATATTCTCCCTGTGACAAGGAGTTCGATAACTTTCCAACATGTGTTGCTGCAGTTGATAGCTCTACTATTCCTTTTACCGTTCCTCTTGATCTTGCTGAGCGTAAAAGTTCATGGGATGCTAAAAACCATTGCAATGGTATGAAGGTTCAAGTTCTTGTTAATCCTTTAGGACAGGTAATTCACATGAATACAAGTTTTTTAGCTTCAGTTCACGATAAGAAAGTATTTGATTTATCAGGAGCTTCAGATTTTTTACATGTCCAACGTGGAGTTGAATCTGTTGCATTAGGACTTCTTGCAGATAGAGGTTACATCGGTATTCAGAAATACCATCCAACAGCCGTCATTATGCAAAGAGGTGATGACGAAGAAGTTACAAAACGCAATAATGCGATTGCACATGATCGCCAAATTGTCGAACGCCGCTTTGCACGCGATAAAAGTAATTGGAGTGTCTTGGCAATAGGATATCGTGGTGAAAAAGGCAATCTTCCACTTATTGTTCAAGGATTGTTTGCTTTAGATAACTATCACATCGATTCCACACCTCTCAGTGAGAAGGATAACTGCGATTTTCCTTGCACTCCAAAAGATGAAAAAGAAGCTGCAGCAACACCAGAACCAAATGGTTCAGGAAGCCCAATGCCAAAGCCAAGATGTGTTCCAAAAGATCTTTATCTCCAAACTCCAGAAACTCCAATGAAGATTCCATCTCCACTAGCTGGATATGAAAAGATTGATAAGATACTTGTTAAAAGAACACAAAATGCAATCTACAACATCGAAACAAAAATGTCAATTCCAGGATTACATAATGAGGGAGCTACCTGCCATGTCAATGCCGTTTTGCAAGTTTTGTTCTACGTAAATACTTTCAGAAAAGATGTAATGGAGCATTTGGGAGATGTCGAATATACGCCAGTGAAAGCACTTGCCGAAATTTATGATCAGATGTTGCACTACCGCCACAAGGAATACACAATTTCATGCTCACAATTCATCACAACACTCGGCAAGCAATACTTCCAGCAGCAAGATGCCGATGACACATTTCAAAAGATTGTACATGATGTTACGGAATCAGCAAACAAACCAGATATTGCCGTTACATTCCAATATCAAACTGAGACTCCTGATGAAAGCTTCTATTCGGTTTCGCTTCACATTCCTCTTGGTGCAGCAGGTATTGATCAAGGAATTAAACAAATGTGCACAGATGATTCTCAGTTAGTAAACATATCATGGGTACGGAGGCACTGCGCGCCTCCTTACCCATTATATGTGAATTTGACACTTTACAAAACCGTTAACGTATATTTTACAACACAAAACGATAACACTAACTTAACCTTAAATATTTACAAAGCCGCCAACCACTTCACCTCACTAATGTAAAAAATAAACGTTCTCACTTACAAAAGTATTGCAACTCCTCCCATTGCTGTGCTTCACACAACAGTTCATATTCTTCTGACTCACTTTCTTCTTCATATAGGTCAAAATCACTGTCAAAATAAATGTTAGTAAGTTTTGACAAAGCTAATGAAACACGTTTACCGTTTGTATCGTATGCTTGTATAAACTTTCCATTATGCTTGTAGTCATAAACGCTCAAACTAACTTTACCCTTTCTCCCTCGTATCTGATAGAATGTATTTTCACGAGGAACGAAGAACAAATTCTTGAACTCATGACCGTTGTAGTTTGTTATCTCAATAGTTTTCGTCATTTACATCCAAATAAAAATTTTCAGTAAAAATAAAAAATAAACTTAAAAATTAATGATATCACCACCCTCACACGTATGAAAACATAGCACAAAAATAAATTTAGGTGAAGTGGTGAGATCTCATCTGTTTTTTCACCCTGTTGAATTCATTGCTTTATAACTCTCTTCCTTGGTTTCTTTTTAGTTGCTTTCTTTACGTCTGTCTCCAGCTTGACTGTCTTTCTTCTTCGTCCATAATGATACCAGTTACTTCCACCAGTCAATGGGTCAAATGGTCGTTCATAAGGGTTTCCATACATTCCATAGGGACCATACGGAAGAACTACTAGTGGAGAAGAAACATTTTCTTTAGTTCCATCGAATCTATTTAAATGCATTGTTTCACCTTTCATCTGGTCATTAAAGTCTTTTGCGTGTTTTGCAAACTCATCGTCCTTTCCTAAAGCATTTTCTGACTCAGTCGCAACCAAATTGGATGCTTTATTTATGAGCCCTATTTTATTTAATCTTAACTTCTTTGCAACCCAGCCTCCAATCTTTCCTTTATTTGCATCTAATGTCTTCGAAACCCTTCCTCCACTCATTTTATTTACTGCGTCATAAGCTCCAAGTGCTTTTGCTCCAAATGCTAATGCTTTTGTTCCCATTGCGCCTAAAGCTGCCCAAGCTACCATTTACACCATATTAAAATCATCTCTCTTCAATATTATCTCATAAAAGTTCTCGTTACTGGAGAAAGTCAATGAAACATAAACGTTCTCATTCATAAACTTCTTTCTTATATCATCTATACGCTTCAAAATATCTGAACAATTGCTAACATCTTCAACAACAGTTATTTCATCATGAATGACCTTCAAAAACAAACTCATTTAATATGCTATTAAAATCATTTCAATAATGAGTCCATCCTTTCCATCTTTAGGTAGCACAACATCTTTCATTGAAGAAGGTTCGACAAGTCTTATGTTAAACTTACTGACAAAGTTTGTTATACTATAATGCTTCGGCGGCGAATACATGTAGTTTGAAAGACATAATATAGATTCTTCAGCAAATTCACTTATACTGGATTTTATAACAATGTTCTCACGAGACCAAATACCACCAATTGAAAAACTTGTAAGCAATCCTGCTGAACCTTCTACTGTAAACGTCGATGGTAACATTCCACGAAGGTCATCTATTGACATCGTTGAGTCACTGTATTTAAATATTTTCTTAAAGCAATCGTCATTATCTAACCATGCAATAGCTTTGAAGTTTTCATTCGAATATACATCTGCTTCATTAAATGTAAATCCTGACTTCTTTGCAGAGATGACTTTAAAATCTATTGAGTTTGTTTCAAAATTATATGCTATGCTAACTTCTGAAGGTAATGGATGTCCTTCCGCAGTCAGTTGTTCTCTCACTACCGTTTGAAGCTTTGTATTAAAAACTTTCATGTCATCTCCTGTATCTAAGTTCACATACACAGCAACAGGAAAACTATCTTGCTTCTTTGTTTCATCATTATACTCAAAACATTAAAGTTCTTCAATATATTGTTCTTCCTGCTGGAATACTTCGAACCTGTCTGATTTCAATAGCTTTCTCACCTCCTACATACTCTACCCAGTGTCTTGGATATTCATAAGTATACTGACTTTCTTGAATTTTGGTTGGTTTCATCATAACATGTTCATAGTATATCTTTATACTCTTGTCAATTAGACTCGGTGCTATGTTCTGAATATTTCTGACTTGCATTTTTAATGGAGATAAAATGAAGCATTTAATACATGACGTAGATGAAGACATGAATGAAACTACAGACAAACTTAACTCTTCTCTCATTCTTCCTTTCAGTAAGGACTATGAATTCTGTTCAAATGGCGTGTATTTCTATTGTGGAAAGATGGGTTCAGGTAAGACATTTAATTTAATTCGTCATATACTCATAACAGAACGTTTAGGAAATGACTCTTACTATGACCAAATCATTATATCAGCAACTTCAGACTCTATGGATTCAACAGCGAAAACATTTATGTCAAAAGTTCAAGCCTCTGTCGTTAAAGTTCCAGACAGTGAACTCATTGAATTTCTTCAACGTTACATTCGACGTAAGAGGAAATATTATGCCATCGTTGAGTTCATACAGTCAGGAATGCAAAAGACTTCAGAAGAGATGGAAAGAATTATTGACAAACACCACTTACGTCAGTACTCAGGAGTTTACGATATGAAACGACTGACAAACTACATTCTATCAAAACTTTCAAAATACCCCTTCAAAAAATATCCATCAAATACTCTGCTCGTTTGTGACGACTTCGCCGGAAAAGGTTTAGTGTCAAAGCCTGACTCACCATTAGCTAACATCATAACTAAAGTCAGACATTACCATTTAACTGTAGCAATACTTATGCAAACATGGCGTTTCCTTGCTTTAAACATAAAACGTCTCATAACTGACTTCGTTATCTTTCAAGGTTTCTCACGCTATGATATTGAACTCATTTGGAAACAGTCAGGTATAACATTACCTTTTGAAGAAATTTGGGAAGCATATAAGTCTCTCATCTCTCCTCGTTCATACCTTGAGATTCATATCATGACTAATACCATTAAAGTCAAAAATATTCCATGGGAACGACCAACATTGTTTTAAAGTTTAACCTTCAATTGACTGATGGTAAACAAATTCCATGCATCTCTGTCGCCATTTCTGTTAATATTTTTGCTGTCATTCATATCATCCACTTCTCCATCCGTTAGCTTTTGAGGATATGCGTTAGAATAGCTGTTCTTAAATGAAGGCTTTTCACCTTTGAGAGCATAAACTCTATAACTTTCTGCATACTTTATGTTTGAACCTCCTGAGCCATCATTGACATAAATTTTTATAGGCTTCCACCCTTTGTTCATGTTCCTGCTTCTTCCCTTAGCTCTTTTGTTCAGTAGTTCTACATCTTTATACACAGCTCCTGTCTCAGTGAATTCAACAATATTTTCATTCGTTAGCTTTACATTCAAACCCTTGTCGAGTATATTGTTCATTTCATACATATAAAAGGTTTTTATTCTATATGAAATGAGAAGCAAATCCATCTTAGCTGGTGCCGTTAATGTTCCAATTGAACCAACATCAAATGTTGACTCACGAACGACAAACAATATTGTCATAAAGAACTATAGTTCAGAGTGTTTGAAAGAACCAGAACCAGAGCTGAAATCCGTGAATTTAAACACAGCTTCAAACGCTAACGCTACATCAGATGTTAAGTTAGAGTATCCACCACTGGACCAAATTCTTTCAAGAGAAGCCAACGACAACCCTTACACAAATGTTCAAACAAATCCTTCAGATAACGTAGACCATTACCTTCTTCAGTTATACCAAACAATTTTACTCAAAGACGATAAGAAGCTTTTGACAAATCTTATAAGCAAGAACCAAATAATTCTAACAAAGGAGGACCTTGAAAATGTTATCTCACGAATAACAGGGAAACAATGTGTCATTGACTATCTCGACCCTGAAATCGAATGCTGTGGTCAAACTCCACTATTCATGAAAATAGGTAACATCCGCATCATTGAAACACCAGGAACTACAGGAGTTGAGTTTAAGTATAAATATTCGAACGAATATACAAAACTTTCAACAGAATATAAACTTTGTTTGAAATATGTTTTAGTAAATTAAAGCAACTTATAGTATCTATCCAAAACTTCTTCAACAGTATCGAACTCATCTTCATAATGTAGACCTAATCTTATTGACTTGGTGCAGTTTTCACTAACACAATATTTTTCTGTTCTCTTGACTGACATAACTAACTCATTTGTTTCATCAAACAGCAACAACCAAAGTTCATGACCTAATACATAACATTCATACTTTATATTTTTAGCTCTGAGTTCTCTTGTAAGCTGTTGCATTTAATATTTTCTAAAAAGTCAACTTCAACAGTCATTCGCACTGGTGCCTTCAGTTCTACAGGCTCTCCTTGAAAGTCAACAAGTCTGAATTGCATGTCTTTCAAATTATGTGGACTAATGCGAACCCATTTACCTAAATGAGTTGCTATGACAGGAACGTTTGGAATGAACATTGAATTTACTGCATAACAGAAAGACTTATATTCTACTGAACCTTTACTATTAACTCCTGAAATACCTGTGACATTAGCTATTTTTGACTCAACATACAAACAATTGCCATAACATACGTATGGAACAGATTTCATCTCAATCGTTTTGTCAACACTTTTCAAAGGAAATGTCATATGGTATGCTCCTAAAAGAAGTTGAACTCTATGACTCATTCGTGTTATCTTGAACTCTTTCTTGCTACTGAACTTCAATGTTCCCTCAGAAGAGAGTTCGACATCTATGTTGTCAATAGTTTCTTCATTTATGAGAGTATCTATGACTCCAGCAATTTTATCTATTCTATACTCTGCTCTGTTAGGAAATGTTATAAAACTTCTTTTGTCATCTATTTCAATCTCTATGAAATCTGTTTCATCTGTTATGACAAAAGTTGCGATAGTATTGAAGTCAACCATTCTGAATGCAAGCGCTTCATTCTGAAGACCTAAGTTTGTTTGTAGCTTTACTGTCCCGTATTCGTTTGGGTCTGTACTTTGCAAATAGAACAACATTTTATTCTCATTAAAATATGACTATTGCTGCATATGCGTATGAAACAAATGAAGCAAGAAGAGCACATGAACTAGTAAACGAAAACTCAACTTTAACCATTGAAGGCAATGATTTAGTCATTGACGATGGAAAAACTAAAAAAGTCATTGATTTCGATACTTTTAACACTTATGACCCATTCATTACAATAAGTAAAGTTCCTATCATAAATGATGGAACGGTGCAATATATAAATTCTACAGTAGATGCCTCATTAGTGAAAGTATTAAATGTTCTCATTGAATTGTTAAAGAGCTTTCGATTTGACGACAACATTAAATGCCTAAAGAATTTAGTCATGAATGAGAAACAAATTCTCGGCGTTGCTGGTAGCAGTAATGATGTACACCTTATGACATTAGAATATTATAACGAACATAAAGATGAACTGAAAGGAGAGAAGGGTGACACCGGACCTCAAGGACCTCAAGGACCACAAGGACCACAAGGACCACAAGGAATACAAGGAATACAAGGAATACAAGGAATACAAGGACCTCAAGGCGAGAACGGTTTGGATGGTGTAGATGGAAAGGATGGAAAAACTGCTAAATCATGGATATGGAACCTTATAAATACTGGTTTAACAGCTGCTTCATATGGAGTTCTTCAATACCAAATCGGAAAGATATGGGCAGTACTTGGTGAAGAAGTTTTAAATGACGTTAAAAATGCTTTGAACTTCATTTCAAATGGTTCGGATACTATTAAAACTTTATCTGGTTGGATGCAAGAAACAAGGAGTCAAATAGATACTGTAAGACGTATAGCAAACAATGCACGTACGGGATTGGATACTTTACGAGAAGCACAAAATACACTAAAGGAAGCAAATGATATTCTTGGCTCAGTATCAGACATGCATGAAGATTGGCTTAAAGGTATTGACAAATCTTTAAAAAATCACAGTCAGTCTATTGCTGACTACAAGAAAAGTATAGATTTTTTACATAGTGCTATGGACGTACATGATGGAAGCATAAGGAACTTACTTAATGCTAACAATAACTTACCAGGAACTATTAAAGCATTTATAAAGTCCTTTGTAAAACCTGGTGCTCTAACATTTAGGTCTTTGAGAGCAAGAGCATTGAAGTCAAGAGATGCAGAAACTCCAACAGAACCTACAGAAGGAACTGAAACAACAGAAACTCCAGAAGAACCACCAAAACCAACAGCTAATGAAATATTGTTCGAATATTTTCCAAGGTACTCTGTTCTCATTGCATACATTCAAGAAATACTTAAGAAAGCAGACTTGACTTTAGGAGATGATGAAAGTTCTGTATATCTTTCGTTCCAGTTTCAAATAGCAGAACTTTTGAGACAGATATGCTTAATGTATGACAACATCTCTGATTTCACAAGATATGATGACGACCATGACCCCGAACACGGTGAAGAAGAAGTTTTACAAACATCCATTAAGACAGGAAAGGTTTTAACACAAAGTCTCATTATTGACACCAAAGATGGTGAAGTGGACGTTCTTCAAGAGCTGAAGAAAAATACTTCTGAAGGAGGTGGTGGTAGGCATGAACTTGAAATAAATGAGATAGAAGAGAAATTAGCCGAAAAAGCAGATAAAAACCACGTTCATTATATAACTTCAGACGAACAGATTATAACGGACTACCATGGATATTTAACACGAAGTGATGAAGTGAAGACGGAAGATGTTAATGAAAGAAGATATAAATACATTCGTGCTAAAGGTTATGACATAAGCTGTACTGTACAGTATGACACGGGTAAAGCACCAGAAGCATTTAGTTATAACGATGAAATTTATGCCTCTACTTTCTCTGTTAACGGTGTATTAGTTGAACCAAGATTTACATTGAGAGTTAAGACAAAAATAACCGTTGAAGATGCTATTAAAAGTAAAGCTGACAAAGTTGAACTCGAAGCAATGAACAAAGTTTTGAAATCTCATAAACACAACATCTCCGATATAAATGAACTTCAAGCTACATTAGACAGTAAAGCCGACAAAAATCATACACATAAATCCTTCACTACTGTTAGAGCAGACGACATAATATTGAACTATGATTTGGGTTCAAGTGCACCTTTAGAGAATCCGAGTACAAGCGTAAAAGATACTCTTAACAATTTAGATAAGAGTTGCAGGAATATCGAAGATCATGCCAGAAACTTTGAAGCACATGAACTACCCGCAATGTTAGACAGTAAAGCCGACAAAAATCATACACATAAATCCTTCACTACTGTTAGAGCAGACGACATAATATTGAACTATGATTTGGGTTCAAGTGCACCTTTAGAGAATCCGAGTACAAGCGTAAAAGATACTCTTAACAATTTAGATAAGAGTTGCAGGAATATCGAAGATCATGCCAGAAACTTTGAAGCACATGAACTACCCGCAATGTTAGACAGTAAAGCCGACAAAAATCATACACATAAATCCTTCACTACTGTTAGAGCAGACGACATAATATTGAACTATGAGTTCAAGTGCACCTTTAGAGAATCCGAGTAAGCGTAAAAGATACTCTTAACAATTTAGATAAGAGTTGCAGGAATATCGAAGATCATGCCAGAAACTTTGAAGCACATGAACTACCCGCAATGTTAGACAGTAAAGCCGACAAAAAATCATACACATAAATCCTTCACTACTGTTAGAGCAGACGACATAATATTGAACTATGATTTGGGTTCAAGTGCACTTTAGAGAATCCGAGTACAAGCGTAAAAGATACTCTAACAATTTTAGATAAGAGTTGCAGGAATATCGAAGATCATGCCAGAAACTTTGAAGCACATGAACTACCCGCAATGTTAGACAAGAAAGCAGACAAAACAGAGCTTCAAACATTAAAGACTCAGATTCTTGAAACATTATATCCTATAGGCTCTATTTATACGTCAATGAACTCAACAAATCCAGCAAGTGTTTTAGGTTTTGGTACGTGGAAGCAGATTGTAGATAAATTCTTATACTGTGCTAACTCTTCAAAGCAAACAGGAGGTTCGAAGAAAATTAAAGAAGCAAACCTTCCACCGCACACTCATACAGGAACTACAAACACAACAGGAAATCATTCACATTCAATAACAAAAAGAGGTTATACAAATCTTGCAGCAGGTTCGGATAGACAGGGAATGCATAGATATGATATTTCAAGTGACCCAGTAGATTCAAGCGCAGGTATTTTCTGTGGAACCGCAGGAAATCATGTCCATACTTTCACAACAAATCCAACAGGCTCGGGTGCAGATTATATGCCACCATTTGTGACTGTATTCGCATGGTACTGCGTTCAATGAACGCGCTTGAGCCTGCTTTGCGGACTTACCGTCTTGAATAAAATCTTTAACTTTACATAAATGAGCTTGAAAGAAGTATTCGAACAACATCCATGGAGGTCATTTAAGAAATTCAATGAAGCTGCAAAGAGTTGGGGATTTACTAACAGAGCTGAAGTGAAAAGGTTCTTTGACAAAAATGTTGTACATCAAACAAAAATAAACCCTTACGACTACTTTTTACCAATTTACTCCAACACTCCTGACGCATACCAATTTGACACTCTCGTTCAAAGCAAAAAGGAGGACATAAACCATTCCTCATCTTCATTAATGTTAACACTCGTAAAGCTTTTGCGTATATAATGAAAAATAAAGGAACTCGTGAAGTGTTAAGAGTTTTACAAAAGTTTGTAGCAGAACATAGCCCAAGTACTTTAACATCAGACCAAGACAGTGCATACCTCAGCAACGAAATCACAGAATTTCTCATTAAGCATAACATAACTCACTACACTACTGAAGACCATAACCATAACATACTCGGCATCATTAACCGCTTCATAAGAACGCTCAGAGATTTAAACCAAGAGCGAGACTTTACCGAAGAAACAATGAAACATTTTCTCGAAGTATATAATTCCTCAACACATTCTACAACAGGACATACACCAAATTCAATGACACAACAACAAGAAGAAAAGTATATACAAAAGAAACGAAGTCAAACACAAAATATCAGAAATCAACACAATTTACCTTCATTCCTGGTACAAAAGTTCGTGTAGTTCTTGACGACAAACCGTTGACAAAGAAACGTTTAAGGTTAAGTAGAAACTATTATATCGTAGACTCTACGCAAGGTAATGGATATCTTATAAAAGCTGCTGACGACTCCATAGCGTTTTACCCTCGTCATAAATTAGTCGAAAGTAGTAATGGCAAACTTGCTGAAACCATTGACGAAGCAAAGCGAGGAGTGGTTATTGAAATACTTGGCTATAACACAAACGATGACACTTATAAAGTAAGATATGAAGGAGGTGTTGAAGATGTTATACCATCTAAGAACTTGAGAGAGTCAAAGCCAACACATCTGGGACCATTAGAGCGGGAGTACTGGAAAGACAAAAAATATGCCAGAAAGAATAAGAAAATTCTTCTAAACTTTTTCATTAGATGTAAATCAGACATGAATGAGAACAGTCATGTATTATTAATGGTACCATTTATTTTAACATAAAGACGCAAAGCGGCGAGGACGAAGTCCATGACCAAAAATAATGTTTAGGGTAGATGGTTAGATCTAACCTCATTTCTACCCTCTTGAATTTGTCATGAATTTCCTTAAGACAGAAAAAATAAAGTTAGTT